>NC_031998.1:41801178-41831020 GCF_001879085.1 Nicotiana attenuata
TATTTATTTTTCCTTACGTGCAAATACTTGACTACATGTTATTAACTGCTGCATAAATCATGCTCCACATCATATTCCACTCGTGCGTATCAAATCCTATAGCAACGCTTTAATGAGTGGTTGCGCTCTTCCTATTTACTACCCTTAAATTCGGAAAGGCTTATTTGCGGTAAAACCAGTCGATCAGCGGTGCAGTCGATAGTTCCGTGCCTTCCCCCTCGAGTTGTCCGCTCGAGGGTACCAGTCTAAAACCCCATAGGAACCTTACTCTGGTTAAAATTGTGCATGCATCATGGTCAAACCTAGTCTGATCAGTTATGTTGTCCACATAATGATCCTTTTAGATAAGCCTCATCCAAAGTCCATCGGGTTTTCCATAATCCCAACGTACACAACCACGTTCTGTGCATCAATCTAGAGAACTAAATGTCGATATATTGATCACAAATGTATAAATAGTCGAGTCTGGTGGGGGTAAGGTCTAATCTTTTGTTTGGCAGGAAATGAGGCACGAGGTCCCCAGCTTCGGTATGGTTAGCACACCCTCACTCTTGCTAGACTGGTGGAGGACTCTTCCATCAGATGACCAAATCAATGAGTGGAAAGAGAGGGCCGCCAAATCTAGCGAGAAGCTTGAATATCTGGAATACAGCCTGTTGGAATTGGAAGGAAAAGTGAGGAAGAGAGTCACCGACTGCCAAAACGCTGAGGGAAACGAAAAAGGGCCTTTGGCAAAGGCATTCCTGCTAATGAGCGTATGCGAACTGGGGGATTTGATCGACAAGAGCATTCACCCTGAAGAAAGTCCTTCTGAGACCAAATAGATTAGGTTTACTTGCTTTTCAAATGTAATAAGGCCAAATGCCAGTAGTGACTTATCTTATTATTATCTTAGTGTCGGTTTGGGATTCGTCTATTATTACATTATGAAATGAAGCATTTATTGGCATGAAAAGTTCTCCAAATCTACTTGTCACTAAGCTTACCTCGGGCACAACGAGGCTCCCAAATTAGGACGTGAACTTATGTTTCCGCAATATTTGTTTAGATACTACAAACATTTCAGAACCCTCACTAACTTGTTACCTTTTTGTTTTTGCTTATTTTTTATTATTATTCCCATCCCCTGAGGTTGGTTCACACATACTGGCATCATCACCATACCTAAAGTTCTCCACATCCTCCTCTTCCAAGTGATCCTAAAAGCAAAAGAAAAGTCGGAATCAATGATACAATGCAGTGCAATAATTGAGGAGGAGGAGGAAGAAGAAGGGAGCTGTTCTCAGGAACTGGACCGCCATACCATCCCGAGCCCGCCGAGTCCCTGGGTAGCTTGGCAGAATTTACTTTTATAAGCCATTCTATGCATTTTAAGATTTCCCGTAATTTTGTTTTAGGTTTTACTTGTTTCAAAATAAATGCTCAATTCATCGAGTCGTACTTTGTCTGGACAATTTTTCAAGTTTTAATCAAATGCACTTGCTCTTTATTATACATTACTATTTCTACACTTTATCTTTCTACAGCGTTATTATTACTTTTCATGATGAACCCGTGACTGTGACATGTAATGAGGCAACGCAACATGAGAATAGTGATTCAGATGAAGAAGATGAGATACCCGAGGAAATTGTCAGGGAGGTTGGAAACTTTGAGAATAAGCCTAAGTCCAACCTGGACGAGACCGAAGCAGTAAACTTGGGGTATGCCGATACCGTCAAGGAGACTCGCATCAGCATCCACTTGTCACCAACAGAGACAGAGGAATACATTCATTTCCTAAAAGAATATGAGGACATTTTCGCATGGTCATACGACGATATGACCGGTTTGAGCACATCTATAGTGGCTCACAAGTTGCCCACTAATCCCATGTGCCCGCCAGTCAAGCAGAAACTCCGAAAGTTCAAACTAGACATGAGCCTGAAAATCAAGGAGGAAGTTACCAAGCAAATCAAAGCCAAAGTTCTCAGGGTGGTTGAGTATCCAACTTGGTTAGCTAACATTGTGTCGGTTCCAAAGAAAGATGGAAAGGTCAGAGTATGTGTTGACTATTGGGATTTAAATAGAGCAAGTCCCAAGGACGACTTCCCACTGCCAAATATACACATCCTGATCGATAACTACGCCAAGCATGAACTCCAATCCTTTTTAGATTGCTTCGCGGGTTATCACCAGATTTGGATGGATGAAGAAGATGCGGAGAAGACAGCTTTCTTACACCATGGGGTGTATATTGTTACAAGATGATTCCATTCAGTTTGAAGAACACTGGGGCCACTTACATGAGATCCATGACAACCATCTTCCATGATATGATACACAAAGAAATAGAGGTGTATGTGGACGATGTCATTATCAAATCCAAGAGGGTCGCAGATTACATAGCAGACTTGAGGAAGTTCTTTGACAAGCTAAGGAGGTACAACTTGAAATTGAACCCCGCAAAGTGCGCAATTCCCGCAGGAAAATTATTGGGATTCATTGTCAGTCATCGAGGGATTGAGCTGGATCCATCTAAAGTCAAGGCGATTCAGGAGTTACCGCTACCTAAGAGCAAAAAGGATGTGATGAGCTTCCTAGGACGTCTCAACTACATCAGTCGCTTCATAGCACAGTCCACAGTCATATGTGAACCCATCTTCAAGATGCTGAGGAAAGATGCCAAAACAAGATGGACCGAGGATTGTCAGAAAGCCTTTGACAGAATCAAGGAGTACTTATCCACACCACCAGTGCTGGTCCCGCCAGAGCCAGGGCAACCTTTGCTACTTTACCTATCGGTATTGGATGGGGGCCTTCGGATGTGTTTTGGGACAACATGACGAGATAGGAAGGAAGGAGCAGGCCATATACTACTTGAGCAAGAAGTTCACACCTTACGAAGCACGGTACTCTCTGCTTGAACGCACTTGCTGTGCTTTGACCTGGACAACTCAGAAATTGAGGCATTACTTCTGTGCCTACACTACATACCTCATATGCAGGATGGATCCTCTGAAGTACATATTCCAAAAACCCATGCCGACGGGAAAATTGGCCAAATGGCAGATACTATTAAGTGAATTCGATATCGTCTACGTAACTCAAAAGGCGGTCAAAGGACAAGCATTGGCAGATCACCTTGCTGAAAACCCGGTGGGAGGAGAATACGAACCCTTGAAAACGTATTTTCCTGACGAAGAGGTATCATTCGTAGGAGAAGACATTACTGAAACATATGATGGTTGGAGGATGTTTTTTGACGGAGCCGCAAACTTCAAAGGAGTGGGCATATGAGCAGTTTTGGTATCAGAGACGGGTCAGCATTATCCGGTATCTGCTAAACTCAGATTTCCCTGCACTAACAATATGGTAGAGTATGAAGCCTTCATATTAGGACTCAACATGGCAATCGACATGAACATCCAGGAGCTGCTGGTGATCGGAGATTCAGATTTGCTCGTGCACCAAGTACAAGGAGAGTGGGCCACCAAGAATTTCAAGATATTTCCATATCTGCACCATGTGCAGGAATTGAGAAAAAGGTTTACAAAGATAGAATTCCAACATGTGCCTAGAATTCAGAATGAGTTTGCCGACGCATTGGCCACTTTGTCATCCGTGATACAACATCCAGATAAGAACTACATTGATCCCATTCCGGTGAGGATCCACAATCATCCGGCATATTATGCTCATGTCTAGGAAAAAGCATATGGAAAGACTTGGTTCCACGACATCAAAGAATACTTATCAAAAGGAGAGTACCCGAAGCATGCAAATCACACTCAGAAACGCACACTCTGGAGAATGTCGAATCACATCTTCCATAGCGGAGGGAACTTGTACAGAAGAACTCCTGATTTGGGTCTACTAAGATGTGTTGACACAAAGGAAGCTTCTAAGCTACTTGAGGAGGTGCATGCTGGGACATGTGGTCCACACATGAATGGTTTCGTCTTGGCTAAGAAGATACTCAGGGCAGGTTACTTTTGGATGACCATGGAGATGGATTGCATTCAGTATGTCCGCAAATGCTTTCAATGTCAAGTGCATGCCGACATGATAAAAGTGCCGCCAAACGAGCTCAATGCAACAAGCTCACCTTGGCCTGTCGCCGCCTGGGGAATGGATGTTATTGGTCCAATTGAGCCCACTACTTCAAACGGATACATGTTTATTCTGGTCGCCATCGATTACTTCACAAAATGGGTCGAAGCTGCGTCTTACAAAGCTGTAACCAAGAAGGTCGTCACAATTTTGTCAAGGATCGTATTGTCTGCCGATTCGGAGTTCCCGAGTCCATTATTACTGACAATGTTGCCAACCTCAACAGTGATTTGATGAAATCTATGTGTGAAGCTTTCAAAATCAAGCACAAGAATTCCACAGCCTACAGACCTCAGATGAATGGAGCCGTAGAAGCCGCCAACAAAAACATCAAGAAGATACTAAGGAAAATGGTAGAGAACCACAAACAATGGCATGAGAAGTTACCCTTTGCCTTGTTGGGGTACCGCACCACAGTTCGCACATCAACCGGGGCAACTCCTTACATGTTGGTTATGGTACCGAGGCTGTCATCCCAGCCGAGGTGGAGATTTCTTCTTTAAGAATCATACAGGAAGTTGAACTCAGCAATGCAGAGTGGATAAGGAGTCGCTATGAACAATTGGCCCTTATCGATTGAAAGAGGATGAACGCACTATGTCACGGCCAACTTTACCAGAACAGAATGTCTAGAGCTTTCAACAAAAGGGTCAAACAAAGACAGTTCGTGCCAGGGCAGCTAGTATTAAAGAAAATCTTCCCGCATCAAGATGAAGCCAAAGGGAAATTCTCTCCCAACTGGCAAGGTTCGTACATGATCACATGGTACTGACAGGAGGAGCACTTATACTTGCAGAAATGGATAGAGAAATCTGGCCAAAATCGACCAATGCAGACGCAGTCAAGAGATACTATGCTTAGATATTTTTCATTTCTTCAGCTGATGTATTGAACTACGCTTGACCTGATTCCCGTTTAAGAGGGGATACGTAGGCAGCCTTATGGGTTCGGTCATACCATAATAAAATTTTCATTTCCCCTAAGATCAGAAACTGGGGCAGAGTTTTGAGGAGGACCCTCAAAATTCCGGAGCAAGTCCAGTCGACGCCAACATATGTTAGACAGTCAGAAATCGGTTAAGAAACTGGGGCAGAATTTTGAGAAGGATTCTCAAAATTCCGAGGGGATTCAACAAGGCCTATTGTCTGCAAACGGTCAAAGATCATCTACTAAACTGGGGCAGAATTTTGAGGAGGACCCTCAAAATTCCGATATGAGAGAGTTGCAATGTCTCTGAAATGTGTTACAGTCACTAGTTCATCTAAAATAATGTGATATTTCACTGTGTTTTCTAAAATAACTCTCGTCAATAATTGCATATTTTCGAAAACTCTATTTCCATTACAGTCAGGTATCACCCAGGGGAACTCGAAAGGCTTTCAAAATGGAGCAAAGCAAGGACGGCGGACAGAAGCACGAACCAACCTTCCCCCACAAAACTTACACTTTTTCTTTGGACGCAGGCACATCTGACGTAACGGCAACATCCACGTAGCAAGATCGCTATCAATCAGGCCATCAGACACCGAATACATCTCCAGCTAAGACATATGCTACTCTTATTGGCTTCTTGCTCCTTGCATGGGACTAATCCCTGTCCCGCATACTTGCATGGGGCTAATCCTTGCCTCCATACTTGCATGAGGCTAGTCCTTGCCTCCATATTTGCATGACTCTAATCCTTGACTCCATATTTGAATGAGGCTCATCCTTGCCTCCCCGATTTGCATGAGGCTAATCCCTGCCTCCTATTTGCATGAGTCTAATCCTTGACTCCATATTTGGATGAGGCTAATCCTTGCCTCCCAGATTTGCATGAGGCTAATCCCTATCTCCCCATACCTGCATGAGGCTAATCCTTTCCTCTCTATCTTGCATGAGGCTAATCCTTGCCTCCATACTTGCATGAGGCTAATCCTTGCCTCCATACTTGCATGAGGCTAATCCTTCCATATATGCATGAGTCTAATCCTTGACTCCATATTTGCATAAGGCTAATACCTGCCTCCCCGATTTGCATGAGGCTAATCCCTGCCTCCCCATACCTGCATGAGGCTAATCCTTGCCTCTCTATCTTGCATGAGGCTAATCCTTGCCTCCATCCTGCATGAGGCTAATTCTTGCCTCCCTATCTGCATGAGTCTAATCCTTGACTCCATCCTGCATGAGGCTAATCCTTGCCTCCCTATTTGCTTGAGTCTAATCCTTGACTCCATCCTGCATGAGGCTAATCCTTGCCTTCCTATTTGCATGAGTCTAATCCTTGACTCCATCCTGCATGAGGCTAATCATTGCCTCTCTATTTTCATGAGTCTAATCCTTGACTCCATGAGGCTAATCCCTACCTTCGTATTTGCATGAGGCTAATCCTTGCCTCACCGTCTGCATGGCGACAGGCAATGTCCCTCGTTGCACAAATATTGCTCTATTTTTATTGCTATTTATTTGCTTTTCGATCGGGCTAAGCTCTGCCCTCCATTTCACAAGACTAAGTCTTGTCTTGTTAATATCATATTACTGCAAATCATGGGCTGAAATATTGCCAATCTATCCGAAGGCGTCATAGTCTAAAGGCATCATCCTCATAGCCGGAAGACACCATGCCATGGCCTGAGGATCTCTCAAATTTGCATATCATTATTCAAAGGCGTCATGGTTCGGAGGCACAATTTTCATGGCCCGAGAACACCATTTCATGGCTCGCGAATCCCTTATCATACGCTTCATGTCCCAGGACATCATGGCCTAAGGACGTCATCTTTAACCGTCCAAAGACAACCTTCATGGTCCAAAGGGAATTTGCATCATGTTTAAATTTTCGCAAATACATGCTTGTAGCATCTTTCATCTGCAGGTAACCAGTAAGCAACCGCTGTCCTAGAAGGAGCAATCCCGCTCCAGTTCCCTCAACCGTCCCGAGTTTTAACCGCTCACCGTAGCCTCTTCCGCATCGCGTGTCCTTTCTTGCAGTAATTTCATCGGCATATTCCGCAGAAGAATCTAGAACTACACATGGCTTGATTCCTGTAAAACCAGGGATATGTAGGAATCTCAAAAATCTGAGTCCGGCCTCCATCTTTAAAAACATCCCGTCCGGTCAAAATTGGCCATCATTCCTTTACCCGAAAACTCTTTCATCCTTCCCGGGTAAAGAGGGGCAGCTGTTGATACCCAATTTTCCCCATATTTTTTATATGCATAAATACCTTCAAAATAGCATATATATATATATATATATGCACAAGGTTTTATAATTTTTTCCATAATTTTAAGGATTTAAATTGATTTATTCCCTTCCCTTTTATTCATAAAATCCCCAATAATTATCCCTCAAATTATTGTTGTGATGATTTAATCCTTTAATTTCTATATTTATGCCAAAATATGGTTAAAATAATTTTTTATGCATTTTTATAATTGCATTTTTCGTATTTTTAATGCTAAATTGCATATAATTGCATATTAGCCCGTTTAATGTATAACTACCTTTATATGCGTAAAATTGATCTTCTATATTTTTAAAATGTGAAATATCTATTTTAAATCATTTTAGTACACAAAATTAGTTTTCAGAAATTATTCATTATTTATTATAAATTATATAGGGGGAAAGTGGCTATTTAAAATATAGCCAGATTTGCATTTTCAATTTCAGCCCAATTTAAACCCAACCCCAACCCAATTTTAGATTAAAAACACCCGAACCAAACCCTGAACCCGCCTAACCCGACCCATCCCCAATTAAATCCTGGCCGTTGATCTCTCAGATCAACGGCCCGTATTAATCCTTCCTTTTTTATTCCAAACCACCCCCTAACCCTATCTCATTTTCTAAATCCGCCACCCCTGTATTCTCTCATCTCCTCTCCTCTCTCAACCACTCAATCTAATCCTAGCTCCTTGAACCGCCAACCTCCCTTTCTCCGGTCTTCTCCAGTGATCTCCCTTCAACTCCTAAGCCTCCAATGGTTCCTCTATTGCCATGCTCACCTTCTCTGAGGCCTTCAAGGGCCCTAGGCCATGCTGACTTGCATCTAGGGTTTGCCGTCTGGTCTATTCTTGGCTACTTCAGTATGATTCCAAGCGATATCCTGCTGTACTTGTTACGATCCTTGAGATTTTGACAGGTTCTTTCATCTATACTTGGGTTTCTTCTGAAACCCTAATTTTTGCTTACAACTCCTAGATCTGTACGTTTTTTGAACGATTTGAGTCTGTTTCTTTGATGTTTTACACTATTTTTGAAACCCTTTTACAAGAATCATCGATTTCAAAGGGTTTTCACCTTCTTCTAAAATTAGGATTTTTGGAACTTCTTCTAATAAACCTTGTTTAAACTGATTCTTTATGTTTAAACTTCTACCTCTTGCATATTTTGACTGATTCTATGATACTACTACATTTTCAACTCGCCTATGTAGAAAGCCCTAAATTTCTAAACTTTCTTTGTTTGGTTCTGTGTGTTAGCATGGCTACTCGATTCTTGTTTAAGTTTCTGCGATTATCTTGCCTCGAACATGTTCTACTGAGTTTTGTTCTGCCTAACTTATATCTCCTCTTTATGTTTGTGTTCATCTTGATTGGTCTACTTGCCTCTTTGCATGATTTTTTTGGTTACTCCCATTCCACTCCTTTTATATGCTAAAACTCTCCCTTTGATTGACTCTGAACTCCTTTTTTCTTGGCCTGATTTAAAAACTTCCCTCTAAACTCTCGATTCCCCTGTTAACTTGTTTACCTGTTACTCCCCTTAAATCAGTGATTTCGAATTCCTGATTCCCTGATTTACTATGTGCTGATTGTCGATTATTTCCATACTCTGCAACTTTATTTTTGTTTTATTACCTTATTTGGTGAACCGAGTACTTTACTGATTCTTCATTAGTTGTTTCCTTAATTAAACCCCTATGTACTTACCCCCTAATTGTCTATTTTATGCCTTATACTCTATTTTATTTCTTTCCTTAATCATTTCTGCCTATTACCGTTGGTTCATTACCCCCTTAATTAAAGGGGTACTTACATTGATTTGATGCTGATTAGTATTTGGTTCTATAATTACTATGCTACTATGATTCTTGCCTAATTTTACCTAATTTTCTAACTACTATATATACATACTCTCTCATTAACAAAGACACACGAACACTCTTGGTCCAAAAGCTCTCTCTCTCTCACACATAAACTTTCTGCTCTCTTTTGTGCTACTTGCCACTATTCTAAGTTAGCCGGCTGCAAGCCAAGGCTAACCATTGTGTTCTCCTGCTCTTTCACTTTGCTTACTGTCTTCTTTACTGGTATGTTCTAGTTTCAATTCAAATTCCAACAACAATATGGTTCTTTTATTGCTTCAGTTCATCCTGTTTCTAGTTTGCTTCTATTTATGATTTTGTTGTGAAACTTCTAGTTGATGTTTACGTTATTAGCATGTTATGTACTCCCCTTCCTTAAGATCAGTATATTACCCCCTCTGTGTTGTTTCTAAACATGTCTGTACCAATTATCTCTACCTGTTATGTGTTTACCACCATGTGCTCCATGTATCCCCAAATCCCTATCACCCCTGAATGCAAGTTTGTTCTTTATGTCTGGTTCTGTGATTGTGTCAGGTCAGCTATTTCTGAGAATATCTATACCAACTCCTAGACCTTTGTTTGATTATGTGTTTACAATCAGGTGTTCTATGTATCCCCAAATCTCTTGACCCCTGTTTGTGACTACTAAACTTGCTTTGGTTCTGTGACCCCTTACTGTGTATGAACCTATCTTAAAGGTGTTGTGTTTGGACTTTTGTTCACTACTCCAATCTCTTTTCGAACTGTCTCTGTTGTTTTACTGAATTATTTTCAAACAAACTTCCTTTAAATACAGTTTTTTCCATTAAAACCTTTCAACTTGTGTCAAGCACTTTCACTCTACTCCTAAGTCAATAAGTTCCGCCCCCTCCAGTATGTACACTGCCTTGGGATACCCTTGAGAACCCTCTGAACTCTGGAATACTGAGGCTGGCCCTTCCACTACACTTATTCAATTTTGGTTACCAATTCTAGGTGTAAGCACTGCCCGGGATCCTTGAGATCCTTAGGGAACTTTGATGCACCTAGACTATGACATTGTCTATGGAATTGAGACATTTGAGGCTATTGGAGGCTTTGGAAATCTGGGCCTAATTGAAGGCTCCCTATAGAATAACTTCTTATTTTCTTATTTACTTATGTAATTCATTCATATGGTCTGTAATAATTTGTAAACAAATATTGGGGTAATTAGTGAAAGGGATGGGTAGCTACATGCTTGTGGGATAACACGGGTAGAAATCATGTTTGTAGGACTTTACATTTTAATCTGATTGCCTTACCAAGTAGAAATCATGCTTATAGGGCTTTACATCTTGTCATGTTTATCTCACCATGCTAGAAATCATGCTTATAGATTTCAAATAATTTCGTAATAGAAATCATGTCTGCAAGTCTTAAAATCAGCTTCACAAATAGATGACATGCCTATAGGATTTAATCCAGATTCTGTTATAACAAGTGCTTATGTATGTTTCCATGCCTGCAGGTCTTTAAAATCAGTATTAAACTTAAATATCATGCCTATAGGGAACAATATCAAATCCTGCCTATGGATCTCGTCTAGGTTCAGTTTAAATAACTCAATCTGGTTAACGTTTAATTCACTTCTGAATTGGTTTAATTAAGTGGTTTATATTTCCCTGAAACGAGTTCTTTTTTTTTAACTGCCTTAATTTGTTATTAGACAGTATGCCCATAGGGATTTAAAAGTCTGTTTTAAAATCTGCCCTGTTTTACTATAAAATGTAGTCATCAGTATTCCGCGTATAGGCAAGCCTGTAGGGCGTTTTCAAAACTTGCAATCCTAAAACTGTTTCTATGACTTAATGTTTTTCTGATCCTAACAGGCTTTAAAAAACCAATAGGCAACTGCTAGGGTCATTACTCCAGAGTTTATAAAATTAAATTGCTTGTCTTCTGCATATTCACCTAGACATCCTGCCTCAGGATACTGTTCAATAAAAAGCCCTTAATTGTGTTTGAGTCGTGCTGTTTATGTGCCTTATTTGAGGAGGAAACTTTGAGCCTCTAATTGCTCCCTTTTATCTTATGTGCTAAAAGTCCTAATTGTTTTGCCTATCGCCTTAGAATTTTTACCTTTAAAACCTTAGGGGTCTATCTAGAACCACCTATAGGTAGAGGTCCTAAATCCCTCCAGGACCATTAAGAAGGGACGGGTAACAGCACGCAATAGAGATCGCTGACCAAACACTCGCTTTGAATAACCACTAAGGGGATGGGAAGGGTAGATATGGGATATGATGACTATGTGCTATTGTCACGTGTAGCCCCTCATCGAGGAGTGTTTACCGGACATTGTGTGGGGTGATCCTATAGGCTAACCAACCTAGGACTCCTCCTTTACCAAAATTCCTTTTTCTATTTAAAACCTTTGTTTACAACTTGTTCAAAAAAGAAATCTTTATTACTTGAGTTACCCAACGTGCTTTACTTGCAACCTATTTGATTCAACTGTTTATTTATATGGACTAATTTGTGAATATAAGTTCGGCCGGGACCCATAGTTGTGGACCAAGAGGGGTGCCTAACACCTTCCCCTCGAGGTTATTTCGAGCCCTTACCCTAAATCTCTGGTAATACGAAACAATCGAAGAGTTAATTACTCTAGGTGCCCTAACGTACCTTAATTCGTTAGGTGGGAAGGGTAGATATGGGATATGATGACTATGTAAGTATTTCCTTTATAGATTATTATGTGATGATCGGGTCGCACGCCCCCACGGGTACATTGTTTGGATCGGGTGGCACACCGCCATGGGTATCATGGTTAGATCAGGTTGCACACCGCAACAATATTATCTGTGGATCGGGTTACACGCTGCAACAGTGTGATGTTTAGTACAGTTCCCTATATCTATTCTCGTGTGTTTTGTTTCTCATCTTTTGAGGAAGGTTCATAACATCTTTTCGGTTGTTTAATTAGTTACGTGGGCTGAGTAGTTCTTTCCAGAGTTTGTTTTCCTTATGTATCACATTCGAGTTTGTAGCTTGTTGGCACATTGTGGCATCATATGAGACTTTTGATAGCATCTGAGGTGGCTTATTGCCTGAACAGCTTATACTGGGTGAGACGAGATTATTGGACATGGGATTAGTGCGATCGGGTAATATGAAGCATATTAAAGAGAAAACACTATTATTTGGTTCATAATGAGGTAATGGTTCTTGTCAAGAGGAGGAACTCAATGATTTGTTGGCTGAGCAGTTGGTTATGAATTTCTACACACCTCTTCCGTCGTGGCAACATTACAAGGGTTGGAACGGGAGTTACATGTGTCATGAGGTATGTTGTGAGCATCGGATTCATGTGATTTCGGCTATTGTTATCAGAGGATGTTATTATTGTCATGTGAACTATGCGGTGCATGGTGTGGATTCAGCAAAGGTATGCAATCATGTATTGGTGCGTTGTGTAGTGATTGATATGATGCCCGTATGATGGAAACATGCCTGGCAGAGAATTTTGGATGTTGGAATTGGGCTCTAATGTTTATCTAGCTATGTAAAAGGGAGAATCTTCAGACTGGCTCGAGCTAGTGTACTCAACTGAGTGATGGTAGCACGGGTAGGTACACGAGGTGTTAAACAATGATTTCATACAACTCAAGAGCAATTCATAGCACGCTCAAGGACGAATGTATGTTTAAGTGGGAGAGAATGTAACGACTCAACCGGTCGTTTTGAGCTCTAGCGCGTTGTTCGGTAGTTTGAGGCCACGAGTAGTTTCACTTCAGGTATTATGACTCCTACGTGTGGTCGGAATTGAATTTCGGGAGTTCAGAGTTGATTTGGAAAGAAATTCTCAGTTTGGAAGCTTTAAGTTGGAAGAATTTGACTAAGGTTGAGTTTTTGAGTAAACGACCTTGGAATCGGGATTTGAAGGTTCCAGCAGGTTTGTATGATGATTTCGAATTTAAGCGTATGTTCGGATCAAGTTTTGGATGAATCGGGAGCTTTTCAGCGCCTATTGTGGAAGTTAGCATTTTGGAAGAATTTCATAAATTTGGGTTGAAGAGCATTTCAATATTATCGATGTCCATTTGGAGTTCCGAGTTAGGGAATAGCTCCGTATGGTGATTCTGGTACTGGGAGAGTGTCCGGATATGGATTTCAAGGTCTGTAGGTCATTTTGGGGTCATTTGGCGAAAGTTAGAAATTTGAAGGTTTTTGAGAAGTTTGACGGGGAGTGGACTTTTTGATATCGGGTTTGGATTCTGATTCGGGAAGTGGGAGTAGGTCTGTAATGTCAATTATGACTTGTGTGCAAAAATTTAAAGTCATTTCGGATTGATTTCATATGATTCGGCACGAGATATAGAATTTGAAAGTTTGGAAATTTATAAGCTTGATTCGAGGTGTGATTCGTAGTTTCGACGTTGTTTAGCTTGATTTGAGGCTTCGACTAAGTTCGTTTTGCATTTTGGGACATTTTGGTATAATTGGTTGAGGTCCTGAGGGCCCCGGGTGGATTCCGGATGGTAAACGGATCGATTTTTGACTTGAAGGAAAAGTTGGAGGATTCTGGTTGCTGGTGTAACCGCTTCTGTGGAAGCTTCATCGCAGAAGCGGCCCCGCAGAAGCGAGGCAGTGAACCGCAGAAGCGGCTGGGAGTGAATAAGGCAGAGGCCGCAGGTCGAAGGAATTTCCGCACATGCATGATCGTAGATGCGGCCTTGGAAACGCAGAAGTGAACTGGGGCAGCTGGGGGTATTCCGGCAGAAGCGAAATTCGTGCCGCACCTGCGGAACCGCAGAAGCCGTCCAATGACCGCAGGTGTGAGGATCGCTGGGCAGTAGACTTACTTAAGTACGGGATTTGGTCATTTTTCCTTCATTCTCTCTTTGTTTGGACGAGTTTTGGAGAGCTTCAAGTGAAGGTTTTCATCATGCAACACAAGGTAAGTGATTCCCACTTATTATAACTTAAATACATGGTTTGTATAAGGATTTAAACATGGAAATTAGTAGAAATTGTAGGGGTTTTGGTGGAAAACCTAGAATTTGGTATTTTTGGATTTTGACCACGAAATTGGACATGAAATTTGGAATAAGTTATATATTTGAGTTCGTGGGGTTAAGGGTAAAGCTTATCTTCGAAAATTTTTGCAATCCGGGCACGTGGGCCCGAGGGGAATTTTTACCGACTTTTCGAACGAAGTTGAAAATTGGATTATAATGAGTATTAGAGTATATATTTATGGATTTGCCTATTTATTAACTAGTTTTGGAGCGTTGGGCATCGGTTTGAGTTGTTAGAAGGGCTTGGGAGCCGGTTATGGAACTTCGGTGTGAGGTACGTCTCCTTTCTAATCTTGTAAGAGGGAATTAACCCCATAGGTGAAATAACTAAATATGTGCTTCTATTTGTGGGGGCTACGTACACACGAGGTGACGAGAGTCCGAGCGTAGCTACTATGATGCTTAAGTCCGGGTAGTCTAGGACCCAAATCATGTTATACTTGCGATGTTTGCAACCTACTTGTTAATTTAATTGTTTGAAACATATTGAAACATGATAAAGCAATTGGAAGAGGTTAAACTTTTATTTACTTGGTCATTAGAGAATTGGCATTTCTTTGAATAATTGTTCCTGAATAAAACTTGAATTTGTTGTGTTGATGTATTTTCTCTTTTGTGGAGCGGGCGGGACGCCTCTGTAGCAGATAGATGCATCTATGGTTCGTGTCGTTCGACCCTCGGCAGTGCGCAGTTTATATTGATACGTTGGATCGGGCCGTACGACCTCGACATGATTTGCACATGATTGAATTGATTGCTTTGAAATTTATAATAAATGATATTGACTCATTGGCCTGAGATAAATTGTTAAATGATGAAAAACAAATTTGGAGATTTCTTAATTATAAAAGAATTGCTTACTTACTTCATAATATTGAGCTTACAGCCATTCTATATGAATCATGTTTAAATTATATCATTAGCATTTTATTTATAGCTCATAGTAAGTGTCGGAGTCGACCCCTCGTTACTACTTCTTCGAGGTTAGACTGGATACTTACTGGGTACGTGTTGTTTACGTACTCATACTACACTCGCTGCACATTTTGTTATGCAAGCACATATATATTAGTGGTCTTGTGGGCAAGCGGTGTGGTTAATGCGGGGACTTAGGTGAGCTGCATTCCATATTACGATCTGCAACCAGCATAGTCTCTTTCAGAGTATTTACATTTTCTTTCCTATCCAAATTTGTATTCTGGACAGTTACTATAATTTAATTTTATTTCTTAGTTAATGCTCATGCACTTGTGACACCGGGTTCTGAGATGATTATGGGTTATTTAGTATTGAGATTGTTAAAAATGTTATTATTTACTATGAAATTTCCATCTTCCACTATTTAACTGAAGGAAAACTATGATTTTAAAAAATTACTAAAAAGAGAACCAAATAAAATAAATTATTGTTGGCTTGCCTGACAGCGGTGTCCGGCACCATCATGACCTTTAATGGATTTTGGGTCGTGATAATATGGTATCATAGCCAGGTTCACTTAGGTCTCACGAGTCATGAGCGAGTCTAGTAGAGTCTTGCGGATCGGTACAGAGACGTCTCTACTTATCTTCGAGAGGCTACAGGGCTGTTAGGACCACTTCCCTTCTTGATTCATCATCGTGCGATTTGATTCTTGTGAGGCTTATGTCTTTGTCTCTTTCCTATTCAATCTTATGCGGCGTGAAGCGCTTGTTATAAATTGGGAATCGAGGAATTGTAATGGTACTACAGATGCGGTGCAGGATGTTTCTCCCTGCGATTTGATTGGACTATTGTCGTCATCTTGCAGAAGACCGTTCTGTCGTTTCAGCTCAGTATCAGTACTACCTATGGTTTTGAGATTTGGCATTGACTGTTATGACGATTCATGTGTTACTATCGCACAGTGTTTGTATAATGGTAGGATGCTTGTCTATGCATCGAAGCAGTGAATGACTTGGAAGGGATTTACTCAGTGGATGATTCAGAGATTCGGTATTTGTTTCCAGCGAAGGAAAGGCAATCGGACTATGAATGTTCAGGTTTGGGTTGATAGAGTAACGAGACTTGGTAGTTTCGAGCGTGGTGGAATTTTCATCTGTGATGTGGTGTCATCGTTCTTGTTGAATGCGTTAAAGTTCGCCGGTGTTATGGTCTTCTTTAATTCGCCTTTGGGGCAGAGTATTGTGAAACAGTACCTGGGAAGCGACTGTCAGAGATCGCGGTGTGCGGTGGTTCAGGATTGAATCGGTGTTCCAGGTGTTGAGGGATCAAGGAAGATGATCTTCGGGGAGGTTTAGAGCTGGTGGCAATCTGTTGGTTAAGGTGCTACAGAGATGGATTCCGACTTAAGGCAACAACTGGGCAGCGAAGGATGAGGAAGGACATGTGGGAGGTGTCTTGCGGTGGATAAAATTTTAGAAGGCCAAGGGTGAGAATCAGGAATCGAATGGTTTCTTAAAGGAGTGAGTTTGACCAAGGTGGGAGAGTAGCAGAGTAGCATATGGGTTCTGTGGTAGGATGACTACACACCTTGAAAAAAGTTTAGAGTGATTTGGGATTCATGGTGGACGTTCAAAATAGAAATAGAAATAAAACTAAAACACATAATCGCTTCAAGTAGATAGTTTCATCTATTTGAGGATTACTGGAAATTAATAAATAATTGATAAAGTAACGTTAGAAACAGAAAAAGAAATAAGGGTACTATGCAAATAGTTTCACGTGGATAGTTTCATCTATTGGAATTTTTTTGAACTATAGCAGCAGAGAAGAGGAAGTATAAAAATAAAATCAATTATAAATATGTTACCTTTGCATCTTGTAAAATCAACTCTATAGAATATGGTATTTCATGCTTAAGTGATCTGGGATTTCCCACATTCGAACTACTCTAACTTTCAAATTACATTCATCGAGTTGCTTGAAATTTGTCTAATATCATGAAGTTCTGTCGCAATACTTGCAAGGTTCTATATTCTGAGCAAAGAAAAAAAGGAATAGAAAAGAAATTGAAAGGAGGAGCCGCATAAAAGATTATTTGTAGTTATGGAGACATTGTATAAGTTATGGAGGATGTCCACATTTGAGAAGATCGTGTTTTTTTTCTTTCTTCCTGTTTCTTTGTGAAATTTATCTATATGTAAGGTAATATGAATAAAACTTTACAAATGGCCAATTGCAAGCGTGAGGGTCAGTTTCAGACGTGGATCAAAGTATTTTTTATAGAACTTTTGAGGTTTAACAAATTTTAGAAAAAATAACAGCCCAACAAACATGGGACTCAATAAAACGTGTAGATGTAAACTGAAATTGGAGGTTTTAAATTTTTGAACTTCTTTTAACAAATAAAAAAAACAGCCCGAGAAATGGGTAACTCAGATGTTAGATGTAAACTGAATTAGCATATTTTAAAATTCCTATTTTAAGTTATTTTTTAACCTCCAAATTAGTTGGAGGTTTGTCCTAAAATTGGACACATGTTTAATTATTGTTTTGACACTTGGCATAACAATATGAATTTGCTTCTCCTATTCTATATAGATAGATTCAAAATTATTGGTTAGCAACCATGTTTTAGGCCTCATTTATTTTTTCTAAGGTTAAGACGTCTGAATCTGAATACATATTTGAATTTCAAAATGTGTATTAAGATTAAGACATTTGAATTTGAATACACATCTAAATATCAAGATGTGTATTAAGATCTAAATACTAAATGAATAAGTCTGTTCTTTTAACATCTGAATATATAAAATTTAACTTTAATTAAAAATTAATAAACATAAAATTAAAATAAAATATTATTTAATCTTATATTCTATCAATGATATATATATATATATATATATATATATATATATATAGGTGGTGATGGCTAACAAAGGTGTTTGTGAATGCCGACTAGAGGCGGTGGTTGGTGGTGATTTTGGTTGATGGTGGTGATTTTGGGTAGTAACTAGTGGTGATTGGTAGTGATAGCGATTATGGTTGAGGATGGTGGTGGGTGGTGATAGTAAATAAATAGTGGGCGGTGGTGGTGGTGGTGGTAGTTGTGGTTGTGATTGAGATTGAGGAAGGTGATGATGGGTGGTGGTAGTTTACAATGGTGGGGATGCCGACTATGATTATTGATGATGAAAGGGTGGTTGGTTGTGGTAGTTGAGGTGGGTGAGTGTGTGGTTATGGTTGAGGATGATGGTGGTGGGTGGTAGTGAGGGCGGCTATGGTTGAGTATGGTGGTGGTGGTGGTTGATAATGGTAGGCGGTGGCGACAATTAGTAATGATTGTGGATGATATTAGTGAAATTAAGTTTGGTTATAGATTTTAATCTCACAGACCTATTCAGACCCATCAACTGGTTGTGAAGTAAAAAAACAAATACACTTTATGATTAAGGTCTGAATGATTAAGATTCAGACTTTAAAATCAAACGCACTTAATATCTGAGATCTGAATGATTAAGATTCAGACTTTCACTAAGTGCAAACAAATGAGGCCTTAGTATGTAGTTTACACAAAAAAAAAATTATGAACTGACTTGATTTCTAGATACACTTGAGCAACAATAAAGCTTGACAACTTTATTTTTCTCTATAATTCTCCTTGTTTCATTAGTCTATGTGACTTGCATTGTGAGCACTTTGTGAAGACCCGCCCCATTTTCCCCGTTTTCTGCTTCCTTATGTTTCATTTTAAGAGTCTTTGGTGAATGAGTTGATTGGGATTGGTTTTAGAAGGAAATGAGACACTTAGTCTCTTTAAGGAAGGTTTGTTTTGGAAAAGTCAACCGGACGTTGACTTATGAGTTAGAGAGCTTGGATGTGATTTCCGGTGATTCGGTTAGCTTCGGGGGATGATTTGTGACTTAGGAGCATGATCGGAATTGGTTTTGGAGGTCCGGTGTAGAATTAGGCTTGAATTGGCGAAGTTAGTATTTTGGCAAATTCCGGTTGATAGGTGAGATTTTGATCCGAGGGTCGGAATGGGATTCCGAGAGTTGCTGTAGCTTCGTTAGGTGATTTGGGATGTGTGTGCAAAATTTAAGGTCATTCGGAGGTGTTTTTGTCGGGTTTTTGATCGAATGCATAATTCGGAAGTTTTAGAAGAACTTAGGCTTGAATCCGATGTAATTTGATGGTTTTGGTGTTGTTTGTGGTATTTTGGTGATTGGAACAAGTTTGAATGATGTTCTAGGATGGGTTGGCACTTTTGGTTGAGGCCCCGGGGGCCTCGGGATGATTTCGGATGGTCATCGGGATGATTTTGGACTTGGTGATTGCTGAAGAATTGCTGATATCTGGTATTTCCGCATCTGCGGAAGAGGGGCCGCAGATGCGGTTCCGCAGATGCGAAGATTAGGGACCCAGATGCGAGAGTTGGCCAATGGGAGGATTTTCGCAGAAGCGGATGAATTCCGCAGGTGCGGTGTCCGCAGGTGCAGACATTGACCGCAGAAGCAGTCCGCACGCTTTAGAGGAGTTCCGCAGGAGCGGATGGTTGACCGCATAAGCGGTGTCCGCAGAAGCAGGACTTGACCGCAAAAGCGGTCCTGGACGTTATAGTTATTTCTGCAGAAGTGGAGGATGAACCGCAGAAGTGGTAGTCGCATATGCGGTAAGGTAACCGCAGATGCGAAAATGCATGTTCAGAGAAGGATTTTAAAAGCTCATTTTGTTCCGCGAGCTAAGGGTTATTTCCATTATTTTTGATCGACCTTGAGAGCTTTTGGGCAGAAATTGAAGGGGGTTTCAACTAGGTGTGATTGGAGGTGAGTTCCTTGACCTTAATACATGATTTAATGGTAGAATTAATATAGAAATTTGTGAA
Source organism: Nicotiana attenuata (assembly GCF_001879085.1). NCBI lineage: Eukaryota > Viridiplantae > Streptophyta > Magnoliopsida > Solanales > Solanaceae > Nicotiana > Nicotiana attenuata. The sequence continues at coordinate 41,821,194 of NC_031998.1, forward strand.
AATTCATCAAAAGAGGGTAAAGCTAGGGCTTGGAAATTAGGAATTTCAAAGTGGAATTTGAATGGTCATTTGGGCTCGGATTTGGGAGTTTTTGTTATGTATAGACTCGTGGCGAGATAAAGAATCCGATGATGTTAATTTTCTGATTTTTCGAGAAGTGGGCCCGGGGCTTGGGTTTTGCAAATGTCGTGAATATCGATATATTTCGAGTATTTTCTATTGGGTTATGTTCCCTTAGCCTATTGTAACGTATTCGTTGTGGTTTTGACCAGATTCGATGCGCGAGGAGGTTGATTTGCGAGGCAAGGGCATAGCGAGCTAGGACTTTGGCCGGCTTGAGGTGAGTAATGATAGTAAATGATATCCTGAGGGTTTGAAACCCCGGATTTGCACAACGTAGTGCTGTATTGAGGTGAAACACGTGCTTAATGGCGAGCGCGGGGTTGTTTACTGCTGGGGATTGTGACTTGGTCCATCCCGTTTGATATTTTGCCGCGTATTTGACTGAGCTCTTTTGTTTATCATCATGATTTGGGCTAGTTGCCATGTTTGGGCCTCGTGTCGACTTGTAGAACCCTTAGGGGCATTATGACATATTTTTCCTCACTTTATTTATTTAAAAATTACATCCTCAGTCATGTTTCTATTTGTTTTAAACAATGTGAACTGGTTTTATAAGTGTTAATCCTAAATGAGGGAAATATGTGGGCTGAGATCCCTACGTTATACTATTGTGTCCTAAAATGACTGAGAGGGGTTGAGAACCCAACAGTGAGGATGTTAAATATATTATGGATCGGGCTGCACGCCGCAGCAAACACTTATATGGATCGGGCTGCACGCCGCAGCAAATGTTTATATGGATCGGGCTGCGCGCCGCAGCAATATTGCGCTTGGGCTGTAGGAGCCCCTCCGGAGTCTGCACACCCCTAGTGAGCGTCGTCGACGATATATGGATCGGGCTGCACGCCGCAGCGATATGTGGATCGGGCTGCACGCCGCAGCGGTTAATATAAAGTTCACAGTGATTTCGGATTCATGGTAGACAGCGACTAGGTCTACGGACTAAAATTTGGAATATTGGCTATTATATGGCGGGAGATTGGATACGACAGAAAAGAATTACTTGATATGAAGAAGGATACAACATGACTTTGGATGGGAATGTACTGTCGCACCTTTTAGTTGATGTCCATAAAAAGTGAACGGACTTGTACAGTTGGTGAACGAGTACGGGCTTGGGAGGGGTTACTGATTTGGTAGTTAATGTACCCATTGCAGTAACATTGGAAGATGTCGGAATGTAATTTACACAGGTGGGTTATCTCCTGTGAGCAGGTTAGCAGTCGCGTGGTTGACGAAGCTTCTACGAAGAATTCTACTNTTAATATGTGATACTATTCTGAGAGTGATCTGAGAGTAAGCCCGAGGGGCTGATACTGTACTGAGCGGTTGATACTGGGCCCGAGGGGCAGTTTTACTATTTACTACTTATTAGCTGTTTTACCTGGTTTACCTGCCTTTAAAACTGAGATTTCATTTGATTTCACGGATTTTACTACTTTAAGTGATTTACTGCCTGATATAGAATTGCCTTGTGCTGTTTTGAGTTTTCTTACCTTCGGTTATTATTTATTATTATTACTCACTGGGTCGGAGTACTCACGTTACTCCATGAACCATGTGTGCAGATTCAGGCATAGCTGAGTCCGTTCCTGAGTACTGATATCCTTTTCCAGACCAGGCATCGAGATCGGAGCATCGAGGTAGCTGTTGGCGTCCGCAGCCCCCTTGACTCCCCTATTTTATGCTATTTCAGTTATTCCAGACTTTTGTATCAGATATTCTGTTTAGTAGACTTAAAGCAACTCTGTAGTAGCTCATGACTTGTGACACCCCGGTTTAGGCTGTGTCGGGTTGGTTTCATTCTGATTATCGCTGTTTTTCCGCATTGTGATTGTTTAATACGCGTTTTGGATTTATAAATGTTAAGTAACTGTTAAAAGAAGTGTTAGAGTATTCCGGCTGGCCTTGTCTTCACGAGAGGCGCCATCACGGCCGGGTTTGGGACTTGGGCCGTGACAAGTTGGTATCAGAGCCTAGGTTACTAGGTCTCGCGAGTCATGAGCTGGTTTAGTAGAGTCTCGCGGATCGGTACGGAGACGTTTGTACTTATCCTCGAGAGGCTGCAGAACCTTTAGGAAAACTCCACATTCTTGGAATTCTTGTCGTGCGAACTTGTTGACCCGAGTGCTAAACTTCTCTTTATTCTATTCTCTAACAGATGGTAAGGACACGAGCTACCGGACGTGGTGGACGACCCCCAGTGCCACCTTCCTAGACCACCAGAGGCCGTGGACGTGGTCGTGGTCGTGGCAGAGGCAGAGTAGCGAGGGCAGCATCTGTTGATCCACCAGCTGCCCCAGCTCCAGATCAGGCTCCAACAGTACCAGCTCAGGCACCTGTTGTGCCCATAGTGATTCCTGGCCTTCAGGAGACATTAGCTCAGATCTTGACAGTGTGCACGAGCCTGGCTCAGGTGGTTTCAGCCACTACAGCAGCAGCAGCTACTTCACAGGCCAGGGGAGGCAATCAGACCCCCGCTGCTCGCACACCTGAGCAAGTAGTGCAGGGATTACAGACTCCAGAGGCACCTCCAGCTCAGTCAGTTGCACCAGTGCAGGAGTTCAGAGTTCCAGCTATGCCTGAGGATGAGCAGCGTCGTCTTGAGAGGTTTGGTAGGCTCTAGCCTCCGACATTTAGTGGTGCCGAGGGTGAGGATGCCCAGGGTTTTCTCGATAGATGTCAGCGGATGCTTCGTGCAGCGGGGATTCTTGAGTCCAGTGGTGTGGCTTTTACTACTTTTCAGTTTATTGGAGCTGCCTTCACTTGGTGGGAGGCGTATGAGCGGCGTAGGCCAGTTGGTGTAGTACCTTTGACTTGGCAGGAGTTCTCCACTCTCTTCTTGGAGAAGTATGTACCGCAGTCCCGTAGAGAGGAGCTGCGCAGACAGTTTGAGTGGCTACGGCAGGGAGATATGACAGTCTCCTAGTATAAGATGAGATTTTCGGAGTTGGCTCGGCATGCAGTTTGGCTGGTTCCGACAGATCGTGAGCGTATCCGGAGGTTTGTTGATGGTCTCAACTACCCTCTCCGTGTTCTTATGACTAGGGAGCGAGTGCTGGGTGCCACATTCGAGGAGGTGGTTGATATAGCCCGAGAGATTGAGGCGGTGCGCCGTAAGGATCGAGATGAGAGGGAGGCCAAGAGGCCTCAAGGTTCTGGTAGTTACAGTGGCGCTCCTTCGAGGGGCCAGTTCCAGCAGGGTCGGGGACGTTCCTTCAGGCCCGCTCAGTCGGCCCGTCCCGAGTATCACGGAGCATCTTCAGGTCGTGGTTACCATGGTTCTCAGCAGAGTCAGCCATCTCTCAGCGCTCTTCCAGCACAGAGTTCATCTCGTGCTCCGTCTGCTCAGGGTTCTTCCAGGCCGAGTGCATCAGCTAGTCACTCTGGCGCGAGGGGTTCCCTTTAGTCCCAGTCCCCAGCACCTGGGAGTTGCTATGAGTGTGGAGAGTTTGGGCATATACTCATCTCAGTAGAGGGGTCAACCTTCATCTTCTGGTCCAGTTTCTTCAGCACTCGCCCCGCCAGCTAGGGGTAAGGGTCAGGCAGCCAGGGGTCGCCCCAGGGGTGGTAGTCGATCGGGTGGTGGTCAGGCTCGCTTTTATGCTCTTCAGGGCAGGACAGATGCTATTGCTTCGGATGTTGTTATTACAGGTATTATTTCAGTCTGCCACAGAGATGCCTCAGTTTTATTGATCCCGGTTCCACCTATTCCTATGTGTACTCATATTTTGCTCATCATATGGGTACGACCCGAGGGTGTCTTGCTTTACCTGTCCATGTATCTACCCCGGTGGGCGATACTGTTGTTGTAGACCATGTATACCGGTCATGTTTGGTTACTATTGGGGGTTTGGAGACCCGAGTTGATCTGTTGCTATTGAGCATGGTAGATTTTGATGTTATTTTGGGCATGGACTGGTTATCTCCGTGTCATGCTATCCTAGATTGTCATGCTAAGACAGTCACTCTGGCTATACCGGGTGTACCGAGGATCGAGTGGCGTGGTATGACTGACTATGTTCCTAGCAGGGTGATTTCATTCTTAAAGGCCCAGCGTATGGTTGGGAAGGGTTGCCTTTCATATTTGGCGTTCGTGAGGGATGTTGGAGCCGAGACCCCTAGCCTTTATTCCGTTCCAGTTGTGAGGGAGTTTCCTGATGTTCTCCCTGCAGACCTGCCGGGCATGCCCTCGGACAGGGATATCGATTTTGGTATTGACCTTGTGCTGGGCACTCAGCCCATTTCCATTATGCCATATCGTATGGCACCAGCGGAGTTGAAAGAATTGAAGGATCAGCTTCAGGAACTCCTAGATAAGGGGTTCATTCGGCCTAGTGTGTTACCGTGGGGTGCACCGGTTCTGTTTGTGAAGAAGAAAGATGGCACCATGAGAATGTGCATTGACTACAGGCAGTTGAACAAAGTAACAGTGAAGAACAAGTATCCCCTGCCTTGCATTGATGATTTGTTTGACCAGCTTCAGGGAGCGAGGGTGTTCTCCAAGATTGACCTCCGTTCGGGCTATCACCAGTTGAAGATCAGGGATTCAGATATTATGAAGACTGCTTTCAGGACTAGATATGGGCACTATGAGTTTCTTGTTACATATATTATGGATCGGGCTGCACGCCGCAGCAAACACTTATATGGATCGGGCTGCACGCCGCAGCAAATGTTTCTGTGGATCGGGCTGCGCGCCGCAGCAATATTGCGCTTGGGCTGTAGGAGCCCCTCCGGAGTCTGCACACCCCCAGTGAGCGTCGTCGACGATATATGGATCGGGCTGCACGCCGCAGCGATATGTGGATCGGGCTGCACGCCGCAGCGGTTACAATGTGATACTATTCTGAGAGTGATCTGAGAGTAAGCCCGAGGGGCTGATACTGTACTGAGCGGTTGATACTGGGCCCGAGGGGCAGTTTTACTATTTACTACTTATTAGCTGTTTTACCTGGTTTACCTGCCTTTAAAACTGAGATTTCATTTGATTTTCACGGATTTTACTACTTTAAGTGATTTACTACCTGATATAGAATTGCCTTGTGCTGTTTTGAGTTTTCTTACCTTCGGTTATTATTTATTATTATTACTCACTGGGTCGGAGTACTCACATTACTCCCTGCACCATGTGTGCAGATTCAGGCATAGCTGAGTCCGTTCCTGAGCACTGATATCCTTTTCCAGACCAGGCAGCGAGATCGGAGCATCGAGGTAGCTGTTGGCGTCCGCAACCCCCTTGACTCCCCTATTTTATGCTATTTCAGTTATTCCAGACTTTTGTATCAGATATTCTGTTTAGTAGACTTATAGCAACTCTGTAGTAGTTCATGACTTGTGACACCCCGGTTTGGGTTGTGTCGGGTTGGTTTCATTCTGATTATCGCTGTTTTTCCGCATTGTGATTGTTTAATACGCGTTTTGGATTTATAAATGTTAAGTAACTGTTAAAAGAAGTGTTAGAGTATTCTGGCTGGCCTTGTCTTCACGAGAGGCGTCATCACGGCCGGGTTTGGGACTTGGGCCGTGACACACTTCAAATGGTCCATCCATATATATCTTGTTAATTACTAATAGGTTGTTTGGCTAATCTTCTAAAATTAACTTATTTTGAAAGTACTTTTTTGTTTTTTCAAAAAAATATTTTTGGTGAGAAACGGTTTGTATTTGAGTAATACTGATTGGAAATTGACATTGTATAGCCGTTCTCAAAATAATAGCCGAAAAATATATATATATATATATATACACACACATTCTGTATGTTATATATAATTTTTTTTCTTTATTTTTTTATTTTTATGTTATATATAAAAATTATACAAATTTTATAAAAAATTTCGGCTACCGAATGTAAATAGCTTCTAACGTGGACTAAAACTGATATTTCCCCTAACTAATTTGAAAAGTATTAATTCTGAGCAGCAATTAGTGTTTTGCCAAGCTTCTAAAAAGTATTTCTAAGTGTATTTTTTCTCAAAAATACTTTTCAAAAAGTGCTGTGGGAAGAAACTACTTTTTTCTGCTTTTGCTTCTATTAAAAAAAAAAAATTCCTTCTAAAGCTTGGTCAAACACCTCTAACTTTTGGAGAGAAAAAAACACTTTTGACAACAACAAAAGAAAAACTTTTGGCCAAAAAGTGTTCTTGATCTTGATCATGATCAGTTCTTATAAAGTAACTTACATGATTAATTTATTTGAGGCTAGTCCAAAACAAATAAGTTACTAATTTTTGCATCAAAAAAAAAAAAAACACAAAATCATTGCATAAATCATTGATTCGCCCATGTTTTTTTTCTTTTTGCAGCACTTCATTTTTGTTCCATTACCCCATATAGTTTTGGTGCTGCTGGTTTGCTCCCGCCAAGGATTCTAATTCTTCTGGGACTATATACAGTTGCCCTTGTCTGGATTCTGAATTTGTGTTTTTCAATATTATAAATTCATTTTTTTGAATATTTTTTTGGGGGTGGGGGTGGGGTAGGCGTGGGGAGTGTGTAATTGTCACGACCCGGATTTCCCACCATCGGGAGTCGTGATGGCGCCTACTGTCGGAGCTAGGCAAGCCAAGTATTAAAATATTTTCTGATAACACCTCAACGATATAAATAAAACGAGTCATTTAAATAACAACGGAAGTTTTAAAAACATAGATAACTGAAAACCAAATGCGGAAGTTTAAATACAACTCTACCCAGATCCGGTATCACTAACTCACGAACTACTAAAGAGTGCTAAAAACAAGTCTGAATAATAGTACATCAATGTTTGTCTCGGTACAAGGAAAACAAACTAATAACATAGAAGGGACTCCGGCCTGCGGACGTCAGCTAGGCTACCTCGAAAGTCCCTGGACTGAAGTCAGCTCCCGATCAAATCCTACTGCTGAGGCCCAAAAGCTGCTCCTGGATCTGTGCAAAAAGATGCACAGAGTGTAGCATCAGCACAACCGACCCCATGTGCTGGTAAGTGCCTGGCCTAACCCTGGCGAAGTAGTGACGAGGCTAGACAGGACCTACCAAAAACAACCTGTGCAGATATATATGTATATACAAGTGCAACGAAATAACAGCAGAAAATACCAACTAAGGCGGGGAGGGGACATGCTTAGGGAAAATACAGATGAAAACAACTTATCCGAAGTAAACACGAAACTACATCAGATCTCATAATCTATATAAGTGGTCGGCGTGCCACACGATCCCATTTCATAAAAATATAAGTGGTCGGCGTGCCACACGATCCCATTTCATAATATATAAATGGTCGGCGTGCCACACGATCCCATTTCATAATATATAAGTGGTCGGCGTGCCACACGATCCCATTTCATAATATATAAGTGGTCGGCGTGCCACACGATCCCAAGAGTTTACACATCATATTTCCTTCTCATTCTCTTCATATCATATAGAAACCATCAATTAACAAGGAAGAGTCACTACAGAATCCCAATTAAGCACAAATAAAGACCCACGGTCATGCTAGACACCGGTGTATAGATACTCGTCACCATACCTATACACCGTACTCAACATTTAGTAACTAGCAAATAATACTCTAATCCTATTCCCTCAAGCCAAAGTTAGATCAAACACTTACCTCAAATGCTCCAAACTCAACTCAAGCCTCTAGTACTGCTTTACCCCTCGACTTCGGCTCCAACACAGTCAAATCTATGAAATAACGACTTTATAATATCAATAATAGCTAAACAAATCAAACCCAATGCCTAAATATAGATTTCCAACCTTTCTTCCAAAAATTCCAAAATCGACCCCGGGCCCGCTTGGTCAAAATACGAGGTTCGAACCAATTCCATGTTACCCATTCCCCCACGAGCCCGGATATACAATTTGTTTTCAAATTCGATCCCAAAACGAGGTCTAAATCGAAGAAAATTAAAAAACCCTAACTCTACCCTTTTCCCCCAATTTCCACCCTAATATATGTGATTTAAGCTTGGAAACCTACTAATTAATGAAGAATAATGAAGGAAATAAGTAGGAAATTACTTACCCAAGTGGTCTTGAAGAATGGGGGCTTCAATGGCTTCCTAAAGCTTGGGAGAGAAGAGAGCTCGTGAGAAATATGGACTAAATCCCGTATGTACTGTTCTGTTTTTTTTTTAAAAATCACTGGGGGATATTACTCTATGCGTTCGTGACACTGGGGTCGCATTCGCGATTAAGGGGAAGCTGGGTGCATCGCGTTCGCGATTAAGGAAATGCGAACGCGTAGAGTTAATTACTGGGGGCCTGAAATTTTTTCTACGCGAACGCGGTGAAGGAAAATGCAATGCTGTGCGTTCGCGAATGCTTAATGCGAACGCGAAGAGGAAGATTTCCCCCAGGGTCAACTAATGCTATGCAAACGCGAGGACTACATCGCGATCGCGATGAAGGAAGTCACAAAGCAGTGCGAACGCGAGCCAAAGGCCGCGATCGCGAAGAGCAATGGTCTGTGCAAAAATTGCAGCAAAATTCTGATCCTTTTTCCAAAGTTTAAAACACCCCGAACCACCTCTAAATCACTCCCGAGCCCTCGGGGCTCCTAACCAATCACACACACTAACTCAATAACCTCATACAAACTTAACCGAGCGATCAAATTGCCAAAACAACATCAAAATCAATGAATCAAACCCCAAAATCATCATTTTTCATTCTAACTTCATAAACATCAAATCTTAGATATTTAGGTCCGAAACACGTCAAATGACGTCCGATTTCGACCAAATTTCACAGAAAACGCTTAAACCATATATAAGACTTGTACCGGGCGTCGGAACCAAAATACGAGCCCAATACCACAGTCTTTTAATCAATTTCTATTTCTATTTTCCTTAATAGTTTCAGAAAACCAATTTCACAGAAAAAATTCTTTTCTCGGGCTCTAGACCTCGGAATTCGACTACAGGCACATGCCCGAGTCCCATATATTTCTACGGACCCTCCGGGACCGTCAAATCACGGGTCCAGGTCCGTTTACCAAAAATGTTGACCAAAGTCAACTTTAATCATATTAATATCAAAATTTATATCTTTTTACACAGAATTCATATTTAAGCTTTCCGACTACGCGCTCGGACTGTGCACGCAAATCGAGGCAAATAAAAATGAGGTTTTCAAGGCCTGGGAAGCACGGAATGAAAGAGAAAACAGGTGATGACCCTTTGGGTCGTCACATTCTCCACCTCTAAAATAACCGTTTGTCCTCGAACGGACAAAAGAAAGAAGTACCTGAGTCGGGAAATAGATGAGGATAACGGCTCCGCATATCAGACTCGGACTCCCAGGTCGATGCCTCAGGAGGCTGACCTCTCCACTGGACACGCACTGAAGGAAAACTCTTCGACCTCAACTGTCGAACCTGCCGGTCTAGAATAGCTACCGGCTCCTCCTCATAAGACAGATCCTTGTCCAACTGGACAGTGCTGAAATCTAACACGTGGGCTGGATCGTCGTGATACCTCCGAAGCATGGACACATGAAACACTGGATGCACGACTGACAAGCTAGGCGGCAAGGCAAGCCTATAAGCCACCTCTCCCACACGATCGAGAATCTCAAATGGACCAATGAACCTGGGGCTAAGCTTGCCCTTCTTCCCAAATCTCATCACGCCCTTCATAGGCGACACTCGGAGCAAGACCCGCTCACCAACCATGAAAGCTACATCCCGAACCTTACGATCCGCATAA
>NC_031998.1:41831120-41847154 GCF_001879085.1 Nicotiana attenuata
GCCGTCTGTGGGAATTTCCTAGTGAAAATACTTAGTTCTTCCTGGATCGAAGAAAAGGGAACACCAAGAACAAATTCGACTCAAACCAGAGTCAATAGCGCATCAAACAAAAAGAAAAAGAGAAGAATCGAACGCCTCAACGGGAGCCAGAAATCTTCTGCCCTGTAGACCTCGAACAGCCCGAGCGAGGAAAGAAGTGATGCAAAGCGCTCCCCCTTCTCCTCCCGAGCGCCGGGCAAAAGAATGGAGCACCCCCCTCATCCACCATACTGTATCGGGCCGGAAACCAGTGCAGAGGTGTTTCAAACGAGGAACCGAAAATCGCCTCGAAGCAACCTGAGTGCCACGGTCAAGCGAACAATCATAGCACGGGCACAACATACACCCACAAGCCGAAACGAAGCCAACACTTAACGCCCGAGGCATCGAACCATCGATGAAAACGAACTGGGACTCAAGCTGTGCCTTCGCCATCAAAACTCGACAGTTCGACCTCGCTCGAACTGGGACTCAGGTTGTGCCTTCGCCATCAAAGATCAACAGTTCGACCTCGCTCGAACTGGGACTCAGGCTAAGTGCCTTCGCCATCGAAACTCGAAAGTTCGACCTCGCTCGAACTAGGACTCAGGCTAAATACCTTCGCCATCAAAGATCGACAGTTCGACCTCGCTCGAACTGGGACTCAGGCAAAGTGCCTTCGCCATCGAAACTCGACAGTTCGACCTCGCTCGAACTAGGACTCAGGCTAAATGCCTTCGCCATCAAAGATCGACAGTTCGACCTCGCTCGAACTGGGACTCAGGCTAAGTGCCTTCGCCATCAAAGATCGACAGTTCGATCTCGCTCGAACTGGGGCTCAGGCTAAGTGCCTTCGCCATCAAAGATCGACAGTTCGACCTCGCTCGAAATGGGACTTTGTCATCAAAGATCAACAATTCGACCTCGCTCGAACTGGGACTCAGGCTAAGTCCCTTCTCCATCAAAGCTCGACAGTTCGACCTCGCTCGAACTGGGACTCAGGCAAAGTGCCTTCGCCATCGAAACTCGACAGTTCGACCTCGCTCGAACTAGGACTCAGGCTAAATGCCTTCGCCATCAAAGATCGATAGTTCGATCTCGCTCGAATTGGGGCTCGGGCTAAGTTCCTTCGCAATCAAAACTCGACAGTTCGACCTCGCTCGAACTAGGACTCAGGCTGTGCCTTCGCCATCAAAGATCGACAGTTCGACCTCGCTCGAACTGGGACTCACGCTAAGTGCCTTCGCCATCGAAACTCGACAGTTCGACCTCGCTCGAACTAGGACTCAGGCTAAATGCCTTCGCCATCAAAGATCGACAGTTCGACCTCGCTCGAACTAGGACTCAGGCTAAGTGCCTTCGCCATCAAAGATCGACAGTTCGACCTCGCCCGAACTGGGACTCAGGCTAAGTGTCCTCACCATCGAAACTCGACAGTTCGACCTCGCTCGAACTAGGACTCAAGCGAAATGCCTTTGCTATCAAAGATCGACAGTTCGACCTCGCTCGAACTAGGACTCAGGCTAAGTGCCTTCGCCATCAAAGATCGATAGTTCGATCTCGCTCGAACTGGGGCTCAGGCTAAGTGCCTTCGCCATCAAAGATCGACAGTTCGACCTCGCTCGAACTGGGACTCATGCTAAGTGCCTTCACCATCTAAACTCGACAGTTTGACCTTGCTCGAACTAGGACTCAGGCTAAATGCCTTCGCCATCAAAGATCGACAGTTCGACCTCGCTCGAAATGGGAGTCAAGTCAAGTGCCTTCGCCATCAAAGATCGATAGCTCGATCTCGCTCGAATTGGGGCCCAGGCTAAGTGCCTTCGCCATTAAAGATCGTCAGTTGAACCTCGCTCGAATTGGGACTCAGGCTATTCCTTCGCCATCAAAACTCGACAGTTCGACCTCGCTCGAACTAGGACTTAGGCTAAGTGCCTTCGCCATCAAAGATCGACAGTTCGATCTCGCTCGAACTAGGACTCAGGATAAGTGCCTTCCCATCAAAGATCGACAGTTCTATCTCGCTCGAACTGGGTCTCAGGCTAAGTGCCTTCGCCATCAAAGATCGACAGTTCGACCTCGCTCGAACTGGGACTCAGGCTAAATGCCTTCGCCATCAAAGATCGACAGTTCGACCTCGCTTGAACTGGGACTCAGGTATGCCTTCGCCATCAAAGATCGACAGTTTGACCTCGCGCGAACTGGGACTCAGGCTAAGTGCCTTCGCCATCAAAGATCGACAGTTCGAGCTCGCTCGAACTGGGACTCAGGCTAAGTACCTTCGCCATCAAAGATCGACAGTTCGACCTCGCTCGAACTGGGGCTTAGGCTAAGTACCTTCGCCATCAAAGATCGACAGTTCGACCTCGCTCGAACTGGGACTCAGGCTAAGTGGCTTCGCCATCAAAACTCTTTAGTTCGACCTTGCTCGAACTATGATTCAGGCTGACTGAATACCCTCAAAAAGCGACAGGGTCGACCTCGCTCAAACCGAGACGAGTTATCCTCTCGAAAGGTTTACAATGAAACCCACAACTAGAAACTTTCATCACATATGCGGAATGCGGACTCGTTTGACGAGCCCCCACCCCGCGAATAGATCATAAGTCACCAGAGAACTTAAATATAAAGCAAGAAGCGAAGAAGAATTCTTTATTCAAGAAGTCAGAAATGCGGGCTGTTGCCGCTTACATCTGATCTATGTCAGCCAATTAAAAAAAAGAGAGAGAAAAGAGACAACAAACAACTAAATACGATTTTCTCTCACGCGGCGCCAACGCCGTCGTTATCATCATCACCACTGGCGTCCCCATCAGCTTCGGGTGTCGCCACATCATATCCACAGTTGACTCGAGCCTCACGAGCCTTCTGGCCACCTCCTCGAAAGCTGCCTCAGTCACGGTGCCCGCCTCCCACAAGTTCTTAAAAATATCACGTTGAGCTTCAGCATAAATCCAGAGTTCATGAGCCTGGCAGGGAACATCGACACGGGATGATCCAGCATGGGCCCTCAACCGCTGATTCTCCTCCTCCAAGGCCGTAACCTGATCTGATAAGGCTAAGGCCTCTAGGTCAGCCGCGCCAATCCGCTCCTCGAGCCTCACCTCCTTAAGGGCCGCAGTATCTCTCTCCGACTCTCGCTCGGACTCATGTACACGAATTGCCGCCTCCAAGGCCGCTGCCCTCGTCGAAGCATCCAACGCTGCCCTCTTCATATGCTTCAAATCGGCAACCGTGCTTTCCAGCGCAGCCAACTTCCCGCTCCATTCGGCATTCATCTCTGCCTGCTCTGTCCTGGCTCTGCCCCATTTCCAACCGCATTGCTTGTAACTTGTCCTGAAGGTGCTCGCATTCCGCAACGACCCCTTTGCCTACCTCGAGCTCCTCGTCCTTGAGGCGGATTTGCTCTTCGAGCTCGCTCTTGCTGCGGAGCGCCTGCATTCCTCCTGGTCCTTCTTCTCCAACTCCTCGCCCAAAGCCCGGTTGCAGGGATCAGTCCTTAACCGTTCGTGCAACTCACGGCACCTATCGCGATAGCGACGGTATTTTTCCAGCATCTGCAAGAAGATCCTCGACCGGACATTGGCCCTGCGAATATTTTCTACCTCCAACATGTACGTCTGCAAAACAAGAAAGCAGTTAAACTAATGTTCATTCTACTGTGAGCACGTGATTTTTGCCCTATATGAACTGCTCCCAGAAATTCAAACAAAATGATTTCTCTCATTATTTTACAATTTTGTGAATTTTTGTGACATGTTGTAGTCATTGTTTGCATTTTTTGTGCATTTTAACTAATGGAAAATATAAAAAATATATTTGGCTTTTGCATTTAGGATTTAATCTCACATCTTAGGATTAATTAGCAGTCAAGTTGTTTTAAAAAATAAAGAAAATAACAAAAATAGTCCGTCTTTGCATTTTTAACTATGAATTGTTGAATTTGTTATGAGCTTCCTTTAATTAGGACTTAATCAATTTTGAGAAGATAATTAGTTTAATTTTGGGAATAAATTAGGTCTTTATTTTAATTTTGCATTTTTATAAAATCAGAAAATATAAATAAAAAGAAATTAATAAAAAAGTGAAGTCCAAAAAGAGTTTAAGTTGCCATTTGTCATTTGGGCCAATTCACAATTAAATATCATGCAGCCCAAATGAATTTGCACCTGAAATGTAATCCAATCCGGCCCAAATCATCACCAAACCCGGCCTGCCCCTTCACTAACTGAAACGGCGTCGTTTCCTGGCCAAAGGAATCTCAGTCGTCGAGGATCTTTGATCCAACGGCTGAGAACTGGGGAATGGTTAATACATAATGGTCGGAGCCCCCCCCCCCTACCCCCTTAACGTCGTCTCTCTCACTCAGAAAATAACGCCACCACCCACCGCCTTGAGCCGCCGCCGGAAATCGCCCACGGCGGCGGCAAAGCTCTGTTCCCGTCCAAATTAACACCCTTAAATCTTTTTCTCCTCCTCTTTCCATATCTGGCCTTAGATTCACTCAAATCCGGCCAAAATGCAAAGCCATCCAAATCCAACCAAATGAACACCCTAGGACCGCCCTGTTCTCCTCTTTCAAACCCCCCAAACCCCGTCCCTCGAATCTAACCAGAAGTGCTCGAATATTAATTTGAAGTTTTCCGGCCAAAACCCTAGGTTCCCCAAAATTCACCAAATTGATACCACGTGGTTTCCTTGCCACCCTCATGTTGAATCCGGTGTCAACAATGTTCAAATATGACCAGAATCATTCGAATTTTAAATGGATAAGCAGCAGAATTTTGAGCCGTGTCAGTGAGTTTTGATTTTTCTTTTTCTTTGTTTAATTCTCCTCTTTTGCTTCTGTTCTCATACTTGTTAATTTCTAGTTTAATGTGCGTTTTAATTTCTGTCAATTTTGTTCTAATTTTGTGCTTGATTGTTTGTCTGCTTAGATTTTAGTTAGTTTGTTTTTAATTCTAGTTTGATTACTAGTATTATTTCATCAGTAGATATTCCCCTTGTTTTCCTTTCTGATTGTGGTTAAGCACAAATGCTGGTATAAATTCATGCCTGTTGATTTTTCTTTTAGTTCAAGTCTTGTTTTGATTTTGGTTAGTTCTGTTTGGTGATTTTGCTGTTAGTCCAACTTGGTTTCAAATTATTTTAGATATGTGTTTTGTTTTAATTCACATTATATCAGTAGTTGATTATTTTTGTTGTTTGTTTTGGATATTACTGAAACATCTTAGTTTAACTATAGTTAGTTGTTTAGTTAATCAGGGTTGGGGGTAGGTTAGTAATTTCATGAATGAAGTAGGGGTAATTGGGGTAATTCAAGGGTAGAGAATCTTTAAAAAAACTAAAATGGAATTCACTAGAACATTCTAGAATGGGTTTTAAGATGGAAAATCAGAAAAATAGGGGTAATAACTTGAGCAACAAGTCAGTAAGTTAGAGACTATTGAACAAAATCTGAAATAAAAAGAGGGGGGAAAATGGGTAGTGCAATCTAGAAGCTTCCATTCTATTTTCTGCCTATAAAAGGCACACCCCCCTACCTTCAAAATAAGTTTTTGAAGCTCTGAAAATTCCTCCCACTTTCACAAGTCTTCATCAGCTCAAATTTGAATTGCAAATTCAAAAAACCTCTAGATCTAGATCTTCAAAAGCCAAAAAACCAAAAACAACAAAAAAATCTTCAAAAATCAAAAACAAAAGAACATTGTTCCATTGAAAAACTTTAGGTTAATTTCGATTTCTAGTTATTGATTCACATCTTCTAGTTTAATGTCTGTTGGCTGAAGTTTCAGAGGTTCACTGAGTTGATTTCGAGTGATTTTGGGTTTAATTAAGCTGGTTTTGGTTGAGTTGTGGTCTGCTGAAAATTTCAGAAGCATTCCGGGTGCATTTTCGAGTCAATTTGGTGTTATTCAAGCTGTTTTGAGTGGGTTTTGTGTCTGATTTGGTGTGAAATATTTACTGGGTCATTTGAGATTATTTCTGAGCTAAAATTGCTGTTGTGACCTGCTACTTGCTCTGTTAACTTGTTGAACTGCAGCTGACCTCTCCTTCTCTCTACTTTGATTCATATTCCAGGTACACAATCTAAAGCTGATACAATGTATCTTCTCAAGCCAAAATAGGAATAAAATTGATGTTTGATCTCTGCTGAAGCTGCATTGTGTCATTAGCCTATTATATTTTGAAGTAGTTGCATAGTTTGGTAGTTATATCCCTTCTATTTTAAAATGAAAGCTGGACCGGACTGGAATGTATAATTAGGCTACAGAGCTGAGCTTAGTTGTAGATTACGATAAAGATAAAGATAAAGATAACTGTTCAAGTTTCAGGTCCAACGAGATGGCAGTGTGCTCATATAGATAAACTTGTTATTAGCTGATTAGGTTTAGCATGCTGATTCAGGAAAAAATGGAAAAATCATATTTCTATAAAATAGGATCCTTGAGTTCGATGTTAGGCAATTCAGTGTTGTTTTTTTTTTTAGGATTTCACTAATTTAAATCTGAAGAGCAAATTTAGAACTAACTTGATAATTGTACTGGATTTGAGTGTTTCTACTTATTATTCCAGTTGACGGGTCTAATAGTTTGAGGCTTTTTTTATATATAATTCAGTTTGGGCTTACTCATAAGCCCAAGGCTGGGCAGCCCACACCACTTGTGTTGAGCCCCAACATGCTGATGTCAGGCCTAATCCCAGGCCTACTTGTTCTACCTAATTGGGCTTGCCTCGAGGCCCAAAGGTTGATAGCAGTCACAAATGATTTATCTTATGCTACTGGGCTCAACGATAAGGCCCACATAATCAGACAAAAATGTCACCTAGGCCTGAAAATGATTAACCTTAGGAGTGGACTGGATTTAAACCCAATGTGTTAAAAGCTTGAAATTCTATTTTTGTTTTCAAGTTATAAATTCTATAATACAAATTTGGGCCTTCGAGTTAAGTAGCGGGTTCAAATTAAGAGGTTCATCCCTTTTGTTTGAATCCGGACTTGAACTTGAGGCCCGAATTTTATTAGCTAGGCCCTTTAGAGACAAAAAATAAATAGAAAATCGTAGTCGGCTTTAGGTTGGCCTTTAAATAAAATGAGACGAGCCTCGCTGAACAAAACACATAAATTGCGGGGCCCTCATTAAATGCTTATGTTAAAATACTTAGAATTTGGGGCGTGCCGTTTAGTGAATTTCACGGCCTCCCGCAAAGATAATAACACGCTAGCCACTTTAGGTGCGTTTTTAACAATTTTACCTTCTTAAATACGGGTGTGCATTTCGTGCAACCCAAATCCAAATCCCAAAACGTTGAATAAGAATGTGTCAAGGATCCGGGTGCATTTCATGTGACGTGGTCCAAAAACACGTTTTTAAACGACGTTCACCTCCTTAAAACTTGTGATTAAAAGCGGTAAAAATTCTAAAATTGCAGTATAGGTTTTAACATGTATAAAAATCAGATTTTAGTCAAATGTAGCAGTTGAGCGACCGTGCTAGAACCACGGAACTCGGAAGTGCCTAACCCCTTCTCCCGGGTTAACAGAATTCCTTACTCGGATTTCTGGTTCGCGACTGTAATACAGAGTCAAACCCTTTCCTAGATTCGGGATTCAAACCGGTGACTCGGGACACCATAAATCTCAAGTGGCGACTCTGAATCTCTTAATAAACGAATCCCGTTTCGATTGTCCTTTAATTGGAAAAAACTCCTTTTATTATACCCTTCACGGGGCGTAGTAGCGAAAAAGGAGGTGTGACAGCTCTGGCGACTCTGCTGGGGACAAGAACCCAGAATTTCGATTCAGGGTTCAAGAATTCGAGCTCAGTTAAATTGTTATATTTGGCTTTATCTGATTTTGCTACATGTTCCATGCTATATGTGCTAAATGTTCTACCGCTTTGATATTTGTTGAATTGTATATAAACTGTCGCGAATCCCTTCCTCTTTCTGAGTCTTCTACATCATGGAGAAGGGTGCACTTCGTGTAGCTTCTCTTCTGTTTAGAGTCTTTTCCAATTTAGAACGAGGCTTGGATAAGTTGCTAAGCCGGCGGAGCTTCTGTATCCCCGGTACACTGCCTCCCCCTCGGCTCGAGTTGTCCGCTCGGGTAAGCCAGGTCTAGACCAATAAATCTAGGGTTTAAACCTAGAAGAAAAAAACCTCATGCCGGATCCCTAGTAGGAACGTTTGTTTGCATCATGTGCATTTGACTTAGGGGACTCAACACAGGGGTTGGGTCCGTCTAGGACAGGTGACCTGAAATGAAATCCTGATGCATCTTACGTGCTACTTGCGCATTTATTTGCTCGGCTTTGCATGTTGACCGGCTTGTATATAATAAGAGAAAATTGAGAAAAATAGCAGTGTTAGGACTAAGTGAGGGTGACCATTTGTTTTGAAAAAACCCAATGCCCAAATAGTACCGAAATGCTGCCGGATTTTTGAAAAATGGAAAAAAAAGAAAAAAAAAGAGAAAAGTATTTTGAAAATAGAAAGAAAATTGTTGTTCAAAATAGTTTTGATTTTGGCACGTCTGCCCGAACTACGCTGGTTTGATTCTCACCGTATGTGAGATACGTAGGCAACCCTCATCGGGTCCAACCACCCCCTTTCAAAAATAGCCGAATAATGTCAAAATTTTAAAATTTTTTCAAAATAAGTCGGGTGCTGCCATTCTTGTTTAAAATGAGCCGAATGCCCCAAAAGGGCGCCGGAAGGCCGTTTTTGCAAGAACAGCCACCCTGAGTCACTTTCAAATGGTTTACGGGCATAGCCTTAAAATCTCTCTCCCGGAAGTGCTGAAAGGCCGTATTTGCAAAACCAAGTCTTTTCTTAAACAAAAATTCTGAAAAATAGCCACTTTTCTTTTTAAGTCGAAATGAGTCATTAAATAGTCACACTTTTCCTTAAAACTCCTTGTCCAGGATGACCGCAGTTGACATTGAAACCTTCTCAGTCTTGCGCAGGCCCGCGGCGATGCCGAGCGATGCCCCGCGGGCCCCGGGATGTGAAGCTTTGATGTACTCTTGATCTAGTTTTAATCATCGAGTCTGTATTTTGATACTTGTAATCGGAGTTTTATTAATGGAAAATCCCAAAAAGGGGGGGGGAGGCAAGAAATAAACAATGGAAAACAAGAGGAAAGAGTGAGAGGGTAAGGCAAAGAAAGGCCTGGCAAATAAAGAAAAACAAATGCCGGGATGATGCAAGCAACCGAGTAAGGGCATAATAGAAACGATTAACTGCTTAGGTGCATTCATTCCCAAATGTGCGGTTATCTATCTGTTAATGCTCTAACCGCTAACAAAGTTGTTGTTGATGATGAGTCCAGGCAAGTGGTTAAGTTGACTGGCATTCTGGCAACCCATTCATACAACACTCGCTCTAAGGATAAGTCAAAAATGGTCAACCAAGAGTTAGAAGCAAGCATTGTCGACCCGTCTAGGGAAGAAGAAGTAGTGGACGTTAATGCAATGAAAGAGGAGATGTATAAACTGAAGCAGCAAATGGCCGAGATGTACCAGGCCTGGTCAAAGGGACACCCACCACCAGCCTATCCTGCTAACCCTGCCTACATCCCACCACTAGCTCAGCCTCAAGATCCTTCTGCAGTGAACTCATCTCCGGCTTTCCCTACTTACCAGCAGTACTACGGAACCACTTCCCAAACACCACCACCTCCACCACCCAAACAAGTCCCATGCCCTCCACCACCAACTACTCCTGTGTTTGTGGCTCCTCCACCCGCCACATTACACAGATCCTCTAGTGAACCTCTGTTCCAAACCCATGAAAACCACTATTACCCACCCGAACCCACCTTCAAACCCCCAGAACCATGCTCTTACACTCCCCGTTTTGGTCTCTCAGCTGAAGAAGAGAAGCTTCCCAAAAACCTTGAGCAAGAGGAGATGATACGAAAGGTCAAGAGTTTAGAGCAGTCATTCAAAAATATGCAGGTTCTCGGAGGTCAAGTGAGTGTGGCCTACAAGGACTTGTGCTTGTTTCCCGATGTCCAGTTGCCAGCAGGGTTCAAGTTACCCAAGTTTGACTTATATGATGGACATGGTGATCTGGTGGCCCATTTAAGGGGGTTCTGCAGCAAAATGAGAGGAGCTGGGGGAAGGGACGAGTTATTGATGGCTTACTTCAGTCAAAGTCTCAGTGGTGCAACCTTAGAATGGTACACACGACAGGATCATGCTCGATGGTACACTTGGGATGATTTGGCCCAAGCATTTGCATGCCACTTTCAGTATAATCTTGAAATTGTCCCGGACCGTCTGTCACTGACTAAAATTGAGAAGAAGCCCGGGGAAAGCTTCAGAGAATACGGTTTCCGATGGAGAGAGCAGGCGGCAAGAGTCGATCCTCCAATGAAAGAGAGCGAGATGGTTGATTATTTCCTACAGGCTTTGGAGCCCACCTACTATGGTCACTTGGTGTCAGCAGTGGGAAAAACTTTCAACGAGGTAGTGAAAATTGGAAGTATGGTGGAAGAGGGGCTTAAGTCCAACAAAATTACGAGCTATTCGGCGATCAAGGCAACTACCCAGGCCATCCAGAGCGGCACTGGAGGGGTATTGGGAAAGAAAAAGAAAGAAGATGTTGCAATAGTGGAATCGAGAGCTTGGTCCAGGGGTCCATCACCATATTATCACCAACCTCGACCTCATTCCCAAACCTACCCACACACCCCATATGGCCCACCGCAATACTACTACCCACCTCCTGTCACCCATTTCTCTGTCCACCATGCCCAAACATACCCCCAACCTCCTACCCATGCGCAATGGCGCACACCCACCCCACAAAATACTTACCCAGCTCAAAGCACCTACCCACCCCCGAGAGCCTACAGAAACCCCACTGGAACCGGTTTTCGACCCAACCCCGCATCTAAGAATGATAGGCTGCAGAAGAAGAAGACTTTTACTCCGTTGGGTGAATCTTACACCAGCTTATACCACAGATTGAGACAGTTGGGCATGTTGAGTCCGATTGAACCCAAATTGCCAAATCCTCCCCCAAGGAATCTGGACCACTCTGTGAGTTGCGAGTATTGCTCGGGTGCTCCGGCACATGACACAAAAAAATGCTGGCATTTGAAAACGGCCATCCAGGAGCTCATTGATACTCGCTGAATTGAAGTGCAAGCCCCAGAGACGCCTAACATCACTCAGAATACATTGCCAACCCATCACGAGACCCATATGATTGAGTTAGTACAAAAGGGAGAGCATAAGAAGCCTTCACAAACCGTAATGATGATCAGGGCTAGTAAGGACAGATCAAATGAGAAACCAACTAGTGGGAGGGCATCGATCAAGGTAGAAGAGACAGTTAGCAAACCAGTTGTGGTGATAAAGAAGGAGCCTTTGAGCAGTGTTGCAGTAAAACAAGAACCAGCTAAAGTGGTGGTGCCGGGGGCAGCTGTCAAGGCCGTTGTGATCGTAAAAGGGACTCGCACAGAGCCGGTTATCATCAAGCCAGTGACTCAGTTACCAGTAATCAGTGAAAAGGCCGTCACATGGAATTATGGCCGAGTAACAGTGACGTATAAGGGGAAGGAAGTTGAAGAAGAAATTTGTGAAACCCATGGGCTGACTCGCTCAGGAAGATGCTTTGCCCCTGAAGAGCTGAGAAAAGCTAAAATTGCCAAAGATAATCCAGTACCAGTAAAGAAAGCCGTAACTGAAGAAGAGGCAGAAGAATTCTTGAAGAAGATGAAGGCACAAGATTTCCATTGTAGAACAGTTGAGAAAGACCCCGGCACAGATCTCATTGCTATCATTATTGATCCACTCGGATGAGCACCGCCAGGCATTGATGAAAATTTTGAATGAAGCCCATGTTCCTGATAAGATTTCTGTGAACCATCTAGAGAAAATAGCAAACAAGATTTTCGAGGTCAACAGGGTTACATTTTCTGATGATGAGCTGCCTTTGGAAGGCACTGAGCATAATAGAGCACTCTACCTCACGGTGAAATGTGAAGACTCTGTGGTCACCTGGGTGCTAATTGACAATGGCTCCAGCGCAAACATTTGCCCTCTCTCCACCCTAGATAAGTTAAAGGTGGACAGTGAGAAAATCCACAAGAATAGCATTTGCGTGCGAGGATTTGATGGAGGAGGAAAGGACACGGTTGGGGATATAGTGTTGGAACTGACTATAGGATCGGTTGAATTTACTATGGAGTTCCAGGTGCTCGACGTGGCTGTTTCTTACAATCTCTTGTTAGGCCGACCTTGGATTCATGCAGCAAAAGCAGTGCCGTCTACCTTGCATCAGATGGTCAAATTCGAGTGGGACCGGCAGGAAATTGTGGTGCATGGGGAAGATAGTTCGTGTAATAGCATTATGCCTTTCGTAGAAGCTGAGGATGACAAAGGTCCATGGGTTTACCAAGTCTTAGACACAGTATCAGTTGAAAAGATCCCAGAAGGAGAGTGTATTCCTGTGCCCAGGGTAGCTGCTGCATCTGTCATGGTGGCCTCGAAAATGATAAAGAATGGATTCTTACCTGGAAAAGGCTTGGGTGCTTTTTTGTAAGGCATCACACAGCCGGTATCTCTTCCTGGGAACCTGGATACTTTTGGTTTAGGCTTCAAGCCCACTGCTGCTGACATAAGGCGAGCTAAAAAGATGAAAAAGAGAGCATGGACCCTTCCAAAACCCATCCCCCGCCTTTCCCGTTCCTTTGTCAGGCCCGGTACTAAGAAGCGCCCAGCAACGGCAATGCCTAATTCTGTGGTGGTGGAACCTAACAAGGAGCTGATTGAGAGGTTTGAGAAGCTGTTTGACGAGGTGAATGTGTTGGAGGCAGGAGAAGGTCCATGCAAGGCAGATGTGCAGTTCGTGGGGCCCCATGCAAAGCTTAATAATTGGGAAGCTACTCCTCTTCCTACCCGGAAGGAGTCTTGGTAGTTAGTTTTGATTTTCCTTTCCGTTTAATCTGGGTTATTTCCAAGGTTGTAATTCGGATGCTATGTTCCGTCCGTTTGGACGAGTTAAACCTTGTTATCTTACAATTTTAATGAAATGCAATTTCCTTCCTTTTTCATTCCTGATAGCCTTTATTTTGTCTTTCTTTTCTTTCTTGTACAGTCCCTTTTATGCTGGTTTCACTGATGTGTCATACATGAGGAGTCTTCGGCCTAGTCCTGAATACTAATCTAACTCCGAAATAATAATACAAGAAATTGAGTGTGATGACGAGGTAGAATATCATGATGAAGAAGCCTTTGAAGAAATCCGCAAAGAATTAAGCCAATTTGAAGAAAAACCCAAACCTAATCTGAATGACACAGAGGCAATTAATTTAGGTGATCATGAGAATGTACGGGAAACAAAAATAAGTGTCCATTTGGAACCTCAGCTCAAAGAAGAGATAATCAAAGCATTTGTTGAGTACAAAGATGTTTTCGCGTGGTCATACGACGATATGCCGGGTTTAAGCACTGACTTGGTGGTCCCCAAATTGCCCACCGACCCGGCATGCCCTCCTGTCAAGCAGAAGCTAAGGAAATTTAGAACAGATATCAGTGTGAAGATCAAAGAAGAGGTCACCAAGCAGTTTGATGCGAAGGTCATCCGGGTCACGCGGTATCCCACCTGGTTAGCCAATGTTGTGCCTGTGCCAAAGAAGGATGGAAATACCAGAGCGTGCGTTGATTACCATGATCTCAATAAGGCGAGTCCAAAAGACAACTTCCCATTGCCAAACATCCACATATTGATTGACAATTGCGCAAAGCATGAGATTGCTTCCTTCGTGGATTGTTATGCGGGCTATCACCAGATTTTGATGGATGAGGAGGATGCGGAAAAGACGGCATTCATCACGCCTTGGGGAACGTATTGTTATAGGGTCATGCCATTTGGGTTGAAGAACGCAGGGGCAACATATATGAGGGCGATAACCACCATGTTCCATGACATGATACATCGGGAAATTGAGGTCTATGTAGACGACATAATTATAAAGCCGAGAAAGCAATGCGACCATGTCAAGGACCTGAGGAAGTTTTTTCAGAGGCTCCGCAGGTACAACCTCAAGCTTAATCCAGCGAAGTGTGCATTTGGTATCCCGTCTGGGAAGCTGCTGGGGTTCGTGGTAAGTCGACGCGGTATTGAGCTAGACCCATCCAAGATAAAAGCCATTCAAGAGCTACCGCCGCCAAAGAACAAAAAAGAGGTGATGAGTTTGCTTGGGAGGTTAAATTATATCAGCAGGTTCATCGCCCAACTCACAACGACTTGTGAGCCCATATTTAAGCTGCTAAAGAAGGATGCTGCGGTCAGATGGATTGACGAATGTCAGGTAGAATTTGACAAAATTAAGGAATATCTTGCCAGTCCACCTGTGTTGGTCCCGCCTGAGCCGGGAAGACCCTTGATCCTTTATCTGACAGTGTTGGATAACTCTTTTGGCTGTGTATTGGGGCAACATGACATCACGGGAAAGAAAGAGCAGGCAATTTATTACCTCAGCAAGAAGTTCACATCTTACGAGGTGAAGTACACTCAACTTGAGAGGACGTGTTGTGCCTTAACTTGGGTAGCGCCGAAATTGAAACATTACCTGTCATCCTATACCACCTATCTCATCTCTCGGTTGGACCCGATAAAGTAAATTTTTCAGAAGCCCATGCCCACAGGGAGGCTCGCCAAGTG
Organism: Nicotiana attenuata; assembly: GCF_001879085.1. Taxonomy (NCBI): domain Eukaryota; kingdom Viridiplantae; phylum Streptophyta; class Magnoliopsida; order Solanales; family Solanaceae; genus Nicotiana; species Nicotiana attenuata. The sequence continues at coordinate 41,845,821 of NC_031998.1, forward strand.
GCAAATCTTGCTTACGGAATTTGACATTGTCTATGTGACCCGGACTGCAATGAAAGCACAAGCGTTGGCTGATCATCTGGCCGAGAATCCAGTTGATGATGAATATGAACCTTGAATACATACTTCCCCGATGAGGAGATAATGCATGTTGATGAATTAGAACAAGTCGAGAAGCCAGGATGGAAACTGTTCTTTGATGGGGCTGCCAACACCAAAGGCGTCGGGATAGGAGCAGTACTTACTTATGAGACAGGGCAACACTACCTAGTTACGGCTCAACTTCGTTTCTATTGCACCAATAACATGGCTGAATACGAGGCGTGTATCTTGGGTTTGAGGTTGGCTATAGACATGGGTGTCCAGGAAATCTTGGTCATGGGTGACTCGGATCTTCTGGTGCACCAGATTCAGGGGGAATGGGAGACACAAGACTTGAAGCTTATACCGTACCGGCAATGTTTGCATGAACTTTGTCAACGATTTCAATCAATAGATTTCAAGCATATTCCAAGGATTCATAATGAGGTTGCCGACGCTCTGGCTACCTTGGCTTCAATGTTGCATCATCCAGATAAGGCTTATGTGGACCCTTTGCAGATTCAGGTCCGAGATCAGCATGCCTATTGTAACATGGTGGAAGAAGAACTTGATGGTGAACCGTGGTTCCATGATATCAAAGAATACCTCAGGATGGGAGTATATCCAGCACAGGCCACAGGGGATCAAAAGAGGGCGATTCAACGCTTGGCAAGCGGAGTTTTCTTCAGTGGAGGGGTGTTATACAAAAGAACTCCAGATCTTGGTTTATTGAGATGCATAGATGCTAAACAGGCTACAGTTATCATGACCGAGGTACATGCGGGAGTTTGTGGACCTCATATGAGTGGATATGTATTGGCAAAGAAGATTCTCCGAGCAGGTTATTATTGGCTTACTATGGAACGGGATTGCATTAGTTTCGTGCGCAAGTGTCATCAATGTCAGGTACATGGAGATTTGATTCATTCTCCACCATCTGAATTGAATACGATGTCGGCACCATGGCCTTTCGTTGCTTGGGGAATGGATGTCATTGGGCTGATCGAGCCAGCGGCATCAAATGGGCACAGGTTTATTCTGGTAGCCATTGATTATTTCACTAAGTGGGTTGAGGCAAAAACTTTCAAATCTGTGACCAAGAAGGCAGTGGTCGATTTTGTGCATTCAAACATCATCTGTCGGCTCGGAATCCCGAAGGTAATCATCACGGACAATGGGGCCAATCTCAACAGTCATTTGATGAAAGAGACCTGTCAGCAGTTCAAGATCACCCACCGCAATTCTACCCCATACCG
>NC_031998.1:41850402-41865583 GCF_001879085.1 Nicotiana attenuata
GCCCACCTGGAGAACAAGGGAATACATTTCAAGCTTTAGCAGTCAGGCGCCCACCTGGAAAATAAGGGAAGTAAAATTCAATTTTAGCCTTTAATTTTTAATATTTGATAACATGCTGTACCCAGTTACCAAACTAGGGCAGAAAATTTTCTTTGTTTGTCTATTTTGTTGCAGTCAGGCGCCCACCTGGAGAACAAGGGAATACATTTCAAGTTCAGCAATCAGGCGCCCACCTGGAGAACAAGGGAATACATTTCAAGTTCAGCAATCAGGCGCCCACCTGGAGAACAAGGGAAGTACAATTCAAGTTTTAGCTTTCAAATTTTTAGTAATATTTGGTAACACGATCCGCCCAGCCACCAAACTGGGGCAGGAAATTTTCTTTGTTTGCCTATTTTGTTGAAGTCAGGAGCCCACCTGGAGAACAAGGGAATACATTTCAAGTTTCAGCAGTCAGGCACCCACCTGGAGAACAAGGGAAGTACAATTCAATTTTAACTGTCAGTTTTAATATTTGATAACATGTTGTACCCAGCTACCAAACTGGGGCAGAAATTTTTTTTTGTTCGTTCATTTTGTTGTAATCAAGAGCCCACCTAGAGAACAAGGGAATACTTTTCAAATTCAGCAATCAGGAGCCCACCTGGAGAACAAGGGAATACTTTTCAAAATTTAGCAATCAGGAGCCCACCTGGAGAACAAGGGAATACGTTTCAAAGTTCAGCAATCAGGAGCCCACCTGGAGAACAAGGGAATACATTTCAAGTTCAGCAGTCAGGCGCCCACCTGGAGAACAAGGGAATACTTTTCAAAGATCAGCAATCAGGAGCCCACCTGGAGAACAAGGGAATATCTTTCAAGTGTTAGCAGTCAGGCGCCCACCTAGAGAACAAGGGAATATCTTTCAAGTGTTAGCAGTCAGGCGCACACCTGGAGAACAAGGGAATACTTTTCAAAGATCAGCAATCAGGAGCCCGCCTGGATAACAGAGGCGTATATTACAAATTTCAGCAGTCAAGCATCACTCGGAGGAAAGGCAAAACATCTCCGATCACAATTCAAGGGAATAACGTAAGAATTCCATTGGAAGGATACAAGTTCGAGGCAACAAGAACCGCAAGATGAAGACATAGATAGGACTTTTTGTACTTCATAGATCATAGCTTAGGCTAGCCTCTTTTATTTCGACTCGGTGTAATAGGGAGGTCAGCAAGCAGTAGCAGAGGTCAGCAAGCAGTAGCAGCAGCAACAGTAGTGAAATCACAGCTCCTGGTAGTCCCAGCTACCAAACCTTCCCGAACTACACTGACCTGATTCCTTTTTAGCCAAGGATATGTAGGCAACCTCTGAAGCAGGGTGCGGTCAAACTTTTCAAAATGATTCACACGGAGTATTCAAACGGGCAAAAATTGCTCGTGTTTGCTCACTTATCTTTGCACGAAAACTCTTCGTGTTTCCGACCAAAGAGGGGCAGCTGTGAGCACGTGATTTTTGCCCTATATGAACTGCTCCCATAGTTTCAAAATAAAATAATTTCTTCGGTGGCTTTTGTGGCATTTTATGCATTTTTGTCTGTGCATTTTAATTAATGAAAAAAAATATACAAAAATACTTAGCATGTGCATTTAGGATTTAGCCTTGCATTTTTAGGATTAATTAAAAGTCAATTATTTTATAAAATAGAAAAATCACAAAATATAGCGTAATTTGCACTTTAATTTTAGTTTTGATTTTTGAGCAGTTTTTGTGTTAATTTGTTTTAATTAATTGTGTTAATTGTCATTTTGGGTTTAATTAGTTTTTTTAGTTAATTCAGTTGTAGGAATTAATTTAGATTTATGTTTAATTTTAAAATTAAAAGAAATTAAAAAAAAGAAAGTTGAAAAGAGAAATTGAAAAGATTTTGGGAAAGAGATGAAAGCTGGGCCATTTTTACATTCATTTCGATCAGCCCAGTATAATATTCGTCTAAGCCCAGCCCAATTCCACCCCAACCCGATCCGTTCCCCACCCCTAAGCCCAAACGACGCCGTTTCAAGTAAACCAATCTTGGCCGTCGAGCTTTTCAGATCTAACGGCTACGAAGTGAGGTCCTCGTGATATAAGAATGTCTGAAGGGCACCCCCCCCCCTTCGTCTCTCATCAACCTCACATCTCACAAACCCTAGAGCCGCCNGAATCAGTAGCAAAGATCAGAAACACAAGCGTGAAAGATAAGTCAAGGAAAAAGAGAAAAGAAAAGAACGAAAAGAGAGAAAAGAAAAAGAAGAAGAGAAAAGAAAAGAAAGAAAAAGAAAAAGAGAAGAAAAAGAAAAAGAAAAGGAAAAAAGAAAAAGAAAAAGAAAACAACAAAACAGAAAGGAAGAAAGAAAAAAAAAAGAAGAGAAAATGGAAGAAGAAGAAAGGAAAAATCACAACAACAAAGTAATTCCTATCACCTGAACTACGTTTGACTTGATCCCGAAAGGGTACGTAGGCAGCCTCTCTCTGAGGTTCAGTCACACCGAAACAAAAATCCAAAAGTCCCCCAAGAAAGGACCTGGGGTAGAAGTTGTGGTTGTTGTGAGAAATCTGATTCCGAAAGTTGTAATTTTGAACCCATGTTGAATTGTTTTGAGCCTTTGATACCTTTTTTTCTAACCCCATCCAAAAGCCTGCATTACGGTCCAAAGAAAGACCTTCTGATCAGTCTTCAAGAAGTGCCAAGACGAGCAAGTAAAGGTGATTCACGTCAGAGGCAACATTCCGGTACAAGAAGAAAAATGATAAAAATGAGAGAGTCTTATCGGTGAAAACCCTCACGGGCACCGTAAGGCGAAGTGAGTTGAGAGAAATAAAAAATGAGAGTCTTATTGGTGAAAACCCTCACGGGCACCGTAAGGCAAAGTGAGTTGAGAGAAATTAAAAATGAGAGAGTCTTATTGGTGAAAACCCTCACGGGCACCGTAAGGCGAAGGTGAGTTTTCAGATGGGCAAGTGAGACAAGTCTATGGTTGAAAGTTATTCAAGACATTGCAAGATGAGCGAGGTTAGGGTTTGGGTGAAAAATCAGGTTATGAAAGTCCGGAGCAACAAATGTGGCAATTGAAAGTTGATTGGTTGGACAGATTGGGCCGCTTAATCCAAAATGCATGGCATGATCAATGGTCCCAGCTGTTCTACTCAGATAAGTCTTCTTCTCCTTCTTCGTTACAAATCGTCCGTTTTTGGATTTTCTCTATCCTTAACCCTCAAGGTCATTGCATTTCATTCTTTCGAGGTCTGTTCTTTAAGAGGTTTCAGTGTCAGTTCTGTTTGAAACAAAAAGGGAGGAATGTCAAGGCTAACTACCAGTTTCCCAGTTGCAAAGCACAACAGGGCCGGAATATACCAAAGATGTCAAGTGCAAAGTAAGTCACAAAGGACCACTGGAAGTTTCACCGGTGGATTGATTAGACAGTTTTGTGGGTGAAGCAAAGTTCCAGATAGAGGGGTCAGAAACACAAAAACAACAATATGGGACAGAACACTTGGGTCATCAAAGTCAGGGGTTTGAAAGTCGGTCAGGAGGTCGATTCAAGGCAAGTCCAGGGAAGCAAGTCGGAGTGAAGCTCAGCGGCAGGGATGTGCCTAGCAAGAATGCCAGCAACTAAACACCATTTTATATTAACAAGGTCTTTCTTTGATTGAAACAGGGGAAGAAGTTTTGTTTGCTTCGGAGAAACCCTCCGTAAGGAAAGGCAGCACCCAAACAGGTATGACTGGCAATTCTCAGGGCCCTCCTGGAAAATAGGACTTAGTTTAAATTTCAAGACAATCATGAGTAGCATAATTTAGCATAAATACACCCCAAAGGAGCATAAGTGGGTTTCAAAATTGGCATGTTTAAGATGGGATTCAATTAGGAGTTTTCAGGACCCTCCTGGATAATGGGACGTAGTTTTAAGGTCTGCTTAGATAACAAGATATAGTGGAAGGCATACCTTCAGTAGATATAGCTTAGGTTAAAACTGCCTTTTAACTAGAAGTTGTCAGGACCCTCCTGGATAATGGGAAGTAGTTTAAGACCTTTTTGATAACAAGTGTAGTGGGAGTAATACCTTTAGAAGATATAACTTAGGTTTGTAACTGTTAGGAGTTGTCAGGACCACCCTGGATAATAGGACTTAGCTTTCAAATTCCTATAAGAGTTGGTAAAATAATTCAGTTTAACACTCACATCTGTGCCCAGCCACCGAACTGGAGCAGAAAATGTTCTTTGTTTCGTCTGTCTTTGTTGAAATAAGGCGCCCACCTGGAGAACAAGGGAATATATTTCAAGTCTTAGCAATCAGGCGCCCACCTGGAGAACAAGGGAATGCCTTTCAAATTCATCAATCAGGCGCCCACCTGGAGAAATAGGGAATACATTTCAAATTTCAGCAATCAGGCGCCCACCTGGAGAACAAGGGAAGTACAATGCAAATTTTAGCTTTCAAATTTTTAATACTTGGTAACATAACGCGCCCAGCTACCAAACTGGGGCAGAAAATTTTCTTTGTTTGTCTATTTTGTTGAAATCAAGCGCCCACCTGGAGAACAAGGGAATACATTTCAAGTTCAGCAATCAGGCGCCCACCTGGAGAACAAGGGAATACATTTCAAAGATCAGCAATCAGGAGCCCACCTGGAGAACAAGGGAATACTTTTCAAGTTCAGCAATCAGGCGCCCACCTGGAGAACAAGGGAATACTTTTTAAAGATCAGCAATCAGGAGCCCACCTGGAGAACAAGGGAATATCTTTCAAGTGTTAGCAGTCAGGAGCCCGCCTGGATAACAAAGGCGTATATTACAAATTTCAGCAGTCAAGCATCACTCGGAGGAAAGGCAAAACATCTCCGATCACAATTCAAGGCAACAATGTAAGAATTTCATCGGAAGGATACAAGTTCGAGGCAACAAGAACCGCAAGATGAAGACATAGATAGGACTTTTTGTACTTCATAGATCATAGCTTAGGCTAGCCTCTTTTATTTCGACTCGGTGTAATAAGGAGGTTAGCAAGCAGTAGCAGCAGCAACAGCAGTGAAATCACAGCTCCTGGTAGTCCCAGCTACGAAACCTTCCCGAACTACACTGACCTGATTCCTTTTTAGCCAAGGATGTGTAGGCAACCTCAAAAGCAGGGTGCGGTCAAATCTTTCAAAAATGCTTCACACGGAGTATTCAAATGGGCAAAAATCGCTCGAATCCGCTCACTTTTCTTTGCACGGAAACTCTTCGTGTTCCCGAGCAAAGAGGGGCAGCTGTGAGCACGTGATTTTTGCCCTATATGAACTGCTCCCAGAAATTCAAACAAAATAATTTCTCTCATTATTTTACAATTTTGTGAATTTTTGTGACATGCTGTAGTCATTGTTTGCATTTTTTGTGCATTTTAACTAATGGAAAATATAAAAAATATATTTGGCTTTTGCATTTAGGATTTATTCTCACATCTTAGGATTAATTAGCAGTCAAGCTGTTTTAAAAATAAAGAAAATAACAAAAATAGTTCGTCTTTTCATTTTTAACTATTAATTGTTGAATTTGTCATGAGCTTCCTTTAATTAGGACTTAATCAATTTTGAGGAGATAATTAGTTTAATTTTGGGAATAAATTAGGTCTTTATTTTAATTTTGCATTTTTATAAAATCAGAAAATATAAATAAAAAGAAAATAATAAAAAAGAGAAGTCCAAAAAGAGTTTAAGTAGCCATTTGTCATTTGGTCCAATTCACAATTAAATATCATGCAGCCCAAATGAATTTGCACCTGAAATGTAATCCAATCCGGCCCAAATCATCACCAAACCTGGCCTGCCCCTTCACTAACTGAAACGGCATCGTTTCCTGGCCAAAGGAATCTCAGCCGTCGAGGATCTTTGATCCAACGGCTGAGAACTGGGGAATGGTTAATACATAACGGTCGGAGCCCCCCCTACCCCCTTAACATCGTCTCTCTCACTCAGAAAATAACGCCACCACCCACCGCCTTGAGCCGCCGCCGGAAATCGCCCACGGCGGCGGCAAAGCTCCGTTCCCGTCCAAATTAACACCCTTAAATCCTTTTCTCCTCCTCTTTCCATATCTGGCCTTAGATTCAGTCAAGTCACAGTCGAGTTGCTCGAATATTGGATCGAAAACCTCCGACCAAAATGCAAAGCCATCCAAATCCAACCAAATGAACACCCTAGGACCGCCCTGTTCTCCTCTTTCAAACCCCCCAAACCCCGTCCCTCGAATCTAACCAGAAGTGCTCGAATATTAATTTGAAGTTTTCCGGCCAAAACCCTAGGTTCACCAAAATTCACCAAATTGATACCACGTGGTTTCCTCGCTTCCCTCATGTTGAATCCGGTGTCAACAATGTTCAAATATCACCAGAATCATTCGAATTTTAAATCGATAAGTAGCAGAATTTTGAGCCGTGTCAGTGAGTTTTGATTTTTCTTTTTCTTTGTTTAATTCTCCTCTTTTGCTTCTGTTCTCATACTTGTTAATTTCTAGTTTAATGTGCGTTTTAATTTCTGTCAATTTTGTTCTAATTTTGTGCTTGATTGTTTGTCTGCTTAGATTTTAGTTAGTTTGTTTTTAATTCTAGTTTGATTACTAGTATGATTTCATCAGTAGATATTCCCCTTGTTTTCCTTTCTGATTGTGGTTAAGCATAAGTTCTGGTATAAATTCATGCCTGTTGATTTTTCATTTAGTTCAAGTCTTGTTTTGATTTTGGTTAGTTCTGTTTGGTGATTTTGCTGTTAGTCCAACTTGGTTTCAAATCATTTTAGATATGTGTTTTGTTTTAATTCACATTATATCAGTAGTTGATTATTTTTGCTGTTTGTTTTAGATATTACTGAAACATCTTAGTTTAACTATAGTTAGATGTTTAGTTAATCAGGGCTGGGGGTAGGTTAGTGATTTCAGGAATGAAGTAGGGGTAACTGGGGTAATTCAAGGGTAGAGAATCTTTAAAAAAACTGAAATGGAATTCACTAGAACATTCTAGAATGGGTTTTAAGATGGAAAATCAAAAAAATAGGGTAATAACTTGAGCAACAAGTCAGTAAGTTAGGGACTAGTGAACAAAATCTGAAATAAAAAGAGGGGGGAAAATGGGTAGTGCCATCTAGAAGCTTCCATTCTATTTTCTGCCTATAAAAGGCACACCCCCCTGCCTTCAAAACAAGTTTTTGAAGCTCTGAAAATTCCTCCCACTTTCACAAGTCTTCATCAGCTCAAATTTGAATTGCAAATTCAAAAATCCTCTAGATCTAGATCTTCAAAAGCCAAAAAACCAAAAATAACAAAAAATCTTCAAAAATCAAAAACAAAAGAACACTGTTCCATTGAAAAACTTTAGGTTAATTTCGATTTCTAGTTATTGATTCACATCTTCTAGTTTAATGTCTGTTGGCTGAAGTTTCAGAGGTTCACTGAGTTGATTTCGAGTGATTTTGGGTTTAATTAAGCTGGTTTTGGTTGAGTTGTGGTCTGCTGAAAATTTCAGAAGCATTCCGGGTACATTTTCGAGTCAATTTGGTGTTATTCAAGCTGTTTTGAGTGGGTTTTGTGTCTGATTTGGTGTGAAACATTTACTGGGTCGTTTGAGATTATTTCTGAGCTAAAATTGCTGTTGTGACCTGCTACTTGCTCTGTTAACTTAGAATTCGGGGCGTGCCGTTTAGTAAATTTCACGGCCTCCCGCAAAGATAATAACACGCTAGCCACTTTAGGTGCGTTTTTAACAATTTTACCTTCTTAAATACGGGTGTGCATTTCGTGCAACCCAAATCCAAATCCGAAAACGTTGAATAAGAATGTGTCGAGGATCCGGGTGCATTTCATGTGACGTGGTCCAAAAACACGTTTTTAAACGACGTTCACCTCCTTAAAACTTGTGATTAAAAGCGGTAAAAATTCTAAAATTGCACTATAGGTTTTAACATGTGTAAAAATCAGATTTTAGCCAAATGTAGCAGTTGAGCGACCGTGCTAGAACCACGAAACTCGGGAGTGCCTAACCCCTTCTCCCGGGTTAACAGAATTCCTTACTCGGATTTCTGGTTCGCGACTGTAATACAAAGTCAAACCCTTTCCTCGATTCGGAATTCAAACCGGTGACTTGGGACACCATAAATCTCAAGTGGAGACTCTGAATCTCTTAATAAATGAATCATGTTTCGATTGTCCTTTAATTGAAAAAAACTCCTTTTATTATACCCTTCACGGGGCGTAGTAGCGAAAAAGGAGGTGTGACAGCTCTGGCGACTCTGCTGGGGATAAGAACCCAGAATTTCGGTTCAGGGTTCATGAATTCGAGCTCAGTTAAATTGTTATATTTGGCTTTATCTGATTTTGCTACATGTTCCATGCTATATGTGCTAAATGTTCTACCGCTTTGATATTTGTTGAATTGTATATAAACTGTCGCGAATCCCTTCCTCTTTCTGAGTCTTCTACATCATGGAGAAGGGTGCACTTCATGTAGCTTCTCTTCTGTTTAGAGTCTTTTCCAATTTAGAACGAGGTTTGGATAAGTTACTAAGCCGGCGGAGATTCTGTATCCCCGGAGCTTCTGTATCCCCGGTACGCTGCCTCCCCCTCGGCTCGAGTTGTCCGCTCGGGTAAGCCAGGTCTAGACCAATAAACCTAGGGTTTAAACCTAAAAGAACAAAACCTCATGCCGGATCCCTAGTAGGAACGTTTGTTTGCATCATGTGCATTTGACTTAGGGGACTCAACACAGGGGTTGGGTCCGTCTAGGACAGGTGACCTGAAATGAAATCCTGATGCATCTTACGTGCTACTTGCTCATTTATTTGCTTGGCTTTGCATGTTGACCGGCTTGTATATAATAAGAGAAAATTGAGAAAAATAGCAGTGTTAGGACTAAGTGAGGGTGACCATTTGTTTTGAAAAAACCCAATGCCCAAATAGTACCGAAATGCTGCTGGATTTTTGAAAAATGGAAAAAAAAGAAAAAAAAAATCGAACATCCGGACATCATCAGGGTCCAAGTTAGACTCGGACTCGTATTCGTCAATCACTACTCCTTTTCCCATCTCAGCTGCCGATGGTGCGGCGCGACCTGCCGAGGAAGGTAACAGCGCACTCGAGGTCACGACGGCAGCATCAGGGGCCCGATTCTCCGCCACAACGAGAGGTCCTGCGTCATAAACAGCGGGAACTCCTGATTGGGTCGCTACACCAACGGACTTCTCCTGGCTCTGACTGGTGGGAACAACCCCGACCACCCGCTCCCCCTCAGCGGTAGACGTCGCAACAACACCTTCCTCTGGTTTTCTGGGGGTGAATCCAAGTTGATCACCGCCGGAGGAACCATCTCAAACCCTACCCGCCGCCTCTTTGTCGGCCCTTCTTCCTCCCCGGCTGATGGCGAGTCGTTATGAGGACGGACGGTACCAAACCAACCCTCCTCCGGAGATATAGTCTGGGTCGGAGCGGCCAAAGCCACAGATTCTACCGACGCCTCCCTCGACGGACGAGCTGTAGGTACTGCACTGATACGAGCGGACGCGGACGGCCGACGGAAGGCTAACTGAGGAGCCTTGACTCTGCGAATCCTCCCTGGCCACGGCAAATAATACTCGAAAGGTAAGATCGAAACGAAAGAGAACGGGTAAAAAAAATAAGGGCGTTATCTCACATGTGAGGGGCCTACGTCCGAATCTCAGATAAAACGTCGACCATGTGCGAACTCCCGCCGTATGAGGATGAATGGCCTCGACCCATTCTCGGATCCCCTCCAGAGGAGGCGGGGGTAACTTCTCGGCTGCAAAGCATCGAAATAGATCAATATTTACATGAGATATAAAGAAAACGAGGCCAAAGTGGGTAGTCTACTAGTCAAGGATGAAGACTTACGGGCAAAATTCCACACTTCTGGAAACCCAGTCGGATCCGCTACAAGGTGCTCGGTCCGCACATAGAAAAAGTTATCAAAAAAACGGCAATTGGTCATGTCGTCCATCTTGACCACTAAACCTTTCGACCCTCGGGGACGCGCATGGATCATAGTGCCGCGAATCTTTTGGGGAGCGAACAGGCTAAGCACGTGTCTCAGAGTGACCTCCCGACCGGCTAGCTCCGCGTACTTGATAAACATGAGGAATAGCTTGTACAGGTAAGGAAAGAGTTGGGCATGACACACCTCATAATAGCGGCAGAAGTCGACCACCAACATTGGAAGCGGAAGTGTGTACCCCACTAAGAAGGGGTAAGCATAGAATGAGCAGAACCCGGGACGGTCGATCTGGACCCTATCTTCTCTCTTCGCCGGCACCATCTCGACATAACCAGGAATACCCCATCGTGCCCTTAAATCTGCTATTCCGATCTACCCTATAAGAGGAGGAATATTTACCTGCTCCGCACCACCATCGGCGCTGAAATCCACCACTGCCTTCCCCGGGCGGGATAAAATTTCCTCGATCGAAGGAACATCTTCGCACTCCATCGGGTCTACGTCTCCGTCTACTGGAGCAGGGTCCCCGGCCACCGGAGAGATAGCCGGAAGTCTACCGTAAGAAGAAGTTCCTGTCATTTTTAACTCACAAGAAGAGGAGGGAGGAACTTTGAGGAAGAATCGAGAAAGCTCAAGAATGCCGCGAGCAAAGGAGTCAAGAAGAACTCAGACTAATAGAAAGGGAGATATTCTGGAAATTCTCTCGAAGATAAGCAATAAAGTGTGAGAAACGAGTGACAAATCCCTTCAATTTATAAGACATAAATTCTCCGGGGCGCAAAAACCAACGGTCGCCGCCAGAACCTGGCCGGGCACGAAACGATTCAGCTCCTTGGGAACGTGCGCCGCTGTGACCACCGATACAAAGCTACGTTTCGTTTATCAACCAGCTCTTCGGTCTCGAAACCATCGTGACGGCATAAGAAGCATTAAAGAGACGCCTCCGGGCAGTTTCAAAATTTATAACGCGACCAAAGAAAAACACGCGGATCTGACTCTCTCCACGATTACGTCGCAAACATTATCCGTCCGCCGAGGTCGGTAAGATACGACCCCGACGAATGGAGGGACTAACTGTATTGGTCAGAATCTGACCACACGACCACAGCAGCAAGGACCCCGTCCCGACCACCCTGCAGCAGCAGTCAACAAATTCGATTTTGCCTAATTGCTGCTATTTATGACATGAGTGTCGAGGTCGAGGCCTCCCCATGAGGGGAGGTCATTTCCCCGACCCGGCCCAAACAAAATGTGATAAGCATGAGGAGTTTTTGGCTATAAATAGAAGGAAGAAGAACCCCTCAAGGGGGGGGGGGCTCCAAGAGAGAGAGAGAGAAGAAACAATCTTGGAGAAAGAGATTCCACCTCCAAGGAGAAAGAAAGAATTTGATTGTAGTCTCCTGAACCTCTTCAAGGAGAGGCAGGCCGAATTTCTATAATCAATAAAAACCTTCCAGGTGTCATTTTAATTGATTCTTCTATCTTTACGATTATGTTCTTCGATCCAGTATCAATTAATGTTGACTACAATTTACCCCTTCATCTACATTGATTGATTTTGCTTAGAAAGTATTAAACAACTTTTGGGTCAAACAAATTTCTCAATGGATTCTCAAAGCATACGTACAGAATATAAACAGTTAAAAAAAAAGAATCTTTGATGTTGAGAAAAACAGAGAACTCTTTTGATAGATCAACATGATAATCGGCAGGTCATAATATTAGGTGTTTGTCCAAATTTTCTTACTATAATTGGTTTTCCTATCTCTTAAAGGAAATGTCAACATATTCACCTTGATTGGGTTTCCTTCTTGTAGAAGGAAATTATAAATCTTCTATATTTGCCTAGTCCCTTTTCTTGGAGGAAAAGGTTTGGACTTCTATAAATTGAGTATCTTTCCTTCTCATTCAGCAGCATCCACAATGTAGTCATATGGGGTTTGAGAGTCGTGTTTAGGGGGAGAACTTTAGGGGACAAGTATTAGTGTGTCACTTGTGTTTCTCTCGATTTTTGTACTCTCTTTTTATATAGTGGATTGCTTATCTCCGTCGTGGATGTAGGTCAGTTGACCGAACCACGTTATATGTTTGTGTCTCTTTTGGTATATTTCTCTTTATTGTCTGATTTATCGGCATTCAAGGTTTGCTTTGCTAGCTTCCGCATGACACCTAATTTTTTTCGGTCCTAACACATAACACACTTTATAACAAGTGATGAAATAAATAAGCAGAGTTTCTTTATTTTTATAGAAAAGTACTGATATTATATTAAATTATTGAACGTGGTCGAAATATAATTTCTAATATTATAACAGAGATACAACCAAGAACAAGAAACTAAATCCCTAAAACTCGGTGTCACAAGTGCATGAGCATCTACTAGAATATACAATATCACTACAACAACTGTCTGGAATAGAAAATAGACAGAATATGGTAAATGAATACGACGGGGACTTGGTGTGCTACGGATTGTGACATGGAATGCAGCACACCACAAAGTCTCCTCACACAGGTGCGCCTACGCGCCTAGACGAGCACCGAATGTACCTGTCTCAATACTTGCACAATTAGTGCAGAAGTGTTGTATGAGTACATAAATCAACGCGTACCCAGTAAGTATATAACCTAACCTCGAAGAAGTAGTGACGAGGGTCGACATCGACACTTACTAGTAGACAGGTTTAAACAGGCAAGAATAACTCAAGTAATACAATTAAAACACGGTGTGAGTCTAAGTCTACCCGGACATAATCAAAAATCTAGCATACGCATGGACACTCGTCACCTCATACGTGGGTGGCTCCCATAACACGTAGCACATAACAAATAGAGCACCAACAGGGTAAATTCCATCTTACAAGGTTATACACTGCCTAGACAACCTTCATTGCGATCATGGCAAAACCCTCGCGATCGCGAAGGCCAGACTAGCCTCACCCAAAAATCCCTCTTCGCGAACGCGAAGCTCAGCCTGCCAAGCCTATGCGAACACGAAAGCCAAAACCTTCAAGCCTCAGAAAAATTCCTTCCACAATTGCAAACTCCCTCACGCGATCGCGATGAGCAACCCTCCGAATCAGGCCACCCCGCTAACATATCGCGTTCCCGCCCTTAACACGCGAGCGTGAAGAACAACCATACCACTATAACACGATCGCGATGCCTTCTCGCGACGAAGTCTTCTCCAGCTCCACTCAAACCTTCGCAGTCGCGAAACTTCCTATGCGATCGCATTGCACACCCCTGACACCAGAAATAAGCAACTGCAAATCAAAGAGAATTGGTCCGAAACCATCCCGAAACACATTTGAGGCCTCCCAGGACTCCCTCCAATCATACCAACAAGTCCCCGTACCTTATCCGAACTTATCCAAAGGCTCGAAACGTCGCGAATAACATTAAAATCCAGAATCGACGATCAAAATCCTTTTATTAACTTTCAAGCCTTCATACTTCGAGTCGAACGCGTCCGAAACACACTTAGACATGCTAGAGCTCAAAATGATTGATCGTATCGCTACACTCTTGAATAGTTAAAAGTTTTTGGATGATTCAGCAATGTTGCAAATAAATAGATGGTATTTCGTTACCTAATTTGGCTCCCCTCTAGGCTTTTATGTGTATGCCAAGTTCATAACTTATATTCTGTTATGTTCACAATAGAAAAGTTGGATGCTATTTTCGAGTTTGTCGTACCATATGATCACAAGGACTTGTGACATCTAATGCCAACAAGTTCACAACTTGTGACCTTCTACTCCCTCCAGTCCAAAATAAGTGATTTTTTAGTTGTTTTCACACAGATTAATAAACTCACCTTTTAGCATTACTTAGCAATAAAATTGATCATATTAACCTTTACTATCTCTTCACATAAATACTCCTAACACATACTCCAACACTATTTACTCCAAGGGCAATGTAGGAAAAAAATAATTAATTCATTCTTGAAATTTGGAAAAATCACTTATTTTGGACCACAAAAAAAAAACAAAAAAAAATAACTTATTTTGGATCGGAGGGAGTAATATATTTTCGATCACAATAACTCGAATTCCTCAAACTAATAAAGGATGAAATTCTAAAAGGTTTGTCACCTAGTTGTGGTGAAGGCTTAACTGACTTCCTGAGTCCAAACATGCCATACCACGAGCTGTGGCATCATTGCATTTGAAAAATTTTAATTCGTTACATAAAGTACATATCTAGCTAATTAAAAAATTCGATCCAAATTGCTAGTATTTTTTATGTTCCCTTCAACTTTTGGAAAAAACTATATTTATATTTGTGGATGAGATACAATTATCTAGTAGCAGATGAAGTCCACTTGTTTTGATTGGCTCACTTCACTTATCATACCAAACAAAGTGTATATGTGAGCGTACAAATTTGATTGGATAAAGCAATGCCAATTGAATAATTGGGAGCCTTTTATTTTCCTTGTGGTAGCCATGAATTTTGTTTTTCTTAAGCACGGGTGAAATTTAAAAAAATCAAATTTATAACTGGTAATTAAAAATAGTCCTAGTGTTAAAACTAATTAAAATTTAGTCAATTTTTATATAAAGTTAAAATCTGAACAAGCACTCTTAAAAATACGAAAATATTCTAATATAATATGCTGGAGTTCGAATTTTTTCTTCCAACATAATATGTTGAAATTTTATAGTGCTGGAGTTCCATCATAATATGCTGAAAGTTTATATGCAGGAGCTTCATAATCCATATATTATACCGGAACTTTCCGTGTGCTGAAGTTCCAACATAATATGCTGAAAGTTTATACGCAGGAGCTCCAAAATCCAGCATATTATGCTGAAACTTTCCGTATTTCAGCAAAACAGTGGCTATTTTTTAATGCCGCAGACGCTGATTATTTTTTAATTTATAATCCGAAAACTGTCTAACCCATGACGTAAGCACGGGATATCGGAAACTTACAGTTCTGATTAATCTGAATACACGTCAGTTAAATATTAGAGTAAAAAAATTATTTAAAAAACATTTATTTACAATACTCGAACTCAAAACATTTAATTAAAAGAATCTCAATCGTTTCATTACCGACATCACAATGTTAGTTTCATAAAACATTGATAACTACAGTATATATAATTATCCAAATATATATATATATATATATATATATATATATATATATATATATATATATATATATATATATATAT
>NC_031998.1:41865603-41878790 GCF_001879085.1 Nicotiana attenuata
TATATATATATATATTTGGTCCAATATTTGACACGTTAACACAAATATAGGTTCGTTCTTTGACGTCCAGGGAATCAGTTAACATATATTGTTCTGACAGGTCAAAAAACAAGTACGTTAAGACTAGGCCACCTGTTCAAATATGTGTCCCATTTTCAAACGTTTTCTTCTTCCTTCATTCATACGCTTTACTTTCCACCATTGAAGAAAAGCTAAGAACCCTTTTTCACATTCCCAATTTCCAATCTCAGCTCCAAATTTTAAACTTCCAATAAATAAAAAATCAAATACATCAAGAATTTTATGGTAAAATCCATGGCAAAAGTTTTAATCCCATCACCTTTGAATTATAGGACTTTTTCCAAGAAATCGAGATGTATAAATCCCAATTCAATTGGGATTTCATTATCAGCAAGTAATAATTTTTTTGGTCGTAATATTTCCGTAAGAGGACCCTTAAGCATACCCAAATTCAATATAAGAAATTCCAGATCAGCAGCTACCACTGCCCAGGTTTGTTTTTTTGTTTTCTGGTTTTATTTTTCTTATATTCTTAGAATTTTCTGATCAACGTATACGTGGTTAAATCCTTTATTTTAATTAGAAAAGTTTTTCTTATTTGAATTTTCGTTGCTTCAGTTTGGGTTGTGGCTATTTTTGGAATTATCAGTCAATAAGTATGTAAAATTTTCTTCTTTTTGCCATGATTTTGTGTTAAAGAATCTATTTTGGAGCAGAGTTTTTCAGGTCAAATTTAGGGCATGATTGATTAACATTATTTCACTCGATTTAAACTATTAATGAGGAACAGTGGTGACTGTAGAAAAATTCACTTCTGCAGATATAATAATAGGCAATTGATTTGATGAAACTAATTACTTGTAATCTCTTATCTAAAATTACCAGAAACAACTTTAGTAATCCAAATGAAGGAGGATCTTATTAATATTGAAGAACGTGGCATGAATGGCCATTTTGGGCGAGAGAACGGTTAAAAAAAAGAAAGAAAAAAAGAAAGAAAAAAAAAGGGCAGCCCGGTGCACTAAGCTTACGCTATGCGCTGGTCCCGGGGAGGCCAAACCATAAGGGTGTGCACTAAGCTTACGCTATACGCGGGTCCCGGGGAGGCCAAACCATAATGGTCTATTGTACGCAGCCTACGCAGCCATAATGCAAGAGGTTGTTTCCACGGCTCGAACCCACGATCTCCGGAGAAAGATCGTGAGAAAATGACGCATTTCACTTTTTTTTAACCATTTAGTAACTAACTTGGATAACTTGTTAAATTGCCATTTGCGTAAGTTGGATATCCATTTCTGTGTAGTAATTGTACTATGATCCTTGTCTTTTTAAATTTGGCAGCCTTGATTTATGGAATATAATACATTCAACTTTTTTCATCTCGTGCTACATATGCATAAATACAGATGAGCATTGGAATCAGGAAAGCTCCAAAATGGTGGGAGAAAGGTCTTCAGCCTAACATGAAAGAAGTGACTGGTGCCCAAGACCTTGTTGACTCCCTCTTAAATGCCGGCGACAAACTAGTGGTTGTTGATTTCTTTTCCCCGGGCTGTGGAGGCTGCAAAGCCCTTCATCCAAAGGTAATATATTCTTGTTGTCTAAACTGTTTGTTATATGTATTTGTGCGTGTGTGTCTAAAGACAATCGAAAATCCATAAGTTACTCTTTTTTGGTTTGAAATAATGTTGCACTTCGTTGGCAGTCCATTTCAGTAAGATAGGATTAATGACTTCCGCCTTGGTAAAATTGGAAAATGCAGATATGCCAGTTAGCAGAGATGAATCCGGATGTGCAGTTTTTGCAAGTGAACTACGAGGAACACAAGTCGATGTGTTACTCTCTGAATGTACATGTCCTCCCATTTTTCCGTTTCTATAGAGGGGCTGAAGGCCGTCTCTGTAGCTTTAGCTGTACCAATGCCACGGTTAGTTTTCCATCCACCTTTATATGCTTCGGGTTTTTCTTCTGCTACAGCAATGTACTGCATTTTAGTTAATGATGTTATATGTTGCTTTCTTTTTAGCTAGTAATGCTTTTCGTCCATCTCATTCTTCTGATGCATTTAGAATCTTTTGGATGGTTATTGGATTACAGTTATGTTATCTAAAATCTGCATCTGCATTTTCTGCACTATATCTCTTCGAGCAGATCAATCCGTTCTTTTGCTGGTTCTGTTTTTTATGGTGCTTGCTTCTTTGCCAAGATGTGATATATGATGAGTTTGCTTTTCTTGACATTATAGGAAATTAATGCATTTTCTCACTGTTTCTTTTGTATAATCCTCTTTTGGAGTGGTACTCTTAACACTAACCGCGATATTCTGGAGCAGATAAAGAAATTCAAAGATGCATTGGCAAAGTATGGTGCAGATTGTTGCAGCCTTGGACCAGCCAAAGGGCTTGAGGAGAAAGAGCTGCTTGCACTAGCAGCTAACAAGGATCTCTCTTTTGCTTACACACCAAAACAAGAAGAACCAGTACTTGTTGCCTTACAAGAAGATATGACGAACAAAACAAGCAGAACATCTTTATCTCATCCAAATGCATTTCCCCCTTTACCACTTCCTCGTCCTCTTCCCCTCGCATCAACTTCACATAAAGTGAAACAGGGCTCCAAGAGTGAAGCTTGTTAGAAAATGGACGTTGGCTTAACTCAAACCCAAAAGTTAGCTCATGACTTGAAAATTGTTCAAGACCATATTAGGAGAAAATCGCCCATTCCCTCAATCGACATGAGACAGTCTAACAACCCCCGTCACGCCCACAACCGGACATATGGAGCGTGGATACTGTAGCATGGGGAGTAAATTTTGAGTAAATTGGAAAAGAGATGGTTCTAGCTCTAATATTAAAAAGTTGCATCGAACCTAACTCGAACCCAAAAGAGTAGCTCTTGATGGGAGGATGCTCGGGAACATATAAGAGATAATAGTTCATTCCCCAACAAATGAGGCATTCTAACAAAGCCTTGGCCACTTAGTGTGGATGACATTAGTACGTCTATTTTGTGTTTTCTTATGTATATAATGTTGTTGGAGTGGATATGAAAATGATATATGTACTATCAAAGATGTGATTTTCATACATATTTTCTATGGTATTTGGCCTCTATATGAGCCAAAGCAACAGGGAGCATGTGCCTTCCTTTCGCTGGGATATGAAAATGATATATATACTATCAAAGATCTGATTTTTCTACATATTTTCTATGGTGTTTGGCCTTTATATGAGACAGAGCAACAGGGAACATGTGCCCCTTTTCGCAGAATTGGGCCTCTTTGGTTCAAAGAATCAAGAATTAATATGAAAATATATATCATTTGATCATGTTTTAGCGATGGAAGTACTTGTGAAAATTGAACGTCTTACATCTGACTATTTAATGTAAACACTTCACCAATCCAATGGAAGAAATCTTGGTTAAAACGGCTAATTATTTTGCGCTACTTTTTCTTTTTGTTGAGATAGTGTAATTTGTGCTATTTGACTGATGGATAGAGCAATGATTTGAATCCTTAAAACGCAGTTTCAAGTAGCGATTGTGACAATACAATTAAATCTTCCACATATGCGAATAATAGGCAACGCCTTTCAAATTAACATACAATACCACCTTCATTGCAATACTTCACACACTAAAGATGCATCAAATACTAGAGTATATGAACTGGCCTTTCTTGACATTGACTACATTCAAAGAAACAGATAATAAACTGCTCACAGTGCACTTCCTGGAATAAGATGGATTTTGTACTGGAAAGTCCACACATGGATCTCAGCAAGACAGTATTGATATAGAAGATTCACATAACCAACTCCAATTAGTTTGCAGTTAAAGCATA
Source organism: Nicotiana attenuata (assembly GCF_001879085.1). Classification (NCBI taxonomy): domain Eukaryota; kingdom Viridiplantae; phylum Streptophyta; class Magnoliopsida; order Solanales; family Solanaceae; genus Nicotiana; species Nicotiana attenuata. Next base: position 41,869,469 of record NC_031998.1, read on the forward strand.
GTCTGCATCATCGCCAACGGAAGGCCTCGTATCCACAGCTTTTAGCCATGATTAGCATCTGCTAAAGCTTCAAACTCGATTCCCCCTTCAGCGTTAGGGCAAAGGTCAAGCTACATGTCTTAAAGCTACAGCGAAAAATTACAACACGTTTATAGGTAAAATAATAGGTTTTAGAGGTATATAACATATATATCGGAGAATCTTTTCATTTCTTTCAAGTTTGAACATCCTTCTGGGAAATTCATGGATTTGCTACTGGCAAAGATAAGAACAGAATTCTATCATCATGGCATCCAATAGCTACACTGTCCACAAACAGGTAAAGTATAATCCAAAGAACATCAAAGACATCAAAGCAGGTCAACTTTAAGGCTGAACGAACTAGTTACAAAGTCATTGTATCTTCCAACTTGTAATGAAAGCGAAAAAATAGCTAGAGTTGTAAAGATAGATATAAAATGACATAGTTGCACTACCCTGCACAACACATCATAAGTCTCCAATATATGCAGCTGTCCTAATCTTAGATGCACTAAAGCTGTCCAATATATGCAAATGCATTAAGACTGTTGAAGTATTGTCATTGATATACTAAGTCAAGCTACATGTTTCCTTAGGCAATGAATCTATGTGAAGGCAATAAATATAAGATACAAATTAGCATAACATAGCATAGTTTGTGTAAGGGGTTGTACCAGAAGACAGGTAACGCGATGCAACATTATGAACTCATCGCGCTGTTTAATACTGGCAAAAACATCAATCTATGCTTCCGAAACAGGAATACCCCATATATAAAATTAAGAGGTGCTCACAAGTAAGAAGCAACTCTATCACTGAATAATCTAGATTACAGATAATAAAGACAAGTCACTGGGAGATGGAGAAACATCTAAAGACTTGAATGGATTCAAGTTAATGCATCATCAAACTTAAGCAAAACTAACTTAATGCAGATCTGAATGCAAAAGGAACGAGAAATTCTGTTAGTTCAACAGTATATGAATAATAGTATATCCTCTTCTACGATATCAGATTAACATAAAGCAGCTTAAAGAGCAAATACTTGATGCAAAATCAAGAAAATGCATGAGCTAGAGCAAATAGCACATATAAATTAAAACTTTTTTTTGCAGGGTTTTGTTTAAATGTTAATACTCATAAAATAAATCAAGAAAATGCATTAACTAGAGAAAATAACACATGAAAATAGATTATCATTTTTTCGTGGGGAAGTCCGCACAGCCTTCATCGCCGATTTAATGAAAGGCTCAGATAGCGGACAGTCTTCATCGCAGTAAAGCAGGGAAAAGGGGTCCCAAAAAATGGGTTGGACCGGCGAGAAAGAGATGTTATGAGCCGCCATAAACCCTAAAAGAAATAGGGCGGTAGCTCAATCCCTAACTCCACCGGTTCCCATTCTTCGTCGCCGTCTTCGCCGCCACCCACTGCTCAGATAAGATCAAGTAGTTTAAGGTTAACCTAACACCCCATCTCTGTTATATAGCTGTCTGGTGAAACCTAAATGGCCTCGTCTCTGTATGAATTTATTAATATACCCCCCTCAAATTTTCAATATGACTCCTAGATTTGGTTTTTATTGCGAGAAATTAACAAAAATGGTTCCTTATGTTTTGGGTAGGTTACAAATAGTTTTTAAACATGCCTTTGCATAGATTTGGTCCTTTAAATTTATCATAAGTAAGCACTTCTAATATTACTTACAGTCTTGTTTGGAAAGCCACAGGTAATTGAAATTTGTGTAATTATTAGAATAGTAACTATATAGTTTTGTAATTACGATGACTTGGTTGTTTGTTATAGTGTAATTATAAGTGAACTGTTTGGTTGCACAAGTGTAATTACACAGTTAAATTAAATTTTAAATATAAAGTTAATTATCAAAAATTAAAAGTTAATAATATTAAATTTAACATTTAAGATAGATATTGTTTCTTGAAATATATTAATTACTAATCATATATTTGTAACTAACATTGTAAAAATAATTGATATATATTATCAAATTAATAATATTTTACTTTAATTAATTATAAAAGCTAGAAGTACATATTTGTAAGAACATTATGGACTACATGCTAGATAAGATGATTAATATTTACAAATATAATGTCATAACATTACTTAAATACTTTACGAAAAAATAATCTATCAATTCTAACTGAAAAATGAATGACATGCAACCTGAATTATTAAGTGAATATTATTAGAGCAAATAAATTGGAAGCAAAAATATAACATCTATTCAAAATCCAAAAGAAAAAAAATTAACATAATACTCTTATGTAAAATTACAACATAACATAGAATAAGTTTCATCATTATTTAAATAAATATAATTCAAAAGAAAAGGAAAACATAAGTTATAATCTCATCCAACAATGAGATTCTGACATCACTCATTTTATGCTAAGTTTATTAATGATTTATTAATTCTAATATTAGGAGGAGCAATTTCAGAACTAGATTCACAGCACAATTATGCTAAATGAAGAAAATAAAAAAATAACAAATATGAGCAACTATATGGAAACACAAAAACTAAAGGATGGAAAATGAGAATATTATTTAAATATTAAAAAGTAATCTATCATTTTAACATAGTTAAGTTTGCATACAACCTCATTCTATAACAAAGTTCAACTTTGATGACATTACTCATTATAAGCAAAGTTTGTGGATGACTTATTTTTTCTAAGATTACATGGTATAATTTTTTGGCAAAATTAGAATTATACCATAGCTAAGTATAGTAAAAAATAATAATAATAATAATAATTAAAAAAAATATATGACAAATTATGTATAAACACGTGAGTAAAGGTTGGGAAAGAGAAATAAGGAAAATAATAATAATGATAATAATAATAATTGAAAAAAAAAGAGTTTAAAAATTAAAAAAAGAAAAAGAAAAAAAGATTAGAAATAAAAAGTAAATTAAAAAAAAAGATTCAAAAATAACTTGGTAATTACACCATGTAAGTAGTTACCAACAATTCTCATCTTCCTCTTGAGATTGCAGAGTGTAATTACACTCAAGTACATATTGATCAAGTAACTACTTTGTCGAACAAACACGCCAAAATTGTAATTACACTCAAATCTAATTACAAGGTAGCTTTCCACACAAGCCCTTAAGTATTTTGACTAAAAACACAAAAATTCAGAATTTGTAAAAGAAAAGGAAAAAAAAAACTAGAAACACAAAATCCGCATTAAATCATAGAAACTGCAATAGAAAAATTACATTCGATACAAAAGTCAGAAATTGCATCCCAAAAAACTGCATAAGACCTTAAAAATAGACTAAAACAAAAAAATATATAAAAGTAAACATCTAACTGTGAGTTTTCACTAAATCAAATTCGTTAAATATTCATTTTTAATAATTTTAGATGATCTGCTCAACAATATATTTACAAAAATTAGCATGGCGTTACCCCAAAGGAAATGGTCTTGGTGGAATATCCCTATTCTTTATGATCTTAGCAAAATATATTTTTCTTTTACTTGAACATTATATTTCTTTAATTTAAAACTTGAAAGTTTTGTTTGATGGCAAAAAATAAAAGTTAATGATCGATTTACTGTTAAAATCATTTGGATGTTAATAATTTGTGCTTAAACTTTTAGTTCGGACACATATTATGGTGATTTACTGTAAAATCTCAAAACTCTATTGTTGGACCTTAGAAAGTGTTGAAGAGGACAAAGTGGTCCTTTTGATTTGTTGTTATTCGATATATTGGTGATTGATGATTTTTTGTGTTACTATTTACAAGATTTATTTCAAATTTGAGATCATTTAGAGCAGATTGGGGTGGTTTTGGTCGAAATTGAAGTTGTAAATTCAAATAACACTTCGTTAAAACTACCTAGAAAAAGTATTCCAATTCGCAAGATTACGATGTCACGACCCAAAATCCATTGAAGGTCGTGATGGTGCCTAACACAGCTATCAGGCAAGCCAACCATAATTAATTAACTTAATTACTCATTTTTGTATTTAGAAAGCATGATTTTTCTTTAATTTATTAATAAGTGATAAATTCACAGAATAAATGATAGTATTTCTTTCAACTACAACATTGAACATACCATAAATACCCCAAAAACCCGGTGTCACAAGTGCATGAGCATCAACTAGAAAGTAAAATACAATGCAATATTTGTCCGAAATACAAATTGAACAGGAAAAAGAAATATAAATACTGTGAGAGAGACTCTGCTGACTGCATGTTGTAATATGGAATACAGCTCACATAAGTCTGCGCATTTAACCACACCTTTACTCTCACGAGGCCACTAAAAATATATGCACCTCCATAAAAATATGCAGCAAATGTAGTATGAGTACGTAAATCAACGCGTACCCAGTAAGTATCCAGTCTAACCTCGAAGTAGTGACGAGGGGTCGACTCCAACACTTACTATGGGCTATAAATAAAACATCGATGATATGATTAAACATGGATAACATAGAACCGTTGTAAGCTCAATATCATGAAGTAAGTAACCAATTCTTTTATTAATAAGAAATTTCCAAATTTGTTTTTCATCATTATGATTTTTTGTATCCCAGGCCAATGAGGCAATAATTATTATAAATTTCAGAGCAAACAATTCAATCATGCACAAATCATGTCGAGGTCGTACACCCTGTTCCAACATAAATATTTAAACTGTGCACTGCCGAGGATCGAACGACACGAACCATAGATGCATCTATCTGCTACCGAGGCGTTCGGCCCGCTCCACAACAAGAGAAAAACACATATAAACAACCAATCCAAGATTTATTAAGGGTTAATATTCAAAGAAATATAAATTCTCATTAACGATCAAATGACCCGTCCAAAACTCAAGTAAGTGAAGTTTAACCTTTTACAAGTTCCTTATCAAGTTCCAATATGTTTTTAACAATTAAATTAACAAGTAAGATGCAAACATCGCAAATATAACATGATTTTGGTCCTAGACTACCCGTACATAAGCATAATAGTAGCTACGCACGGACTCTCGTCACCTCGCGTGTACGTAGCCCCCACAATTTGAAGCACATATTAATTCAATTCACCTTTATGGGGTTAGTTCACTCTTAAAAGGTTAGAAAAGAGACTTACCTCGCTCCGGAGTTCCATAACCGGCTCTCAAGCCTTCCAAACAACTCAAATCGATGCCCAACGCTCCAAAACTAGTCAATAAATGAGTAAATCCATAAATATATACTCTAATACTCATTATAATCCAGTTTACAACAAATTTCCAACTCCGTTCGAAAGGTTGATAAAAATCACCCTCGGGCTCACGTACCCGAATTTCGAAATTTTTTGAAGATAAACTTTACCCATAACACCAGAAACTTAAATATATAATTTATTCCCAATTCCATGTCCAATTTCGTGGCCAAACTTCAAAAATACCAAATTTTAGGTTTTTTTATTAAAACTCCCGCAATTTCTATAAATTTTCATGTTTAAATCCTTATACAAACCATGTATTTAACATATAATGAGTGTGAATCACTTACCTTGTGTTGCTTGTTGAAAATCTCCCCTTGAAGCTCTCCAAAATTGCCCCAATCAAGTGAAAAATGGGAAGAAATGGGCCAAGTGCCGTTTTTATAAAACCCTCACTGCCCAGCGACATTCCGTACCTGCGGTCACTTGACCGCTTCTGCGGTCCCGCAGGTGTGTCCAAAATACCACTTATGCGGTCCTTATTCAGGCCACTCAACTCCGCATGTGCGGCCCAACGACGCTTTTGCGCCTTCGCTTCTGCGACCCAACGTGCGGTCCCGCTTCTGCGGAACTCGACTGCATCTGCGGTCCCAACCTTCCCCAGCCAGAACCGCTTCTGCGACCCTCATGGCCGCTTTTGCGGCTCCGCACCTGCGGCCAAAACCTCGCAGGTGCGGTTACACCAGATGCCAGTTGCTTCAGCACACCTTCCAAGTCCAAACTCGATCCTTGACCATCCGAAATCTACCCGAGGCCCTCGGGACCTCAGCCAATTACACCAACACGTTCCAAAACACATTACGAACTCAATCGAGCCTTCAAATCACATCAAACAACATCGAAATCATGAATCGCACCCCGATTCAAGCTTAATGAACTTTAGAACTTCAAACTTCCGCATTCGATGCCAAAACCTATCAAATCACGTCCGGTTGACCTCAAATTTTGCACACAAGTCACATTTGACATTACACACCTACTCCAACTTCCGGAATCGTAATCCGACCCCGATATCAAAAAGTCCACTCCTGGCCAAACTTTCCATAAACCTTCAAACTTCCAACTTTCGCCAAATGACCCCGAAATGACCTACGGACCTCCAAATCCACATTCGGCGCTCCCAGTACCAGAATCAGCATACAGAGATATTCCCATCCTCGGAATCTCAAACAGACATCGATAGCATTGAAATGCACTTCAGCCTAAATTTATGAAATTCTTCCAAAAATGCCAACTTCCACAATAGACGCCGAAACGCTCTCGGGTCATCCAAAATCCGATTTGGACATACGCCCAAGTCCAAAATCACCATACGAACCTGTTGGGAACGTCAAATCCCAATTCCGAGGTCGTTTACTCAAAAATCACATTTTTGTCAATTCTTCCAACTCAAAGCTTCCGAAATGAGAATTTTCTTTCCAAATCAACTCCGAACTTCCCGAAATTCAATTCCGACCACGCGTACAAGTCATAATACCTGAAGTGAAGCTGCTCATGACCTCAAACCGCCGAACGGCGCGCTAGAGCTCAAAACGACCGGTCGGGTTGTACATACGATGAATAACTTAACAGATAGGTAAATAAAATATATTATCAATTCTACCGACCGGTAGAGATATAACTGGAGAGCAAAAGTATAGCAACCCGATAGAATTTAATGAACAACTTAACAGATAGGTAGAGCAATAATAACATCAACTCTATCAGCTTGGTGTAGAAATCTTGAAGATCAAAATTATGATAATCCGGCAAACTTGATGAACAGTTTAATATGGTAGAAAAAATCCTGAAGAGCTTGTAAATTTGGTGACATTCCACTAAGACCACCCAAAAACTCCCTTCCGTGCCAATCACCCATATATTTAACGTGGTACTTGAACCTAGTCCAAACACCAGATCATTTTTATTACCATTCCCTCCATTTCAATTTAAATGAGTTAGTTTGACTCGACATAAAGTTTATAAAAAAAAAAAGACTTTTGAAACTTGGGGTATTAAAAGCTTAAAGGGTAAAACCTCAGTGGTGTCATTATATTCGTAGAGTTATAAAAGCTTGTCATTAAAGTTAAAATAAAAAGTTTAAAGTTAAAGTATTTCTAATTGTAGAAATGTGTCACGAATTAATAAGAAAAGTGAGTTATATAAATTGGAATAGACTATAGAGTGAGTACTATTTTTTACTTTGAACCTAAGACCATTTTTGTCATTTTGTGGTAAATTCTGTTCCCCAGAGGCAGTTTAGATGTCCTAGAAATAGTAAAAGCAGCTCTGTACTGAAATGAATATCCCATATCGTCACTCAAACCCTAGACACACTCTCTCTCTCTCTTCCCTCTCCTTCACTTTCTGAAGGTCAGTCGGATCTTAATTCAGTTCTTTATTATGTGTTTAGGAGTAACAATTATTGCTAATTCGTGCTACTCTTGAGCTGTTATTGAATTAGGGGGTTGTAAAACTCAAGTGTTTGAAGAATATTAGAATCACTAACTTGTGTTATTGGTGGGTACTATAGGTTTAGTTTGATAAAAATAAACTATTTTTTGGGCATGTCTTAGTTTTGCTGTAATTGCTAGGGAGCTTTATTAATAGCATGAAGTGTTTAATCAGCAACTGGCATAAGTTAGAGGCTTTAGACTTTTTCTGCTCTCTGTTTCTATGGAGATAGATGTTTTAGATGTGATGTTAGGGAACAAGTACTCTTCTTTCACAACTTCAATCAAAATCAATCAACTATACGGTCATTCCCTAGTTGGGGTCGACTATATGAATTAGGAGGTATATGCACTTGTTCCTGATGAATAGTTGAGCTTAAATGGAACTACTGCTCTATTTAGTAAGTGGAGGAATTCTCAGTGATCCATAGATGGTCTGAGCCTGAGGTTGGAACTAACTAAGCAATGAACCTGGATACCACTTAATGTACAGTAAAATATGGATGAAGCATTTAAGGGAATGTTTATTTAAATAAAAAAATGGTATTGACCTAGGGCTTTGGTCTAAGTGCTAAGAGCATAGATTGTGATGTGTGGGCTAGGCGCACATCACGGTTTCGTCCCTAGACAAAAGCTTGATATTTAAATGGAGAAGGATACAAGGGCCGGCCCATTATCCACCGAGTTTCCAACCGTGAGCCACGGGCCCTCGGGGATTTGTCGGTTATCTAAAAAATAAGAAAGTATTTTGCCTAAGTCATCGGTGGAGCAAAGATGTTTAAGGGTCACTGCCACTGCTGGGAAAGGGGTTTTGGTAGTGAATTACTTATTACCCAAAAAAGAAAAACATGGGTCCAAGCAGCGAAAGGGCAAGTTCATACCAAGGGGGTTGCACTTTTTGAAGAGTTGACTGGAAAATAATTAATACTTAAGATCATAGTGGTCAGTTGGCACAAACCTGATACTCGTGGGGGATGTATTTGGACTACTGGTATAACTGATCTGTGCAGTGTATTTGGCAACTGCATTTAGTTATTTGCATGTGAAAAAGATTGACAACTTCTATATGTCTATTATTTAAAGTGACTAATTAGTGCGAAGCATGATTTTTATACCTTTCATGTTTCTTTTAAAGAAATTAAATGTTTTGGTAACAATGTATATTAGTCTTGAGATTCCTGTTTAGGCTGAAGGAGTTGGGTGCAAAGGGGAGTAATCCGTGTCACGCTTAAATCTTTACTAAGATCCATAGCTTCACCACTTTTCCTTAATAGCTGAATTTCTTGTATATTTATCTTCTTTCTTACTCGTTTATTTTCCATTACCAACAAAATGAACAAAGGTTTAGTTTTGTTAGTAAATCTTAGTGTTCTTACTTCATAGGTCTGATCATTTTCTTAATTTCTTTTCCCATTGCTACTTAATTCTTGTCTCGCACGTACTTAATCATTCTTCAACACAACATGATTTTGACGTGCTTTTGAGTAGTCTATTTATTTCAGTGCCATTCATTTTTTTTTATTATTCAGGTAAAAAATGACTGAGCCTTCAAAGGTCATTCACGTTCGCAATGTGGGCCACGAGATCTCTGAGGTAGATATCAGGATTGCATACTGAATAGTTCCCCCC
>NC_031998.1:41878810-41889944 GCF_001879085.1 Nicotiana attenuata
TGTCATACTCGAATAGTTACCCCCCCTACCCCCCCCCCCCCCCCCCCCCCCAAAACCCCAACCCACTTTTGCTTTTTCTTTCTATTTGTCTCTTAGATAGGCATTTGTTCTTATGAGTTCAATGCGTTATTTCTGAGCTCCAAGTATTCATGCACTAGATTTATTTTTCTTTACTATGTTCGCATTATTCTCACGGCTGCATTTGTCGCATGGCTGCTCTATCAAAAGTAGAGTACTTCTAGTATTTTTCTTTTTGTGTTGTACTATTTCCAAGTTTGAGATCAATCATGTGACTAACTAAAAAAATTAGTGCACCTGATGTGCATGGAAGAAATATGCAAAGACGAACAAAAGCTTCTTAATAATGGAGGAAGTTTAAAATACACAAAAAACCAGTGTAATAAATGATACACAAAAAGATAGGAAAATATGTGATAAATGATTCAAAAGGACTGCCCGCCACGTGCTAATGCCCATTTTTCAGAATTGCCCTACCAGATTTCCCAGAGTGATCGTTCTTGCTTTTTATTTGAAGAGATTCTTCTAGAACCTGTGGTTGCAGGTGGAAAGCTCAACATCGTGATCTGGAAATTTGGTCTTGTTTTACTGTGACCGTCCCTGGATTGCTTTAGCGTTGAATCATTAATAGTTTTGCGGTTTGGGTGTGTGTGTGTGCAGCGAAGCGTTTAAGTAATTCTAAAGGTCGGGTTATGTTTTCTTTTTAGCTTCTCGGCATTTGTTTCCCACCTCAATTTGAACTTCCAAAAGAGGAGCAGTTAGCCTTATGCCGCTTATATTTGGTTTAGTGTTAACACATTTTGAAAGATGGATTCGCTTTGTACTTTGAGGCAGTAAATATTCAAACCTGAGTGGAGCAGCAAATCCTTCCTGTTGCATTCACTTGGCTGGCATCAATTGGATTTCTTTCTATTATTAGTTTTCTTTTCCACTCTATCGTGACAAGAAGGAAAGTGATGTTATAGGCATGCAATGATTCTTATGTTGTTTCTTTCCAGAATGACTTGCTTCAGCTATTTCAACCCTTCGGCGTCATCACCAAACTTGTAATGCTTAGGGCAAAAAATCAGGTGCTTTTTTTCTACATTTATTTTGAATGGCAGAATGATTCGAGTAAGTTGATGTTTCTTAAATTAATTATATCTTATGGAATACAGGCTCTCTTGCAAATGCAAGACATTCCATCTGCTGTAAATGCATTACAGTTCTATTCAAATGTTCAACCCAGCATCAGGTATCTTTTGAGACAAAACTTGTATTTCCAATTGGAGAGCTGTATGTGAAGCTTTTCATATTACTGTGTTTGCTAAGCTTTCAAGAGACTAGACTTTGCTACATCTTTTTGTTTGCCTTGATTGGTGGCTCATTTTGCGTGTCCAACAGGGGGAGAAATGTTTATGTACAATTCTCATCTCATCAAGAACTGACAACCATGGATCAGAACTCCCAAGGGCGAGGAGACGAGGTCGGTGATTTTTTTTTATAAGAGGTGGCCATGTTGCAGCACTTATGCTGAACTCAGTATTAATGGTGTTCCTGGGTGACATACTCACAAACATCCAACCTGCAGACTAGAAAAAATTTCACGTATAATTTGTTGTTTGCTTTTAGCCCGACATGCTTTATAGATGTGCTGGATGGTTGAAAGAGTTATTTCTATTGATTACTTGTTATACAGGACCACTAATAAGGAGTACACAGTTCACTTCCAATTCCTTATTAGTTGTTAGTAACTATGTGAAGCGCATAGGGTGATAAATGACTTCACTCGTCATAAAAAGGAACCTTCCGAGTTGTGTGTATATATGTATTCAAATGACTAGACTAATGCTATCTCAAATTCGTAATGAGTAGTTGAGCATGTCACTATAACTAGTGTGTAAACATATTATGGAGATGTCAAGAGAAAATTTGAGATTTCACTGATCCCACTGGATGGAGAAGACGAATTAACCGTTAAGCCGCTTGTCTGTCAGGTTATGCCGGGTTCCTATGGTGTTAAAGGTGTAAGAGCTTAACTGATTTCTCTCTTTCACAATTTCTGACACTAATTGGAGGTGCTGAAAAGGTATGAACTTTTAGGGGAATAGAAAGGCCAGTAGAATGGAAACAAGGATGATTGCTAGTACAACAACAACAATCCCAGTATAATCCTATAAGTGAGGTCTGGGGAGGGTAGTGTGTATGCAGATCTTAACCCTACCTGGAAGGTAGAGAGGCTGTTTCCGATAGACCCTCAGCTCAAGAAATAAGGATGATTGCAAGTCCATATTGAAATTGACTTGTGGATTTGTGTTAACTTGTTTGCCAGAAACCGATCTTTTTCATTGAAAGACAAGAGTCCATGTTTTGGAAAGATTGTAAGTTTCATTGTCCAGGAAACTCTGCTCTTCTCTATACCTTGAGAGAGAAAACAGGTCACTGAAGGGTAGCTCCTCCTTTGACTGAGAATTAAAGCGAGTGACTAACCTGCCTTAGCCACCAGTTTTTGTATCTCCCCAAGATCCTTTACAGTCTTTATGTACTTTGACTGTCATAAAGCATAGAGAACCAACATTAGTACTCATGTCAGTTTGTAGTCGATGAGCGCTTAAGAGGCCCTCCCTGTACGTAATTCTTTACTAAAGGCAAAGATGGTTTTTTTTTTTTTGGGGGGGGGGGGGGGGGATTTGTGCTTTAAATAACTTAGCGCCATATCACGAGGAAATAAGATACCGGGCTATAATGTAGAAGTCAATATTTATTTACTTAGCCATGTATTTTCTTGCTTTTTTTCATGCTTTCTGGTCTGTGTCTTTAAACCTTTTTTCTGCTTTGCTAAGATGAAATATTGCTTTTATAGTTTCTCTGTTTCGTCATCTATTCCTCTCTATTCATTCTCTTCTCTCTCTTCTGTCTCTATGCTGCTCTGCTGTTCGGCTCTCTGGACTCTCAGCCTAATCGAATTCTCTTAGTTACGATACATCACGTGCTATATCCTATAACTGTGGAAGTGCTGCATCAAGTGTTTTCACCTCATGGAATTGTTGAAAAGATCGTGACATTTCAGAAGTCGGCTGGTCAGCACCTTCAAGTTTTCTCTCTCTTTCTCTCTGTATATATATATATATATGTGTGTGTGTGTGTGTGTGTGTGTTCTAACTTCTTGTTTTGTTTTTCATTCCGGAGTTGAATACTGGATAGAATTTATGGAATTTGATCATGGAAGGAAGTCTCTGCCACTTCTTTGTTGTGTTATACGACTCTAATCTTGGATGTAACTCATTTGCTTTTTGCTTCAACTGTTTCGTGGAGCATATGTGAAATCCTAGTTATGAGACTTGCATTCTTTTTTCCATATCTGCATAATCTTTTATTGCTACTGATATTTGCTATGAACTTTGTAGGTTTTCAAGCTTTGATTCAGTACCAACTACCCCAGAATGCTGTTTCTGCTAGGAACTCTCTCCAGGTATGCTTTGTGTTACATAAAGTTGTCTTGTCCTGAGAGGATTATTTTGTGCTGCTTTATTTATCTTAGATGGTGAAGCTTAGTGCTTACAATTTTTTTAATAGGGGCGTAATATATATGATGGTTGCTGTCAGCTTGATGTACAATTCTCAAAGTAAGGTTTTAAATCCTTTTTAAATTTGCTGCTTTTGTGTTTGCATGGACATAATTGCATCTTTTCTCTTATATACTATGATGGGTATGTTTACCATGGCTTATTTTGTGATTCAGCCTAGATGAATTGCAAGTGAACTACAATAATGAACGCTCGAGGTAACTTGTTCATTGCTTTCTCTCTTTCCCTCTTATACATCTCGAAAATAGTTTTTATTCTTCAGTTTGTGGGGAAAATATTCATGTATTGCATTATCTATATGTGCAGGGACTTCACCAACCCAAATCTACCATCAGAACAGAAGGGCAAATCTCCTCAAGTAGTTTCCATTGTTTATTTTTCTTACTTTTTAGCAGGAATAAGAGTTTTCCAATATGGATTATGTTCAAGCTTTGTCATTGTGTAACAACAGGGATATGGAGATGCAGGAGGCATGTACTCCTTGCAAGGTTCCGGGCCTCGTGGAGGTGCTTAAGTTAACACTATTTTATTATGTTTATTGTGAAATTTTCTGATCTAGATATTCCTAACTGTTTTCTCCCTTTGTTTTTGTCCAGTTGGATTTCCTCAGGTGTGCATCTGACTCATCAAGTTTGAAGTATTTTAACATCTCTTGGTTATCTGCCTCTCTGCTGTCAGATCAGGCAGTTGAGTGTGAAATGGATGCTTTCTGTCTCTGCGTTTGTTTTTCTTGCCACTACATCATCTCTGTTTTTGCTATCAGTATTAGCTACTAAATGCAGCGGATTAGGATATTTGTATCTTTATTTTATCTTCAATTTTATTACTACATGGAAATTTTGAATGATCAATGCTGGTGAAGCTGTAGTTGCTGCTTCGCATGCTACATTAGCCACATCTTTTCCCGATGCTGTCTTGCTCGCTTTCTCATGTTTACACATAAATCTCCATATCGTTCTAAGTTGGTTTTTGCAATTATTGGAGTAGATGGGAAATGCTGCAACAATTGCAGCTGCCTTTCCTGGTGGTTTGCCTCCTGGCATAAGCGGGACAAATGACAGGTGTACTGTTATTGTATCTAATTTAAATCCAGATGTAAGATTCTCTCTTTTATTATTACCATGTTAGCCCTTTTATTTCCTCTTTTTATTCTTTTTCTGTTTTAATTAAATCCTAAGGTTTGTGGCTCCTCATCTTGATGTTTTTCTTCTGGTTGCTTTTCCCTTACAGAGAATAGACGAGGACAAGCTTTTTAATCTGTTCTCCATTTATGGAAACATCGTCAGAATTAAGCTCCTACGGAATAAACCAGATCATGCTCTGGTTCAGATGGGTGATGGTTTCCAGGCAGAGCTAGTTGTGCACTTCTTGAAGGTCTGAATGGTGATATCTGTATTTCCTTTTTTGGATTTTTGTTTGTTCTGCCTCATTGTGTTGTCAGCAACCTTGCTGCTGCCATATAACCTTCACACACAATTTTAAAATGGAAATAAGATACTAAAATCTAATTCAAGTATAAACTTAGCACCAACCTGCTGCCGCATAAGCTTTACTCAGAGTTTTAAAATGGAAACAAGATAAAATCTTATGTCAAATTAGCGTAGAAGACTGGTTTCTCTTAACAAATAAACCCATCATACTGAGCATGTTTCTACCTACCCAAAAAAAAAAAAAAATAGATGACTGGTGGCTCTTTGTTACTTGTGTTTCTCAATTTTTGTACTGAGGATGTTCCAGATTAATAAAAAATTAATTTACTTCAGTTGGTTGCCCTTTGTATGTCATGTTCATCTACTTTTTGTTTATAGGGATGTTCCTCTTCTGATCAATAAAATTATTTACTTCATCAATCAAACTTAAACATTTGCTGACTCCAAAAAGTAACTACCAATACAACTATACTTTTAAACCATGCATCTGATTACTGTATACTACCTCGTTTCTTATCAGATAAAATTTATAGTTTCTTAACAACCTGCAGTCCTTTTTTTCCTAGCTTGACTTTTAATGCGTGATATCCCTTGTATTCCCACAGGTGGCAGAGCCGGGACTTTCACCGGAGGGGGAGGGGGTCAAAATATAAAGAAGTAAACCCATGAAGAAGCCAAGGGTAGTCAATGTATAGTATACATATTAAAAAAAAAAACCTAGATACACAGTGTAATTTTCCGACCCCTTGAATACATATGGCTCGGCTTCCCACTAAGCATAGATTCTGAATTTCAGTGAGTTCAGATGGCATGAGTTTACACCCAGTAAAAGATGGTTAGTAGATTTATAGTAGTTGAGCAAGTTTGTTCTGTGCTTATTTTCAAATGCCTCTGATATATAGATCTTTCAACATATGATCTATTAATGCACCAAGTTTACCTTGTACCAAAGTCCATGCATATCTTTTGCTTCATTCAAGCATCTATCTATTTGCATTGTTGTTAATTTCTTATGGGATTTTGGATATAGGGTGCCATGTTATTTGGCACGCGGTTGGAAGTCAACTATTCAAAGCACCCAAATATTATCACTGGACCAGATACACATGACTACTCAAACTCAAATCTCAATCGTTTTAACCGGAATGCTGTCAAAAACTACCGGTATTGTTGCTCCCCTACCAAAATGATCCACCTGTCAAGCCTGCCCCAGGACGTGACGGAGGAAGAGATCGTGGCCCACATGGAGGAGCATGGTACCATTGTCGGTACAAAGCTTTTTGAAATGAATGGGAAGAAGCAGGCTCTTGTTCTTTTTGAAAATGAGGAGCAGGCAACTGAAGCATTGGTGTGCAAACATGCTACATCGCTTGGCGGCTCGATCATTCGGATTTCCTTTTCTCAGTTACAGAACATCTGAGATGCCTTCCTTGATGCAAATATTAAAGAATACTATGGTATTGTAGACTCAATATTGACAATTGAACACTGGCTTTAACTGTGGTTATAACTTCAGTTTCTTCTAATATTCTTCCTTTCCTCATCCATTATTGTACTTCTCTTTTCTTTGAGCTCAGGGTATATTGGGGAGATTGAAGAGTTTTGTACTAATAGGGTAGTCAAAATTCTGTAATAGAGGTGTTTTCTTCCTTCATTGCACATTACTTGCTGTCCATCTTCAATTCTTCTTCTATTTCTGATTAACTGAATTTTTCCTTTGGTCTTCCTATTCATCTTCCTCTATTGCTGAGTTCTTCTATTTTTTTTTTTTTTTTTTTTTTTTTTTGTGTGTATGTGTGATTAAACATTTGTCTCGGCTCTCTTGTATCATTTAAGTACAATTATCTTGAAGATACGTTTGTTGCACATAATTTTCCTTCAGTCTAATTTACATGTCTTCACATCATAGGTTATGTCATTCTACTTATTCCTTACCAATAATAATAAAAAACCTTTGATACCTACTAGTTGTGTCTCTCTCTACATTTTACATTTACATGGAAATTGTCTCTTAAGGCTATTTAACATCTGGATCAAAGGCGAGGGTTACAAGTAAGAGTCAGAGACCCCATTTCCTGATATATTATAGGTTGCTATTTCGGCAAGAGCTAGGTAGCAGCAAACTAACTATTAGCTCAGAATGTCTAAGTAATTCTAGTCGAAAGTAGTGAGTTCAGTTGATCTGGTTCAACGTGCTCTAGTCGATCCGATGGCGTTCCATGCATTAAGTATTCAAGTTTCTGAAATTTGGGGTCAAGAATCAAGCTTTAGATGCATGTCTAAACTCTAATGTAGAAAGAAACTCATTTGAAGATTCTTGGGTTTGACAAGAGAAGTCGAACGTGCATTTGAATATTGTGTAGTCGTCCACCTCTTTAGAAAAATGGATTTAACTTTGACAAGGATTCGACGTGGTCTACACGGATTTGTTAAATAATTGCAAAGAAATTCAGAATAGGAGATAAAGGAAAAAAATTATGTGATGATATATTGAGCATGAAGTTTAAAAAGGAAAGAAAAACTTTTGAAATTTTTGTGACTATAACCGTAAGAGTAAAATAAAAAATTTAGAATTAAATTAATATTAAATATATAAATGTATCATTATTTTTTCGACTGATTACAAAATAAAGTGAGATAAATTGGAATAAGGGAGAAATATTTATTTGTTAGATCAACTTCATTTTATTACCGTTTCGTTTCAATTTGACAAGCTTTAAATCTACGCCGATCTGGCAGTGTCACTCCCAACTATAATAACTACCAGGTAATCCCTAGGGTTTTTCAAAGCCAAACAAATCCCACATTTCCAAAATGTCATTTGATTCAACGCCGCCGGCGGTGGAGAAGCTCACCCTAAACGCCGCCACCGTAGATGAAGCCAAATTCTCCCAACGCGTCCCGATCCGTTCAATCATCGGCCGTCCTGACGGCGGAGCTGGACTCGCCGGAAATGTGGTCAAAATCGGCGGCTGGGTAAAAACAGGCCGAGAACAAGGCAAAGGTTCATTCGCGTTCCTCGAAGTGAACGACGGCTCTTGCCCGGCGAATCTCCAAGTAATCGTCGATGCTTCAGTTCACAAGCTCGGTGATTTGGTACTTACTGGTACTTGCGTACACGTTGAAGGTGAATTGAAGGTACCTCCTGAAGGCGCGAAGCAAAAAGTTGAACTTCATGTCCAGAAGGTTCTATCTGTCGGTACTGTTGATGCTGCCAAGTATCCATTGCCGAAAACTAAGTTAACGCTTGAGTTTTTAAGGGATTTTGTTCATCTTCGCCCCCGAACTAACACGGTATTTGTCTAATCTCATTTTTTTATTTTTTCTCCTCTCTTGATGTCCAATAATTTATTTAACAGGTGGATTATCGATTTCTAGGGATCCAGTTAGTGGACTCGGAGTATATTTGTTTATAAGAAAAAGTTTATACTATCAGGTTATCCGGAACATATCTACAGGTATCCTCTATATAAAGTGGAATTTGTAATTTGAAATAAGATAGATTATGTACTAAAACAGGTAAATGTGACATGATAGTGTAAAAATAATTATCGGCCTAGGTTGATATTAGTTGAACTCTTATCTAATTACTTTGTTTATATATGAATATGGTGGTATGCGACAAGCATTGTCCTTCCACTATTCCACTCCAATACATGGATAACTCTGTCTATAAGGTTAGACATATGGAAAGAAATAACCTAGTTTTTAGGTGGATTCGTCTCCCTTGGTTTCCACTCTAATTGTTAGGCCACAGCCTTGGATGCAATTCAGTTCACATATAAAAATGTTTTTGCGTAAAGAAGTGGTTTTGGTTGAACGTTCATGTCCTTCTTGGGTTTAGCACATGAACTTTTCCATTCAAACTGCCCCTTCCAGAATTTATCTCCAAGTGAGGTAGATTGTGGACTGTTCCCATTTTGCCAAACTTTTTGTTCAAACCTTGATTTTGCACTGTCAAAAATTTTCCATTCCACCAGTATCTTTTTGCTGATGGCACTGAATGGTGGATTATTTAGAGTATGTATGTAAATATATTTGATTGTAATCCAGCATTTTTCATTTTCAGATTTCTGCCATTGCAAGAATCCGTAATGCCTTAGCTTATGCCACCCATACATTCTTCCAGAAGAATGGGTTTCTTTATATCCACACTCCAATCGTCACAACAAGTGATTGTGAGGGTGCTGGTGAGATGTTCCAAGTTACTACTTTAATAAACGAAGCTGAAAAATTGGAGAAGGAGCTGAAAGAGAATCCTGCTCCTTCAGAATCTGAGATTAAAGCTGCTGAGCAACTTGTCAAAGAGAAAGGTGAGGCAGTTGCTCAGTTAAAAGCTAATAAGGCGAGCATTGAGAAAAGCGGTGCCAGTATTGTGGACATCAACAAGCAAATCAGTGCTGCAGTTGCTGAGCTGCAAAGAGCTAAAGAGAATCTACTGAAGTTGCAAGAGAGATTTAAACTGGGAGAAAGGTGTAGACTCTCTGCTGGTATTCCCAAAAAGGATGGAAAGGTTGATTACTCCGAGGATTTCTTTGCACGGCAAGCTTTCTTGACTGTGTCTGGCCAACTCCAAGTTGAAACCTATGCCTGTGCACTTTCTAGTGTGTATACTTTTGGACCAACTTTTCGAGCCGAACAGTCCCACACTTCTCGGCATCTTGCGGAGTTCTGGATGGTGGAGCCTGAAATAGCTTTTGCAGATCTCCAGGTATTCATGTAGTTATTGCATCATGATGTTATATAGAATATTTCTGGAGCAAAATGTTTGGACAGTTAATATTTAGCTACCAGAAGTTCCACTGAGACATGGAATAGATTTAAACTCTTGGTACTGGCAATTCTTGTTCATAGTGGTTGAGAGAGTCCTCTTCATGCCACTAGGTCAAGAGTTCGAGGCTGGTAGGCTGCCTTGACAAAAACATAGATTTAAACTCTTGGTCTCTTACATGATTAAATTTTGAGTTCAAATGTTAAATATGAGCTATACATGTATGGCAATGAAGCAGAGGTTATGTCAGATACTACGTGTAACACTCTCATAGAGTTTCTGAAGGGGTTCTTTTGGCTGGATTTCTTTAAGTTATTTCTTTCAATTAATCAAAATTTGTATTCCTTTGGCAGGATGATATGAATTGTGCTGAGGCATATGTGAAGTTTCTGTGTCAGTGGTTACTTGACCATTGCCTTGATGACATGGAATTTATAACTAAGTTTATAGATAAAGATGCTCTGAGTAGACTTAGAATGGTTGCCTCATCGAACTGTTACCGAATAACTTATACAGAAGCCATAGCCATTCTTGAGGTAGCAGCCAAAGTGAAGAAATTTGAAAATAAAGTAGAATGGGGTATTGACTTAGCATCTGAACATGAAAGGTACTCTTTGTCCGCTGTCTACTTGTTGGATCTGCTTTGTGTATTCCTACAGCTATTCTGATCCATGATTTGCCTCGAATTCCATTTGGTGGTCCATAGTTCATTCCCACGTAAACTGCTAAGGAAAAGGAAGATTTTAGATTCTGAAGTCGGACACTGAGAATTAAGACAAATCGAATTTCTCAAATTTTAAATACTTCAGTCCAGTAACCACTTAATATTTTTAGAATGTAAAGTAATAAGCACGGATTCGGTCACTAGATGACCGTATGAAATCAAAAACAATCTACATAATGCTGCACCAAGTCAACCACTAGTCTACTACAGTAATTTCCTGAACAGTACACCTGGTAGCTAGGGAAAACATCATTTAAGAGGCTGGATCATCATTATCTTAGAAAGCCCTATGAACATGAAACAAGCGTTGTTCCNCACCCACACACACACACACACAAATATCTAATCCTTTTTGTTTCTCAAACCTTTTTCTAATAATTTTCGGAAAAATCTTTTTCCTAATGTTGTCCAAATGGTATGGAGTTGCTATTTCTTGATTTCACTAGAATGTTGTACTTGAAGAAATGTAAATTTTTTGGTGCTAAACTGAATCAAGCACTGTTGCCTAACGGAATGAAGCCATGTTTTAGATATAGGGAAAAAGATTGTCTGTCTGACCAGGCTGCATGCCTTAAGCTTTACATGAGAGTTAGTTGGAGCCAAAAGATCAGCTCTGTTTTTTATA
>NC_031998.1:41890084-41989666 GCF_001879085.1 Nicotiana attenuata
CAGCTCCTACCCCCCCCCCCCCCCCCCTAAAAAAAAAACTATCCAATTCTCTTTCAAGATCATGAGTAAATTTGTCTGCTGCTGCATGAACAAATTGTTTGCATTCCTCTGCAGGTGGGAGAACTAATTGGAGGAAGCCAAAGAGAAGAGGATTATGAGGTCCTCAGAACAAGGTATGACAAATTTGCTAGAAGAGAGTTAGATTCTGTTTCTGGTTCACATATTTGGTGATTAAATTCCAGTATTTAACTGTTTGTTTGGCCTACCCTTTGTTGTCCTTAAGGTGAACTGGGATGAATTAACTTTAGGTAATTGCAATGAAGTAATGATGGAATTTGGACTGAGAATCTTCCATTTTTTAATTGCAGGATACTGGAGATGGGTTTACCACTAGAGCCATATGAGTGGTATCTAGACCTGAGGCGCTATGGTACTGTGAAACACAGTGGTTTCGGTTTAGGCTTTGAGCGAATGATTCTTTTCGCCACTGGGATAGAAAACATTCGGGATGTCATTCCCTTCCCCAGATATCCAGGAAGAGCGGATCTCTAAATGAAATTGATGGTCAAGGGATGCCTAGTTTTTGGAAATTATGACACCATTTTCTAGCATTGTAATTGTTATTACAAATTTCAATCAAATTCAGATACAGGAACCTATATTATCTTAAGATATCTCGTGAGTGGTTGGTTGCTTTGGTTTTGTTAGGTATATCTCCTTAACTAGATGTTTGGATGGACGCCAACACATGTAGACGTTCATGTATCTTGACCGGCGTGAAATATATCTTTGTTTCTGGTAATGCTTTGTTACTTATGTACGTGACCTTTATTGCTTTGATTATACTATTAAGTCAAAATTCCCAGAAGTTGAACAACATTTGGTAGGATCTGTTAGTATTTACAGTTTTAATTGTTGACGAGACCAATGTGCGCTCGTACTTAGTCAAATTCTAGTATAGTTTATGATATTGTTCCACTGAAATTGGTTAATCTAGGCTACAGACTTTTAATATTTTACTACTATCTGAGAGAATCAAATTGATGAAAGGAGACTGAGGTTTTAAAACTTGTTAATTACTCAAAGAAAACCGAACAACTTCCGAAAGATTTACAATTTAAAAAGAGTTCGGAATCGTTGAATTCACTTGATAATATTATTACAATAAAATCTCAATTTCTACATGTATTTCTCTAAAGAATAATTGTTTATTGCTAATGCAATTATATTTTCTCACTAAGAAAAAATCAATTAATAGCACTCCGTGAGGTTATGTAATTAATTGAGTTAAAGCTAGTGGCGATCAAAACCGAAATATTTTCTTGCCTGAATTATGCTAAAAGGTAGTAAAAACTTCGTGAGAATATTTTTACTAAAAATCAGTAATCTTGCTTACAACAATTCCTCCGTGAGAATTAAAATCGAGACAAACAAGATAATAGATTTAAAATAAGAGTTTTCCAAAACTCGTTCACACTCTACTATTTTATTCATTGGTTATTATATATTAATTCTGCCTCGTGAGAATTACCAAAATAATATAAAAATAACTTAAACAAAATATATAGAAGTGATAATAGTAATTAATTAGAAACTATTATTTCAGCACATTATGAATTATAAAAAGAAAATTTCAAGCCAAGATGTATTAAAACTAAAATAGTATTATAAAAATATTTATCAAGCTTCATCAGCTATCCCAACAAACGAGATTACTCCATTATGGAGTATTTAAATCTCACAACGAAAAGGAATTCTAGAATAATACCAATACTCTTAGAAAATCCAAAAACTTACAAGAAGAAAATGAAATAGTTAAAGAAAGAAGTTAAGACCAAAGTTTAGAGAAAAGTAGTTCTCTTGCTACATCTCTCCTTTTTTCTCCGATGCCAAATTTGCATTATATTTATAGAAAAATCTTGCAGGCATTAAATCTTAGATGTGTCTCATACTAGGAGTTTAGACACGTATGAAGATATGAGCTTGGATATGTCCAAGATAGGAGTTTGGATACGTCTGAGGATGGGGGCTTGAATACGTCGAAACTTTAATTATATGCTTCCATCTTGCTATTTCAATTCTTGTGCTTGCTATAACAGACTTTCATCGAACATTCTGTCTTTTCCTTTTGTTATTCATAATCTTTTTTTCTTCTTCTTTTTTTCTCTGCAAAAATAGATAGAAAAAGGCAAAATTCAAAATATATTTTAAGTATATTATTTAAAGCAGAATATTAAAAGTATATAATAAGTAAATATTTTATATTTATCAATTGTAACGCCTCAAAATCCACCGCCCCTTATAACAGTAGTTCTGTTTGCCATATTTCGAACCAAGGATAGATAGAAATCTAACTATAATCTTGACTTCGATAATAAGGTTTCACTACAAATTTCGAAGAAATAAACTAAGTCACGAAGTCGCATACAAATTTCACTATGGTTTTTACAAATGATACTTCTGATCACTACTCCCTCCGGTTCACAATAAGTGCCCAATTTACTTTCTCATTTTGGTTCAAAATAAGTGTCTAGTTATGTAATCAAGAAAGAATTCAATTTGTTTTTACAAAATAACCCCTATGTACATATCCCTAAAAAGTTTTCTTACTCCTCACATTAAATGTTTAATTAAGGGTAGTTTAGTCATAGTAGGTATTTTTGTATAGAATTTAGTATTTTCTTAATGGGCGTGTTAAAAGTAAATTGGACACTTATTGTGAACCGGAGGGAGTACAATTTAGGATCCATTTGGACATAAATAAAAAGTAAAAAGTTCCTTTTTTCCGGAAATTTTTTCAAATCATATTTGTCCACAAAAAATTGTAAGTTTTTTGAGATTTTATGAATATGAGTTCTTCAAAAATCAAAAAGTGGTCAAGTTTTCTAGAAAAACAGTTTTTTCCCACCAACAAAGTTGTAATAATTTTTCAAATAAAATGCAAGTCTAAATATAACGCAATTGCATAAAACAAATACGACCTCTGTTAATTACTTCAAGTACCGAAAACCAAGAGAGAGAAGAGGGTAAAAACTTAACTGTAAAGTAATGGTGTTTAATAAATAAACGACACATTTCACTTTTCTTTAACTAAATTATTACTAATATCTAATCATAGTTAAATGCCATGTGTTTTGCACATACAAAAATACTTAATAATCATGTTATCTCTGCTACTCCCTCCGGTCCAAAATAAGTGATTTTTTGGTTGTTTTCGCACATATTAAGAAACTCACATTTTAACATTAATTAGCAATGAAATTGACCATATTAACCTTTACTAGCTCTTCACATAAATACTCCTAACACATACTTCAATATTATTTACTCCAAGGGCAATGTAGGAAAAAAATAATTAATTCAATCTTGAAATCTGGAAAAATCACTTATTTTGGATTACAAAAAATAAAAGCCAAAAAAACACTTATTATGGACCCGGGGAGTATATTTTAGATACAGATTGACGGTGAGTTTAAACATTAACAAAAAAATACTTGCCTTTGTCGTAACACATCAAAAGATTAATAGACTCATGCGCTTCACAAAATTGCACTTGGCTTTGCTTAAGTCACAATCTTACTAATCTTGAAAAAAGTATCAAACTAAAATTTGGACAAGAAAATTTCAAACATATGTAGAGGTTGAGTTAAAACTTGTCTCCCCGTTATCAAACTGAAGAAAGGCAGAGCCCTTTGAAAGTTTAAACCAACAGAGAAGATGAACTTAGGCAATAAATTTTTTATTTATTAAAAATTGCACTCTAGGGACTCGTTTGTCCATTAAAAAAATTACTTTTTTTTTCAGGAATTATTTTTCAAAAATGTATTTGTCTATAAAATTTTGTAAGTTTTTGGAGATTTTCTGAAAATGAATTTTTCAAAAGCCAAAAAGTGATTTTGACCATTTTTTCAAAAAGTTTGGAATTTTTTTCCCGATAACAAAACTTCAACAATTTTTTCATGTGAAATGCATGTCCAAACATAATTTCAAATTTCAAATATTATTTTTCTGCTTAACTCCAAATACTACTTTTTCTAAAAAAAATAATTACAATTTTTATGTCCAAATGGCTACGAAAATACTTTAGTTTGTCTTTCATGGTTAACTTAACTCAATTGGGTGTAAATATTTGACGGTGTGGATAAGTTTTTACCCACACAAGAGATCCTAACGTCCCAACTCAATGTTACATTATCATTCAGCCAACTTCAGAAGACCTTATTTTGTCAGAAAATTCGTGTCCCTTACAATGGCTGTTAAAGTCACTATTTATAGTTGCACCTAGGGAATAAGGTCCTAGAAATCAAGCCCCTCTTAAATGAAAATTATGGGGGTCATTGATGAATGTGTAACGACATGCTATGAATGTCAAAAATCTCTATAACGAACTGTGTATTTAATACCGCAGAATATTTTTCATTGAATGTTGTCGGGTGGCAGACATTCGTTTGTCTTCATTAGCAATATTCCCTTCGGGTCTTTCCGGTGCCAACCAAAGCTGCTGCCCCCCGGTCTTGGTTTCCACTCCTCTCGCTTTCCATCTATCTCCGGTTTCACGTGTCGCTCTATTATACGAGTATTTAATACGAACCAATTTTACCCTATACAGATAGTCCCCCTACTTTTTGGTAGCACATCCTTGTGTTATCGGGAAGTTGGTGAAGATACCTTTCTTGGCGGAAAATTTTTGGATCCCCTCTGAAAAGTTTCTAACGCTTGATTAGATGCACGTCTCTCCGCATTTAATGCCCCGAACACGCGTCACTCCATGATTTAGCAATACTTTCGCTAGTTCTCGAGGTAATCATGGCCACAATTTTAGCCGCCTGTTCCTTTACTTATACGCCTCATTCTTCTTCTTTTACACTTTACAATTTTTCAAACTCTCTCAACTTCTTTGCACTCAACTCTCTCTTGCTTTCACCATTCTTTAATCTTCTTCTTCAAAGAACTTTCATTATCTTCTGCTAACCATGGCCTCCTTCTCCAAGACTCAAGCTCTCTAAAAAACAAAGAAAGCATCAATGATGTTGCCTCTCCTACGGTGAGCATCATCATCCCCATAAGGCTCAGTACAACCAAGAATTTTGAAGAGAAGTTTCCTTCTACTAACTCCCGCACATGGGCTGTTGGTGTGTACCCTTCTTCTATCCGTCCTTCTAGCATTCCTATTGTGAAGGAGGAACGTGGTTGTCATGATCTGAACATCATTGCTCCCGATCTGGCGGAGCGAGTAACCTTCCCTAAGAAGGATTTTACGTATGTTTACATGTACCCCTTCACTTGGTCCCTTTCTCATTGAGCGGGGGACTTGACCCCGTTATCTTGGAGTTCTGCTACCGGTATCAAGTCTTCTTGGCACAGGTGAGCCCCTCTGTGTGGCAGACGGTAACCTGTCTATGGTGTCTATGCCAGGAGATGGGGGAAGAACTCTCCTTGGCCCACATGATGAACCTTTACTCCCCTAAGATTTTTTGTGGGGGAGTAATAAACTTTAGCAAACGTGGTCATCATGATTTTCTTACCAGCATGGATGATGACAACGACCGTGGATGGATGTAGCGGTTTGTTATTGTTGCCGCTAGAGATATCATCCCGGCCACAACTCTATATTTCCTTGAGTCATGGACTCATACACATAAGTCAACATCTGTCTTTTCTCTGATTAAAGGTTGTTTCATGTTGTTACCGATCCTTCTCTTTTCACTATTTCAACAACTCGGTGGACACCACCAATGGTTGAAGGCTTGGACCAGTAGGTCCAGAAGATTTTGGATATTACCACGCTTGAGACCCACCGGTGGAAAGAACTGGCCCTCAAATACGGGTGGAAGGCCAAAAATCATGGTAAGTTGATTCTCGAACTAATCTTGTTTTTACCTCATGTATAAGAAAATTGGCTAACTTCTTTTTCTGTTAAATTTAGGTCTTCCGTAGGGCTCTGTTACCATCCTCGAGAAGGACGTTTTGACTGATCCTACAGAGGTAGAGAGGTTGCTTAAAGAGGACTTCACCCGCACGGGCACCATCGGGCTCTCTTTCGATGCAGGTGCTTCCTCTCGGAGTCCCTCGGTCGGAGAGCAAGCAACCAAAAAGGCGATGCTCCTTCTCGACCGAGGGCAAAAGTAAAAAGGTGAAGAGCACCATGCCCAAGCTAATCGCAACCACTGTGTTGATTGATGATGATGGGGAAGCCAGTGATGAAGGGGCTTCCCTACAGAGGAGACGACGACATTCATCAACTCAACAAAATGCTCAATTTGAAGAGCTAATAACACCAAGTGAGGACGGCGTCCAAGCACTCTGGGAAGAGTGCAATATAGTGGAGGATGTTAATTATTGCTTCCGAGTCCCAGTCGATGCTCCCGGTACTGTGAGACTGGATATCGGGCTTCTTCCGTCTTTGGTTGATGAGAAATCAATAACTAGCACTGCTTTTGTCGTAGCTACTTCTCAACTCACAACACCATCAGCTTCATCTCCTTCTACATCAGCTATACCTTCATCACCAACAACTGCTACATCATCCCCACCGGCCGCAGACACCCGAGAGGAGGATGTCCTTCCTCCCCAGACCATGGAAATTTGGGGCACAACTATTCGCCCCCTTCTGCAGATCCCTAGAGGAGGAGAAATATCTCCCTCTCGGTTTCCACCGAGTGTCATCTGATGTCCCTGCCGGTGGAACTCACCAATAACTTGAAGCCGCTGGCTTTAGATAAAGATAAAAAGAAAATACACTCTCTTTTGGGGGAGTTTATGGTAAACAATGCCATGCACAATGCAACAGTGGTACGATATTTGTTCCTTCTACTGTTTCTTCTTGTCTTGTTATGACAGGATTTTTGATTTGAATTTTTGCTTTGCAGGCTAACTTCCTTGATTTCGGGGGCCTTCATAAGTTGATCCTCGATAAAGGAAAACTCACATCCAAGCGGGATCAAATTGTTGCTCGCCTCTCGGCACTGGAAGCACAAGTTGTTGAAGCCGGTATGTTGGAGGATCGATTGCAGCAGAGCGAGCCAGAGGTGATGTCCCTTAGCCAAGAGGCCGCCCTTTTAAATGTACAATTTCAAGAGGCCAAGGCTAAATGGTCTGAGGTCCAAAATAGTGTTCTTGCTGCTTCGAGCGCGAGGCTGCCTCTACTGAGATACTGGATAATTTAGAGGCAGCCCTGAATTCCAAAGTTGAAGAGGTTGTTGCTGCTGAGGAGAAGTTTGCCTAGATGGAAGAGAAGTATAAGAAGGTCATGTAGCATAATCAGGTTCATATCTCCACTATCTGTGACCTTGATCGCAGCCTTCATGCCACAAGATCTGAGCGGAGTAGCCTTTCGATCGAGGTTAGTCAGCTTAAGTCAGAGCTCCAGTGCCGAGAGGATTCCCTCATTGTTGAAAAACCACATTCTATGCATAGCATGAGGAGAAAAACCATGGAAGAGGCCAACGCGGGCATAATTGATTTTGATGCCGAGATCGCCAAGGCCCGTGAGCTAGAGTCAACTACCCGAAGGAGCCTCCCAGTTCAACCTGATGCAACTGACTCTTCTAGTTCCGATTTCGTGTTCTCGGGAACTGTGGAGGAACTTGAAGGGGATGATGATGAAGGCCAAGGGAGCCGGCAACAGATCCGCCTACTTCTCCTGGGGGTGCAGACGCTTCTCTTCCCCCAAGTTCTGGGGATGTTGTAGTTTAGTTTTTGGCTTTCTTTTCCCTTTGTTTTTTCTTTCATATTTTTGTACTTGTGCTGCTTGGCACATTTGTTATATAAAAGTGCTTTTTCATTTAAGCATTGCGCAAATTTTACTTTTTTGCATCGAGTTATGCAAGGCTTTGAGTGTATTTTTCCCCTATGACATTTGGATTCTGGGCAGGAGTTCTTTCGGAACCAACCCTTTACTGTGAGGATTTCATAAGAGAGGACCCTCTTATGATTACGGTGTTCTTGAAGAGGACGTTTCCTGTTCACTCCGATATTAGCATTTGAAGTACTTGATTAACTTTTAAATGGTAAAATTAATTCATCATTTGGACAAAAAACAAGATAAAAATAAAAGGACTTTACTTTATTCCTTACATTTTCAAAAGTATATAAGCATTCATTGTGATAAAAAGAAATTGCCATTACTTGTGGTTAATTTGTACAACTTCTTTTTACGGGACTGACCGCGCAGTCCGCGATCCCGATGATACATCTTTGTTATCGGATTTTGTAGTCCAAGTTTATGTAATAGTTAGGTCATCGTATTCTCATATCATTCCCCAGTGTTTGAATACGAAGAATGCGAATTTGAACACTGGAAGTCTTATTCCATTGATTACTACACTAGTGAATGGTTGAATAATCTTTGGTCTGATAGCAAGCTTCATTTCCAGTTAGGAACTTTGCTACTAAGCCAAAGATTATATAACCACCCTCAGTGGCTTGTAGGGAAGGGGCACTCGTGAATGGTCAGATAGATTTTGGTCTGATAGCAAGCTTTGTTTCCTGTTAGGAACTTTGCAATCGAGCCAAAGACTATCTAACCATCCGTAGTGGCTTGTTGTTTTCATGCATTGTTGTTTAAAGGTCTTATTTCTGTGGATGACGTTTCCTTTGTAGTATGCTTTCCGTTTCTGCCTCGTTAAAAATCTTTCTAGAAAAACCTAATTGGGTCAAAAATTGGACGAAGGGAAAAAGAGTGCAACATATACTTTCAGTATCATCAGCAATAGTACCTTTTGAGGTCTGCCACATTCTAGTTGCTTGGCAATTTTACTGTCTTCATTTTCCAATTCGTATGATCCTTTCCCAGTGACAGTTGAAATCCAGTAGCGGCCTTCCCACTTCGGACCCAACTTTCCTGCGTTGAGCTCTCGGGAGTTTTGAGTCACTTTGCTTAAAACCAAGTCTCCCACTTTGAAATTGGCACTTCGATTATAATATCTTTCCATTCTTTGTTTCTAGGCCACCATCCTTATACTTTCCAAGTCCCTGCGTTTGTCGAGCCGCTCCAATCTAACCAACAACGCTTTATTATTTGCTTCTTCGTCTGCCCGGAAGTATCTCATGGTAGGTTCTCCCACTTCTATCGGATCAGAGCCTCTGCTCTGTATACGAGAGAGAAAGGTGTCTTTCCCGTGCTTGACTTGGTCGTCGTTCGGTATGTCCATTGCACTCCCGGTAACTATTCAGGCCATTTGACTTTGGTTACTCCAATCTCTTTTTGAGATTTTGAATAATCACTTTGTTTGTCGGTTTCTATTTGCGCTCGGGTGGTATGGCGAAGATGTGATTCTCCTGATTTTCAATCCTTCAAGGAATTTTGTGACCTTTGTGCCTATAAATTATGGCCCGTTGTCGCAGGCTATCTCCTTTGGTATCCCAAACTTGCAAATTATGTTCTCACACAAGAAATCAACCACTTCGCGCTCGCTGATTTTCTGGTAAAGACCTGCTTCAACCCACTTAGAGAAGTAGTCAGTTAAAATCAAAAGAAATCCTACCTTACCGGGAGCCGTCGATAGCGGACCGACTATGTCTATCCCCATTTCATGAATGACCAAAGCGACAATGTCGAATGTAATAGTTCTACTGGTTGATGCACCAATGGCGTGTGGCGTTGATACTTGTTGCATTTCTGAATAAATGCCTTAGTGTCTTATTCCATCCGGGGCCAGTAGTATCGTGCTCTAATTAGCTTTAGTACTAACGAGTCCACACCCAAGTGATTTCTACAGATTTCTCGTGAACTTCTCTTATGATGTAATTAGTCTCGGAGGCTCCTAAATATCGGGCTAACGAGCCTTGGAAAGACTTTCTATACAACTGGCCTCCCCTGAAACAATAGCGAGCAGCCTTAGTGAGGAGTTCCCGGGATGCCTTGGGATCTTCAGGTAGCTTGCCGTGCTCAAGATATTCAATGATCTCATTTCTCCAGCCCCAGACCAAATTGGTCGCGTTTGCTTCATAATAACCGTCCACATCCAATATCGAATGTATGAATTGCATGACCGTACCGGAGTCTGATCCTTTCATTTTTGTGGTCAAGCCCAAATTGGCCAGTGTGTCTGCCTCTGCATTTTCTTCTCTCGGGATGTGGGTGGTTGACCATTCCGTGAACCGCGCGAGCAGAATCTGGACCTCCACTACATATTATTGCATGTGTTCCTCTTTGGTGTCGAAGATCTCGTATACCCGATTCACTACAAGTTGGGAATCACATTCGATTTCAATGACCTTGGGGTCTAGTCCCCAGGCCAGTTCAAGTCCTGGAATCAAAGCCTTATACTCAGCTTCATTGTAGTCAAGGGAACAATTCTTATATCCTGTCTCAGGGTTTCTCCCGATGGCGTAATTAGTACTACCCCAAACCCGGACCCTTTCACGTTAGAGGCTCCATCCGTGAATAGGGTCCAAACTCCTGATGTTATTTTCGACATCATCCCACTTTTTGGTGGCCAAAGGAAGCAGTCTGGGACTAAAATCGGCCACGAAATCAGCCAAAACTTGTGATTTGAACACAGTCTCGGATTTATATTCTATGTCAAAATTCACTCATTTTGACTGCCCATTTGGCCAGTCTACCTGAAAGCTCAGGTTTGTGAAGGATATTTCGCAGGGGAAAAGTTATCATCATGGCTATCGGGTGGCATTGAAAATAAGGCCTAAGCTTTCGAGTGGTAACTACGAGAGCTAAGGCCAATTTTTCGAGGTGTGGGTAGCGAGTTTCTGCTCCCGTTAAAATTTACTTACCGCTATCTCCGAGATCGCTAAGTAAATTAGCAATTGTTCGCCTTCCTCCAATTTTGATAGTAACGGAGGGCTCGATAAATACCTTTTCAAATCTTTCAAGGCCTGCAAGCATATCCGCATGTGACCACGAAAAACAGTCAACATTAATTTTAAGAAATTCTATAAATCCTGACTTGAGCTCGGGGTTTAGTCTTATCCCTAAGTGGAATTTCCTCTCCAAGAATTTCTCGAACAAAGCGACTTGTTCGTGTTCTTCTGTTGTGGATTTGGTTGCGTTCGTTTCTTCTGGTACCTGGAAATACCTTGGTACCTAATAGGATTCTGACGGCTCCTCCCCTTTGTCAACTTTGTTTGGCTAGGGAACAGGCATCAGTTCTTGTAATTGCTATACTGAGTATTCCTTCCCATTACCGTTAGAAACCGAGATCGCGTTCATCTCCCTTTCCAATGGTTGATCTCCTCTTATTTGTTTAATTCTCTCCGGAGTTGGAAATTTCAGAAGTTGATGGCATGTTGATGGCACAACCTTCATCTCGTGTAGCCAAATCTTCCGAGAATAATGTTGTAGCCCATGTCATCATCTACTACTTCAAACAGGGTCGTCATCATGACCCCGTCGGCATTCGTGGACAGTAGAATCTTCCCTCGGGTTGTCATACTCGCTAAGTTGAACCCAATGAAGATTTTTGTGGCCGGAATGATGCTTCTAGTTAGTTTGGCTTGTTCCAGCACTCTCCATTGGATAATATTGGCTGAACTCCTTGGTCCACAAAAACACGTTTAATTTTTAAATCTAAAATATTAAGAGAAATTACTAGGGCACCGTTGTGCGGTAGTAGGAGTCCATCGGCGTCCTCTTCCGTGAAGGTGATATCTTCCTCAACGACTTCCTAGAGTCATTTGCTATGGGTCACCGATACCTTTATCTTTTTTGCGGTTGAAAAGGTTACACCATTAATCTCGTTCCCTCCGAAAATCATGTTGATCGTTAGACAAGGATTATCTTCTCATCTTTGAGGGTTTCGTGTTATCCCGGTTGCGTCTGTAGTTATTTTTAGCCCAGTCTTTTAGGAACTCTTTGAGATGGCGGTTTTTCAGCAATGTCGCCACCTCCTCGCACAAATGTCAGCAGTACCCAGTCCGGTGGCTGTTAGTCCCATGATACTCACACCATAGATTTGGATCTATCTGATTGGGATCGAATCTCATCGGCCTCGATAACCGTGCTTCCTTAATGTTCCTAATCACCGATACCAGTTTCACCATGCTGACATTAATGTTGTACTCGGTCAGTCTGGGATAGTTGGAGTCCCGGGAACCTAACGCCTTTTTGTCATGCAACAATCTGTTATTCCTGCCATGGTCAACTCTCCTATCGGTAGAGAACCTATTCACAGACCAAAACCTTCTGCCGCATCCTTTGGCCATCTTATAGGGCAAAAACTGACCTTTAGAAGATCGTGAATCTGCGTCGAAATCATCCTTCAACTTTTCCTTATTCTTCTCTCTGTCCCGACCCTTGGTTGATGCCGAGAAACCGAGCTAGTCATCCTCTATTCTTATCTTCGATTTGTAACAGTTGTGGACATCTTCCCATGTTGCTACCTGAAACTTGAGAAAACTTTTTTTTCAGTTTCCGGGAAGCGTCAGAGCTCCTCCGGTTCAACTACTTAGTAAATGCCTCCGCTGCCCATTCATCTAGCATGACCGGTAGCAACATCCTTTCCTTTTGAAATCTGGTCATGAACTCTCGCAGCATTTCGAACTCTCCTTGGACATTTATGAATATGCCGGTCTTTCGGGTCTGTACCTTTCTGGCCCCGACATGGGCCTTGATAAAAGAATCTGCAAGCATCTCGAAGGAATCTATTGAGTGCTCGGATAAAAGTGAATACCATGTTAGGACCCCCTTCGTGAGGGTCTCCCCGAACTTCTTCAGTAAGACTGATTCTATCTCGTGCGGAGCTACGTCGTTTCCTTTCACCGCCATTGTGTAAGTGGTGATGTGCTCCTAGAATCCGAAGTCCTATCATATTTTGGCACGGCTGGCATTTTAAACTGCTTCGGGATTAGCTCCGGTGTTGCGCTTGGTTTGAATGACAACTAGGTGTATTTCTTTGCATTCGGTCCTTTCAACACTGGCGGTGCGCTCGGGATTTGGTCCATTCGGGCATTTATTTCCCAAATAAACCGTATGAGTTCAGATTTAAAGAGATCATTCCCGTTATTGTTACCAGATTCACTAGCGTTCCCCCTGACCGTCGAAATTGACCTCACCCCTTGGGGTGCTGTTATCAACCCTTTATGTTGTTTGGTTTAGGGAGCACCGGGAGGAACTGGGCCTCTTCCATTCGCGTTGTTGGAAGCACCTGACAACGCTTGCCTCAACTCTGTCATGTGCTGATCTTGTCGCGAGAATGGCCCATAATAGCCTTTTGTTGTTCCCTTAGGATTCTCACTATTTTCGCAATGTGCTCATCTTCAGCACCATCAGGAGTTGCCTCCCAAACGTGTCGTGGATATTGCCCGCTATGGACCGGCATGGCTACATCCTCCT
The DNA here is from genome assembly GCF_001879085.1 of Nicotiana attenuata. NCBI lineage: Eukaryota > Viridiplantae > Streptophyta > Magnoliopsida > Solanales > Solanaceae > Nicotiana > Nicotiana attenuata. Next base: position 41,903,376 of record NC_031998.1, read on the forward strand.
TGTTGCGGGTGTCACTGACCGAATATTCATGTTGAGGCTGATTTCCTTGGGCCTCAACGTTGTGTGTGATGTTGACATCGTTATCTGCCATTTTTTATGATTTTTTGCTAAGAAACAAAGAATTAAATAGGTTAATAATAGATGCAAGGATCAACTCAATTATGCAACTGTCTAAGACCCACAATGAGCGCCAAATTGTTTACCTGTAAAATGGTACAGTTGGATTTGTAGCGCGATTTATAAACAAGTGAATCGATTTGATCTAAAAATGATGAATTGATTAAATAAAATGGAAGATTTAGCATTGAAATTGAGATAAGACAGCAAATAGCTCGGTTCCGGGAGCAGAGTGATGGGTTACAAGTACCTTGGTCATAAGTACTTCGTTTTATGTTTTGATGATCTAACAAACTTACTACTCAGAACAAGATAAGGAACCTCTTACACATTCACAAGACCTTAAGATCAAAAGGTTCCAGCTTGGGATATGGCTCAACCCTTCAGAGTAGAAGGAACGGCTGAGGGAACAGGTCCTTATCAAACACTTTCTACCCAAAAGTGATTAAGGAATCCGATTCCGTTTAAATAGACAAAACAAAAAAAGAATTCAACATTGAAAGCTTATTTTATAACACAACCTAAAACCATAGTTAGGCTTCCAAGATTTCATACAGTTATAGTTTAGAAGAAAGGAAGAGTACAAAGTTACAACATGGTTCATTGACCTATCCAATACCCGTACATAACCCACACACAAAAATCTACGGAGCCTCTAAGGATACAAAAGACAATGATAATAACGCCGGCAACAAGGCCCCGACTATACCTCAAAAGTGGATATCTATAACAAAAGGTGTACAACATAACCCCTTGAAGGAGAAAGGGGGCTCACCAAGACTTCGAAAGGAGAACACTCCGCTACGCGCGATCGGCACTATCCGCTATGGAGCCACCTACATTCATTTAAAAATGTAGCGCCCCCGACAAAAGGGACGTTAATACCATGGAATAGTACTAGTATGTATAACTAAACACCATCTAGTTAGAAAGAACTTTCATAAAAAAATAAGGCAATCACAAGTATAACTCAAAGGGAACTTTAAATGGCCACAACATTCTCAAATAAAAGAATCATACAATTTTCACATCCTGTTTCCATAGCTTTCATTTTGGGCATTTCATACTGTTCATCATTGTTCACATTACCACCGCTAACTTGAGCGGAGTCCGATCTCAACCGGATCGGCTAGGTCACCTCATTAGAGACGTTCACTTCAATCACAAACATATTACCACTATGTGCGTAGCATGGCGTTCGATCTCGGCCCGATCGTCTAGGCCGCCTTACCAATGCGTTTCCCTTTTACATCAATCATCTCATTTCAATCTTTGTTTCCCATAAATCATTTCATAGGCACTTGGGGCCACAGCTATCACGTCATATATTTGGCACTAGGCCACATCTCACATCATTCCCAATTTCAATGCTAGATTTGTAATTTAGGGAAATAGGTGCACACCGGAGTAATTTAAATTGCAAGCATAGATGAGACTTCACATAGATGGCACAACATGTGCAACTTCAATCTTAATTTAAGGTCTAATCACTTCAATACATGATTCATATTCTTTGCCCCTTGTTAAGCTATCAAGATAACACATTGATCATGTTGAGACACATCTTTCACGCATACAAGGTTGCAACACCACTTCATGTGTAATATCAATCAATACACGAACCCAAGCTTTAGTCTTACCGCATTTACACAAGCACCAATGAAGCTCAATTTCTAAAAGATGGGGTTTTAGCCATACATACCTCGATGGAGCTTTCCTTAAATCTTTATAATAAATTTCGGGACTCTTAGCACTTCAATATATTTTATAAGAATTGCAAATTAAACCAAGAATTAGAGACATGATTGGGATTCTAATTTATTCGAGCATATGACCAAGAACTAAGGGTGCACAGTGATTCTAGGACCCTTTTGTAAGAGATTTCTATTATTCTATACCCCAATTGCTATCTTTTTAATTCACAGCCTCCTAATACTCCATTATCTATTGTGCATGCAAGATTACTAGCCCTTATACCCATGTACCCATTTGCTAATTACCTATTTTAATAGAAATTTCGAAATTATAGATGAGGGTACAGTTCTTACCTCTTAGGATGAAGACCTAGTAGCTCCAATTGACAATCTTCAAGGATTTGGGGCAAGGATTGAGAGAGGACTTGATGAAGATTACTCCTCTCACTCTAGAACTCCCCCTCTCACTCTATATGTCGTGAAATAACAGGAAAATGGTCTAATGGGGTGTTTTTAATGGGGTAGGGTCGGGTTTTAAAAATTAGAAAATAGGAGCCCGACTCAGATCTGCGATTGCATTTGCGATCGCAAAGTTGACATGCGGCCCGCAGAATGGACCGCAAAATGCTCCCCAAAACCTGAAGGCACTGTTTGGGTATGCGACAGAAATTCGGTCCGCATACCATTCTGCGGTCGCATAATGCACCGCAGAACTGCCCCTTACAAAATCCCAAGGGAATTATGCGACGACTATGCGGCCCGCTTATCGATTATGCGATCGCATAATTGCCCGCATAGTTGACCTCAAATTGACCAACACACTGCTTCATTCTGCGGTGACTATGCGGTCCGCATAGCTGTTATGTGACCGCATTCTCGACCGCAGAATCGCACTTTTCTGGAAAACATTATTCCTTGACTTTTTAATGCATAGATCAGTCCAAAGGGTCCGAACTTGGCACTACGAGCTCTCGGGTTTTGAGTAAAAGTTTTCACGGGGCCTTACAACCGGTTCCCAAGGTGACTGTACGAAAGTCAACTCTCTAGTTGGAAATTTGCTGCCTGTACACGCTACAGTACAGGAACAGTGCAGCGGTCAACTTTCTTTGGAAGACTTTTTACCTACCTTGCTTACATCATTGTAAGTGATGTATATACGATCAAGGAATGTAAAACACTTCACTTGAACACTTAGAGATTTCACTCAAGCTCACTCACGTGATCATCCAGGAAGCAATTCTCAAGTGCATCAAGAACAAACAACAAAATAACTACGGACCAGTTCCTACATCAAATTATTGTATCTCCTTAGTTGAGTTGTAACTTTGTTATAGTTCTTCAATTGTAATTCCTATCTAGCTTGTTTAGAAGCATTCTATAGGAAACTTTTGTAAACCTTAAACATGTATGTTTGAGTCTTGGCTAGAGTTAGTCATGTTGTAAAGTCTTTGTAATAGAGTTATTACAAAGTGGCTTGTAATAGAGTTACAAGTTAGTGAGGGATTAAGAGGTTAATTCCTAGGTTACATAGGTTGTAATCTAAAAGTTGCTTAGTGGTGAAGTTGAAATCCTACAAGGGTAGGTCGTGGTTTTTAATCCCGTTGAGCTGGGAGTTTTCCACGTAAAATTCCTCTTGTCATTATATTTAGTGTAGTGTACGCGTGTACTGTTGACCTGATAGAGAACCTGGTTCTCTGTAGAGTTTGGTGGACCCATATATTCTCTCAATAGGTATTAGAGCAGGTTCTTTCTATCAGGTTAACACCTAGAAAGGATCCTCATGGCTGATCTTCCAAAATTTTGAAGAAGGCCAGTCTACTTACAGACCACCTAGGTTCAATGGACAGTATTATGGATGTTAGAAAACTAGGATGCATGACTTCATCATGGCTGAAGATTCTGAGCTATGGGATGTCATATGTGATGGACTATTTGTCCCTACCAAAAACCTTGGCGATCCAGCTGTAGCCATTCCCAAGACAGGGAAGGAATTCAATGACGCTGATAGAAAGGCCATAGAAAAGAACTTTCGTGCCAAGAAATTTCTTGTTTGTGGCATTGGTCATGATGAATATAACAGGATATTAGCATGTCAATCAGCAAAAGAGATCTGGGAGGCTCTTCAGACAGCTCATGAGGTAACAACACCGGTGAATCAATCCAAGATTGATATGCTCACAACTAAATATGAGCTCTTTAGAATGAAAGATGATGAATCCATCCAAGATATGCATACTCGATTCATCAATGACTTCACTCACTTGGTGAAAGTATTCCGAGAAACAAGCTTGTCAGAAAAATCCTTAGTATACTGCCCAGTTCTTGGAAAAGCAAAGTTAACGACATTACAGAGGCTAAGGACTTGCAGACACTGACCATGGATGAACTTGTTGGAAACTTGAAAACCTATGAAATGAAGAAGAAGAAGGACAATGAAAGAAGAGAGCCCAAGAGGGAGAAGAACCTGGTCCTCAAGACGGACAGTAATGACTCAAGTGGTGAAGATGGGGACATGGACTACTTGACAAAAAGATTCCAGAAGATGGTTCGCAGGAATGGAGGCATTCCAAAAAGGGGAAGTTCTAGCAAGCCAAGAAATTATGACCTCTGTCATAAATGTGGCAAGCCAAGACACTTCATCAAGGATTGCCCTCTCCTAAAGCAAGATCAGTACAATAACAACTTTGACAAAGCAACCAAGAGGAACCAGGTTCCTGACAAACGCTTCAAGAGAAAGAATGATGCTGACAATGTTGTAAAGCAAGCTCTTGCTGCATGGGGAGACTTCATAACTAGGGATTTTGATTCCTTTTATACTCCTTCTTGCTTATGTTTTGATTAGGAATTTGTACAAAATAGTCCCAAAAGGCTCACAAGTTGTGCTTGATTGCAGGTTTGATCAACAAAGTGACAAGATGTCAAAGATCAGCTCAAAAGGAGTGAAACTTGCACAAGTACCAAGACAAGACAAAGCTCAGGCAAAACAAGGCAGTGCGGCCGCACTACATTCTCTGCGGTCCGCACTGTGAGGTTCAGAGAGCATGACATTCAGGCACAAAGGCAATGCAGCCGCACTGGGATTTGTGCGGTCCACACTGAGATCAACACGGCCGCACTCGATTTCGTGCTGTCCGCAGTGAGAAGAATCAGAGAGCTGCAAATTCCAAGTGTCAAGCCAATGCGGTCCGTGCTCCATTTTATGAGGACCACACTAGAAGCCACCGCGGCCGCAGTACATTCTCTGCGGTCCGCAGTGCCCGAGTTCAGAGAGTTAGATCTTCAAGTTCAAAGCCCTAGTGCGGCCGCACACCATTTTATGCGGTCCGCACTAACCCCGCAGGGGTATTTTTGTCCAGAATTGTCAGCTTAGTATAAATAGCTTCTTTTCCATTTTTAGTTGAAGCATATAGATTTAGCTGGTATTTACGCTCGTGGGTTTGAATATTTTAACTGTTTTGGGCAATTTTATCTTCATTTCAACATTGAATCTTCTAATTTATCTTAGCAATTAAATAATATGAGTTTTTCTTCATCTATTTCTTTGTTTCTCTCTCTAAATATGAGTAGCTAGACCCATCAGCTAGGGTTGTGGCTCAACCCTAGTGTGGGTAGTTGATGGGTCTTGTATTTTAGAGCTTGATTGACTATGGGCGTTTGATATCTGGGCTAATTCCATGTTTAATTGCTAAATTAGTGGTTGCAAACACTAGTTTGTGTTTAGTTGACTTTTGCTCTTCTTGAGAAAGAGAGCCTAATGCATACTCAAGAGAATTAATAGCCTCAACTAAAGGGTTAAACCGAGAGATCGTAATAACCGACTTGATCCTCAATTGCTTGTGCATATTCGCATACCCAATTGGTCTTGAGAAAGACAATTCGGGCAAAATCACTCGAACTACCGAGAGGTATAGAGTGAGTAGAATCGAGCAATGGTTATATCATACTCCCTAAATGTGTCAATCTAGCTTTAGACTCAAGATTCCGTTAATTGGCCACCTAGGTGAAAGTCATTACCCTAGTGCCCATTAATCATTTGAACAACTTGCAATAGTTTAATCCTAGCTTATAGTAGTTAAATTGAGCATTGTAGTTTATAGAATTAGAATCATAATTAAAACCCAAAAATGTGTAGAAGTGCAATTTGGAGCAAACACACAACTTCACTTTAGATAGACACCCAACTCCAATATCTAGCTCTCTGTGGAATTCGATCCCGACCCTAAATCGGGTAAAAGATGCTTCGACCTCTCTCGCTACTTAAAAGTAGTGCAGGGTTGGCCGTGATCACTTTTTAGCGCCATTGCTGGTGACCTAACGGTTTTGGCTATCTATCTAAATAGATTTGTGTTTTGTTCTTCTTTCCTTCTTTGTTACTAATTTATTTGTGTCAATACATCAGGTACAAAATGGCATTAAATGCTAATGACCCTCTTGGAAATGTAAATGCGGGGGAGGAGGTAGATGACAATGGAGAGGATGAGGTGTCTCTTGTATCTCAAGGACAACGTAGAGGCCGCCAGGCCAATGCAAATGAGAACGTCCCAGACCCTCCTCCGCCACCTCCAAGAGTGGCTCCTAGGGTTCTTCCCAACCAAGGCTATGCAAGTGCAATCGTTCGGCCCCAGATCCGAGCGGGCAATTTTCAAATAACCAATGTGATGCTGACTTTGCTGGAGCAGCGTGGGTACTTTACGGGTGCTGCCACTCAGAATGCTTACAAACATCTCAAGGGGTTCGTGGATACCTGTTGGGGGAGCAAGCAAACCAATGTGTCCGAGGATGCATTTTGATTGAGGCTTTTCCCATTCTCACTTAGAGGGAAAGCATTGGATTGGCTTGAGCGACTTCCCAACCATTCCATCACAACTTGGGATGAGTTGGCGGATAAGTTCATTGCCAAGTTTTTCTCACAGGGGCACATGGCAGCACTACGGGATGGGATCTTAGCCTTCAAGCAGGAGCCCACCGAACCATTGCACGAGATTTGGGAGCGATATAGAACTATGGTAAAGGAATGCCCCAAAAATGATATGACCAAGGCTATGATACAACAGACTTTCTATCGGGGCATCAATACAACGAATCAGTGCATAGTGAATCACTTGGCTGGGGGAAATTTTATGAAGCTGCCTTATGATGAAGCTTGTGCTATTCTTGATAAAATGGCTGACACATCCTCCGCTTGGCAAAGTAGAGCCAATGTGCCACAGGGTGACCCTACGGTCACTCATTTGCACAAAGAACTACATGACCATGGACAAGCTATAGCAGAACTTACAACAACAATGAACCAATTAGCAAAGGCACAGTTGCAACAAGTTCAGAATCCTCGCCAAGTTAATGTCATGGAGGGTGTTAACATGCTTGTGAACAATAGAAGACAGAGAGGTCAACAGAACCAAGGGGATTCAGATCAATTTGACAATGATTGTGGTGGATTTCAAGATGATTGTTATGATGGGCAGAACGAAGAGGTGCAATATGTGAATAATTACCAAGGTCAAAGAGAAATTCGTCTAACCAACAACAACAGTGGAGATCCCAGGGAAATTGGGGTAACCAACAACAAGGCAACAATAATTGGAACAATTAACAACAAGGGAACAATAATTGGGGAAATCAAAATAACAATTGGAACAATCGGGGAAATTGGGGCAACAAAAACAATTGGGGTGGAAACAACAACAACCAGGGTGGATGGAACAATAACCAAGGAAATCAGTGGCAAGGCTTTCAATGGCCCCCAATGTACCAACAACCGAGAAACCCACCACCTTTTCCATCCTAGGGTCCTAGTTCTTCCAACAACGGAATGGGTAGAATTGAAATGAAGTTTGAACAGATGATGAAAAAGAATGCTGACTCCAATGCGCAATTGGCTTCGCACAATACTTCAATTAGGAATTTGGAGGTCCAGCTAGGCCAAATCTCACAGTCTCTGAATACTCACCCTAAGGGGGCTCTACCGAGTGATACGGTAGTGAACCCGAAGGGTGGGAACAATCATGTTATGGCAGTAACTACACGGAGTGGAAGAGGCGGTGATGTGAATGCCTCCAAACAAAAGCAAGTTTTGGGTGATGACGTTGAGTTGCAAGAAGATGAAGTTCCTTTGGTGGCTGAGAATGTGGTTGATGAGAATGTGAATCAAGAGGTAAAGATTTATATTCAAGATGCCGAGGTGGAAACACAAAATGACGTGAACCCGTCTAGGGAGCACGTAATAGACATGCTGGAGCCGGTTGTGCCAAAAGCTAAGGCACCCTTGCCTAGGCCATCTCCACCTTATCCTCAGAGGCTAGCCAAGTAGAAAAATGAGAATCAATTTAAAAAGTTCATTGACATGATGAAGAGCTTATCCATTAATGTTCCTTTGGTGGAGGCTTTAGAGCAAATGCCTGGCTATGCTAAATTCATGAAAGATTTGGTGAAAAAGAAAACATCCATGGACTGTGAAACTATCAAGATGACCCACCAAGTTAGTGCGATAGTACATTCAATGGCTCCGAAGTTAGAGGATCCCGGTGCTTTCACTATCCCTTGCACTATAGGGAGTGCGGACTTTGCTAAAGCTTTATGTGATCTAGGGGCAAGCATCAATGCCCTACTCAATTTTCAAGACATTGGGTATTGGGCCACCGAGGCCAACTTCCATGCGATTGCAAATGGCAGACAGATCAATGAAGCGACCATTGGGTATTGTTGATGATGTGCTCGTCCGGGTGGACAAATTTATCTTGCCAGCTGATTTTGTGATCTTGGATTGTGAGGTAGATTATGAGGTCCCGATCATATTAGGGAGACCTTTCCTTGCTACGGGGAAGGCTCTAGTTGATGTGGAAGCAGGGGAACTCACTTTCAGGGTGGGTGATGAAAAGGTCATTTTTCATGTGTTCAAGTCAATGAAGCAGCCCAATTGTACAGAAGTGTGTTCATTTGTGGATCTTGTCTCAGCTGTGATAATTGATGATACCAGTGCAATGATCAATGTGGAGGACCTTATGGAGGCCGTATTGTTGAATCTTGATGTCAATGATGATGAGGGCCGAGTGGAGTGCGTGAATGCTTTACATGGAATGGGCTCTTATTCTTATGAGCCTAGGAAACTCTCTTTGGATTTTGAAAATAGAAAGACCCCTCCAACAAAGACTTCAATTGAGGAACCCCCGGTGTTGGAGTTGAAGCCATTGCCTCCACACCTCAGGTATGAATTTTTAGGCCCTAATTCAACTTTACCAGTTATTCTTTCCTCTTATCTTACTAACATGCAGGTAGATGCCACATTGGCGGTGCTCAAAAAGCGGAAAAAGGCAATTGGATGGACTTTAGCTGATATTCGGGGAATAAGCCCCGCATTCTGTATGCACAAGATTATTCTGGAAGATGATGCAAAACCCTCCTTGGAACATCAAAGGAGGCTGAACGAGGCAATGCAAGAAGTTGTGAAAAAGGAGGTGATCAAGTGGTTAGATGCCGGAGTGGTGTATCCTATCTCTGACAGCTCGTGGACTTCACCGGTGCAGTGTGTGCCGAAAAAGGGTGGTATGACCGTGGTGACCAATGCTAATAATGAACTTATCCCAACCCGGACAGTGACCGGATGGAGGGTGTGCATGGACTACCGCAAGCTGAACAAGGTGACCCGCAAGGATCACTTCCCATTGCCTTTCCTTGACCAGATGCTTGATCGTCTTGCTGGGCGTGCCTTCTATTGTTTCTTGGATGGTTATTCAGGGTACAATCAAATTTTGATAGCTCCAGAGGATCAGGAGAAGACAACCTTTACTTGTCCATATGGCACCTTTGCTTTTTCTCGGATGCCCTTTGGGTTGTGCAATGCACCGGCAACATTCCAACGGTGTATGATGGCCATTTTCACCGATATGGTGGAAGATATTTTGGAGGTGTTCATGGACGACTTCAGTGTTGTGGGTGATTCATTTGATGAGTGTCTGAAAAATCTGGATAGAGTGTTGGCCCGGTGTGAAGACACCAATCTTGTGCTAAATTGGGAAAAATGCCACTTCATGGTTGAGGAGGGCATAGTGTTGGGTCATAAAATTTCAAAGAATGGTATTGAGGTTGACAAAGCCAAAATTGAGGTGATTTCAAGACTTCCTCCCCCCACTTCTGTCAAGGGGGTTAGAAGTTTTCTTGGGCATGCGGGGTTCTATCGGCGGTTTATCAAGGACTTGTCGAAGGTAGTGAATCCTTTGTGCAAGCTTCTAGAAAAGGATGCAAAGTTCGTGTTTGATGAGGGATGTATGCTGGCCTTTGAACTTCTCAAGTATAAGTTGACCACCACCCCGATCATTACCACACCCAATTGGAGCTTGCCTTTCGAGCTCATGTGCGACGCGAGTGATGTTGCGGTTGGGGCAGTTTTGGGTCAAAGAGTGAACAAAATATTTCATCCGGTGTACTATGCGAGCAAGACAATGAACGAGGCTCAAAGGAAGTACACGGTAACTGAGAAAGAATTGTTGGCTATTGTGTTCGCAATGGAAATTTTTTGGCCATATCTTATGGGAGCCAAAGTCATAGTGCACACCGATCATGCAGCTCTTAGGTATTTGATGACAAAGAAAGACTCCAAAGCTAGACTGATGCGATGGGTCTTATTACTTCAAGAGTTTGATTTGGAAATTATGGACCGGAAAGGTAGTGAAAACCAAATGGCGGATCATTTATCGCGCTTGGAGGAGGAAGGAAGGCCGTGTGATGGCCTAGAGATCAATGATGCATTCCCCGATGAGCAGGTACTTTCTGTGTCGATGAGTGATATGCCATGGTTTTCGGATATTGCTAATTTTCTTGTGACTGGCATCATCCCGTGTGAGCTCTCTTCTAACCAAAGGAAGAAGCTCAAACGGGACAGTCTGGACTTCTATTGGGATGAGCTATACCTGTTCAAGATTTGCACCGATGGAGTGATCCGGAGGTGTGTACCTGAGGAGGAGCAATCTAGCATTCTAGAGGCTTGTCATTCCTCCCCCTATGGTGGCCATCATGGAGGGGCGAGGACAGCTTCGAAAGTTCTAAGTTGTGGATTTTATTGGCCAACTTTGTACAAAGATGCAAGTGATTTAGTGAGAAGGTGTGACCAATGTCAAAGAGCGGGCGGTATTTTGAAGAAAGATGAGATGCCTCTAAACACCATTCTAGAAGTGGATATCTTTGATGTATGGGGTATTGATTTCATGGGCCCATTTGTAAGCTCGTGCGGAAACACCTACATTCTTGTAGCGGTTGATTATGTCTCAAAATGGGTCGAGGCCGTGGCTTTGCCCAACAATGAAGCTAGGAGTGTGGTTGCATTTCTAAAGAAGAGCATTTTTATAAGGTTTGGCACTCCTCGTGCAATTATAAGTGATGGAGGATCGCATTTTTACAATAGAGCTTTTGACACCTTGCTTGCCAAGTATGGTGTCAACCGCAAAGTGTCTACTCCTTATCATCCTCAGGCGAGTGCCCAAGTTGAAGTCTCAAACAGGGAAATCAAGAATATTCTGTCTAAAACGGTCAATGCAAATAGGACCGATTGGTCTAAGAAGTTGGATGATGCTCTATGGGCATATAGGACTGCTTATAAAACTCCGATTGGTATGTCTCCGTATCGGTTGGTGTTTGGGAAAGCTTGCCATTTACCGGTTGAGTTAGAGCATAAGGCCATGTAGGCCTTGAGAAAGTTGAACCTTGATTGGGATGTGGCTGCAAATCTCCGTGTTGAGCAACTCAATGAACTTGATGAATTCTGTTTCCATGCCTACTCCAGTTCTTCCTTGTACAAGGACAAGATGAAGTGCCTTCATGACAAATATGCTCATGGCAAGGAGTTTAGAGTGGGTGATTTGGTACTCTTGTTCAACTCTCGGTTACAGTTGTTTCCGGGAAAGCTAAAGTCAAAGTGGAGCGGACCATTTGAAGTAGTGTGTGCGACCCCGTTTGGTGCTCTTGATTTAAATAACAAAGGTGGGGAAGTTTCTAGAATGAATGGGCATAGGGTCAAGCACTATTTGGGAAAGTTTGATGATAGCCATGTGGTGGCTCTTGTTCATTTCAAATGATTGGATCGTAACATGCGTCGTGCCGTGATGTTAAATCAGGCGCTTCTTGGGAGGCAACCCATGTGTTTTTCTTCTCGTTTTTATTTGATTTTCATTGTAGTATAGGATTTATTTTTGGATTAACTGGTTGTGAGATGCTACAGGACATAGTGGATAAAATGATCAGGTATCTGAAGTTTCCAATGCGGCCGCAACCGCACTGAAGAAACGGTGAAAATAACAATCTCTGAAGTTTGCCACCGCGGTCGCAGTCCATTTTGTGCGGTCCGCGGTGGACCACTGCGGCCGCATTCCATTTTGTGTGGACCGCAGTGGTTGCCTTCTCAAGATTTGAATCATGTTGAACGGTGCGGACCACGGTCGATTTTGTGCGGTCCGCACTGGTTGGTAAGACTGGGCCCAGGTCCTTTTCTATAAGTAGGGCCTGAGGCCCTCCTTTTACCCTTTTCGCACTATTGAATCTCAGACCTCTAAAACACTGTTCATCCTCTCTGTTACTTACAACTAATTACTTGGACTTGTTAATCTTCATCCCATCTCACATCTGGTAACTTAATGTCAATTTAATTGCTTTAATTTTGTTATTTTCTTTTCCTTCTTGTTTTACTTGGTTTTTTTATTTCTCTTCTTCCCGTATTTTCTTCAATTGATTAGGTTAGGGTAATTAATCACATGATTAGAGTAGGCTTAGGTAGTTAAAAAGAATGGGCAACTACTCAGGGACTGTTATTAGGTGTAAATTTGGGCTTAAAATCAAAATTCATGAAACCCTAACTTAGTGCCAAAGCTGGGCACTCAGTGCGGACCGCTGTCGATTCTGTGCGGTCCGCGGTGCCCTTGTGCGGTCCGCAATAATATTTTGTGCGGACCGCATTGCTGAATATTGGTTTTCTGAAGTTTGGGGACTGCGGCCGCACTACATTTTGTGTGATCCGCATTGGTCCCAATGCGGCCGCACTACATTTTGTGCGGTCCGCAGAGCAATTGTTCAGAGAGTGGGTAGTCTGAACCCCACCTCTGTGCAGACCGCGGTTGATTTTGTGCGGTCGGCATTGACCCCTATGCGGCCGCACACCATTGTGTGCGGTCCGCACTGTGTGACCTCTGCAACCTTCTGCATTTTTTTTCCTGCAATCGTGCTTCTTAACTTCTGCAACTGATACTATCAAATTTATTTGGATTGTGTTTGTAGACAATGGTGAAACAACGAGGTAAAGCCTCTAAACAAATGGGCAGAGGAGAATCCTCCCGGAAGGGAAGCAGAAAATGATAAAACTGACTCCTCAAGCCCGGCAAAATATTAAAAGGACAAGAAAGTTGATAAAAGCTGCTGATAGAGCTGCTTCCCAGTCCTCGGGGAGTGAGTATGAGGCCTCCCGGGAGATTTCTTCGGACTCCGTGCCAGAGTACATCGAAGACTGGCCGGAGAGGTTCTGGCTAAGAGACACACCTCCAGCATCCCCCACTACCCGAGCGTCAGTGAATGTTTCTTCTGGGTCGTCTGAAGACTCAGCTAAAGCTAGTGGGGAATACTCCACCTCTCCCACAACTTCATTATCCGGAGAAGGTGCAGTAGGAGCTGAAGAGGAAGTAGGAGGAGCGAGAGATGTAGGAGAAGGGGGTGAACCTCAGTTGGCGGGGTTGATAGAACTAGGAAGCCGGAGGCGTGGCATTACCGGTTCGTGAGTGAGGTAGCATATCATAAATTTCGGGAATGTTGGCCGGTGAGGAAGTTGATCCCGGAAAGGAGTTTTGTGGATATAGACTTGCTACCTCACAACCCTAATGTGAGGAGGCAGTTTAGGGAGAGAATTGGTTGGGAGTACTTTTTGAGTGATTGTGTAGATGCCAATGAGCACTTGGTCAAAGAATTCTACACCAACGTTGCCCAAATCAAAAAGGGCACCAAGGTGACCAAGGTGCGAAACCTGAAAGTGTTATTTGACGGGAAGACTATAAATGGCTACCTTGGCTTTGATGAGGAGGATGAGACATTGTACATGGCAAAGATGGAAATGGGCAAGGAGGTCCGTCCCTGGTTGGCACAGTATCTGGCAATCCCAGGTACCACTCCCGATTGGTTGACTGCGGGCGTCAAGATTCTGAGACGTAGTTTGAACTTTGGGGCAAAGGGGTGGGAAACGTTTGTGTGCAGCAGACTGGACCCGACTACTCATGACAACACCCTCCCTCTTCACCGGGCAGTGTTGGTGGCCTCAATCATGGCGGGGTACCTGATCAATGTGGGGAATGTAATGTCTCGGATAATCTCTATTGTGGGTAGTGAGCATGATAGAAACTACCCTTTCCCCAGCTTTCTGACTATGTACTTCCGGGATCTCAAAGCTGAAAAGAGTCCGTTCGACATAAAGGTCAAAGCGAAGGCCCCATTCTCTTGGTACAGCATGCAGGGTGATGACAACCCCAAGAGCAAGACCTTTAAGGGAACATCTACTGCTTCAATTGGCCAGTCTGAAGAGCCAGTTGTGGTAGTGGCTCCTGCTGAGCCTGCCTCCACCTCCACTGATATCCCTCCTGGCCCATCCACCTCAGCGGACCCGGAGATACCATATTCCCGTTCCTATCCAGTGACTGCCCACCGACTGAGCCAGGCTCTTCTCAGTATCAACAACTGAATGCAGACAACGTCATCCAAGTTGTCCATCTTGACTACCACAGTAGAGGCTCAGTCGGCTCCTCCAGCTCCATAGGTTCCACAGTCCATAGAGGATGCTCTTAAAGAGATTTTAGTCAACCAACAGAAAATCCTCAACACTCAGAAAGTGCTCATAGAGGCAGTTGATTCACACAGCAAGGCTCTTAAGGAGCTTGGTAGGGAGCACAAGAAGCTGAGGAAGACATGGGCCTCCAAGGAGTCCGTGAAGGAGTTGAGAGCTGATGTTGACAGACTGAAGGCAGATCAACTGCCTCTAGATTTACTGCTCCAGGACCCAGTACCAACAGCTCATTCCCAGCCAGAGCAGTCACAGAGGCCTCCCAAGAGGAGGATGATGATTCCCCGAGCGGACGATGCAATCATCCAGTTGGCAGACCCACCGGAGGCCTCTTCCAGTCAGCCACAGGATGCACCTCAGGAGCCTGTCCAGGTCCAGGCCCAGGTCCTAGCAGCAGAGCAGCAGGCCACAGGGAACCAGTATGAGGTTCCCGAGCACAGTGAGGACCCAGGGACCACTCAAGAGCCCATGCAGAAAGACAGGCCATAGGGAGTCGCTATATCCTTTTCCATTATCTTTTTTATGCTTATTTTGTTTAGTTGGCATTAGGGACAATGCCAGCTTTCATTTGAAGGGGTAGGCCCTACATTTGGATTCATTCGGATGATTGTATATATTTGATACTTTTTATGCTTTCTTTATTTTTCATCTTTGGTTTGTATATATTTTTAACATTTCGCTACATTTCTCGCACTTTTAGTTTACTTTGGGTATGTATATAAAGTTATGTTACATTGTATATATTCATCCCATCTATTGTATATTCGACAAATCCCCTCTTGTATATATTCATTTTACTTTCCGCAAATTTTTTGTTCTTAGCTTCTTAATTATGTTCGTAACTTCTTATTTTGAAAGTTTGCAATAAGCCTTTGGTTATCTTAATGCCACGGTTCTTTCCAAAGGTGGAGTTTGTGTGAACCGGGTGGCTCTTCCCAATGATGGATGGCGTGACAACCTTCTTAAGGGTTTGAGTCCGTTTTTCTTTTTGTTTTTAGTAGTTAGTGGTTACGGGTGCCTCTAGCAAAGCTTCACCTGGGCCTAGCACATTTGCCTTTGATTTTATGGTAAAAAACAAGTTGTTGTGTTTAGGATGGTGAAAGTTGTGACCTTGAGACTCTTGTGTTGGCCGATAATCATCAAGTGGTTTTTCGAGACCATTGTGTGCTCAAATCTTATCTAAGGTCTTTGTGGGCCCCCAACTCTGTGTCTTTAGTGATCCCATAGCGTGTGTGGTGAGAAATTACAATGCAAGTCCAAGTCCCTAGCCATTGGTCTAGAACTTGCCCTGAATGTTTGTTGAGGCGAAATCCTAAGTGAATTTTGACTTGAGACATGACTATAGGCTCTCCTTGTTCCAAATGATAGTTTGAACATATCCATAACCTACCAATGATAAGATCCCTAGTCAACCCTTTTTGAGCCTTAGACCTTTTTCTTTCAAAAACCATGATATAAGCCTTTACCCATTCTAAAAGATACCCTCTCTTAGCACCCGATCTTTCCTTTAGCACATGGAAAAAGTATAAGTTTGGGGGGAGAGGCGAGGATTGCAACAAAGTGGTAAAAAGGCACAAAAATGAAGAAAAGGAAAGGCAATGAAAAAGAAAGAAAAGCAAAAAGACAAAAAGAATGTTCAATATGAAAGAGAATAAAAAGGGATTCAAGAAAAGCAAAGAATGATAGGTGTGGAAAGTTGAAAAAGAAGAAAAGGTTTGAAATGTACAAGAAAGAGTGACAGTGTGTCTCTCTAACCCCTTAGAAAGAAGTGAAATGACTCAAAGAGTCAAGTGAATGTGTGCCAAATGAAACAAAAGAAGTGCTTAAGGGAAGATGAAACCTACTTAGACCAAACATTTCCTACCCTGAACCAAAAGCCTTCACAATGTATCCACAAAAGCCCTATATGATCTTGAGTTGAAAGAAGCTTACATTAGTGGTGACTCACATAAGGGGCAAGCATATGGTACTTAGAGCCGGTCTTGTGACTTTTCTTTTTGAGAGATGAGTGAATTCCCATTAACCTCGTAATGAGTGCCATTATTCTAAAGGTGAGGTTTGCTTAGGAAAGCTGAGGATGTGTGAGCTTGGGTTCCAAAATGACCAAAGTAATAGAAAGAGTTCTTTGATGTGTTGAGTCAACTCTTGATGCTCTTATGTCGCACTTAATCCATGGTGTTTCAAAGAGTAAAAGTTGTTAATGACTCATTTGTATTTAGGGCAATTGTTAGTCCCAAGTGATTCTAGATGAGGTCACTTTAGGACAGCTGAAATTTTCTTGGAAATTCTCTTAAAGGGTGGGTCTTATTTTATTTGCTTGAGTACAAGCAAAAGCATAAGTTTGGGGGAGTTGATAACTAGGGATTTTGATACCTTTTATACTCCTTCTTGCTTATGTTTTGATTAGGAATTTGTACAAAATAGTCCCAAAAGGCTCACAAGTTGTGCTTGATTGCAGGTTTGATCAACAAAGTGACAAGATGTCAAAGATCAGCTCAAAAGGAGTGAAACTTGCACAAGTACCAAGACAAGACAAAGCTCAAGCAAAACAAGGCCAGTGCGGCCGCACTACATTCTGTGCGGTCCGCACTGTGAGGTTCAGAGAGCATGACATTCAGGCACAAAGGCCATGCGGCCGCACTAGGATTTGTGCGGTCCGCACTGAGATCAACGCGGCCGCACTCGATTTTGTGCGGTCCGCAGTGAGAATAATCAGAGAGCTGCAAATTCCAAGTGTCAAGCCAATGCAGTCCGCGCTCCATTTTATACGGACCGCACTAGAAGCCTTCGCGGCCGCAGTCCATTCTTTGCGGTCCGCAGTGCCCGAGTTCAGAGAGTAGATCTTCAATTTCAAAGCCCTAGTGCGGCCGCACACCATTTTGTGCGGTCCGCACTAACCCCGCAGGGGTATTTGCTTGGTATAAATAGCTTCTTTTCCATTTTTAGGTGAAGCAGATAGATTTAGCTGCGCTCATGGGTTTGAATATTTTAACTATTTTGGGCAATTTTATCTTTATTTCAACATTGAATCTTCTAGTTTATCTTAGCAATTAATTAATATGAGTTTTTCTTCATCTATTTCTTTGTTTCTCTCTCTAAATATGAGTAGCTAGACCCATCGGCTAAGGTTGTGGCTCAACCCTAGTATGGGTAATTGATGGGTCTTGTATTTTAGAGCTTGATTGACTATGGGTGTTTGATATTTGGGCTAATTCCATGTTTAATTGCTAAATTAGTGGTTGCAAACACTAGTTTGTGTATAGTTGACTTTTGCTCTTCTTGAGAAAGAGAGCCTAAGTCTCTAGAATTAGTCTAACAAGGAATTGGGGCGTACTCAAGAGAATTGATAGCCCCAATTAAAGGGTTAAACCGAGAGATCGTAATACCCGACTTGATCCTCAATTGCTTGTGCATATTCGCATACCCAATTGGTCTTGAGAAAGACAACTCGGGCAAAATCACTCAAACTACCAAAAGGTATATAGTGAGTAGAATCGAGCAATGGTTATATCATACTCCCTAAATGTGTCAATCTAGCTTTAGACTCAAGATTCCGTTAATTGACCACCTAGGCGAAAGTCACTACCCTAGTGCCCTTTAATCATTTGAACAACTTGCAATAGTTTAATCCTAGCTTATAGTAGTTAAATTGAGCATTCTAGTTTATAGAATTAGAATCATAATTAAAACCCAAAAATGTGTAGAAGTGCAATTTGGAGCAAACACACAACTCCACTTTAGATAGACACCCAACTCCAATATCTAGCTCTTTGTGGAATTCGATCCCGACCCTAAATCGGGTAAAAGCTGCTTCGACCTCTCTCGCTACTTAATAGTAGTTCAGGGTTGGCCGTGATCAAGACTCCTCCAGCGAATCTGAAGAAGAAAACGGTCATGGTGGTAATTCAATGATGGCAGTGGAAAATGAAACAAATGAGTATGATTCAATCTTTGATTTAATGGCTCAATCTGATGACGATGAAGATGACGACGACGATGAGGTAAATTTTCTGGATGTTCAGAGAAATCTGAAATCTTACTCTCCTAAAAAGCTCATGTCATTAGCAAATGTACTAATTGATGTGTACCATAGTCTTATCAATGATAAAGATGCATTAACTATGGAACTAGGGAAGCTGAACAAACCAGAGATGACTTAGTAGTCGTAGTGGTTGATTTGAAAGAAATAATAGAGAACCTGAAAAAGGAAAAGAAAGCCTTAGAAGAGAAAATTACCAGTATAGAATATGAAAAGATGATCTAATAGTTGTTGTGGTGGACTTAAAAGAAACCATTGAGTGTGTAAGTAAAGAAAAAGAAACCTTGACTGAGAGAGTTTCTATCATTGAGCAAGAGAGAGATGACCTAGTAGTGGTGGTAGTAGACTTGAAAAAGACAATTGAGGAAGTTAAAATGGTAAATAGGCTTGGAAACTCTGAAAAGGGAAAGGAAGATGCAAGTGAGGCACGCATTAAGCTTGAAAATGAAAGAATTTGGTGAAGACTAGTATGTGTGCTGAGCTTGAGAAGAACAAACATCTTCAGGAAGAACTAGGGAAGGTAAAGAGGACCTTGAAAAATCGCTTAAGTGGACCTGGTCCTCTGATGCTATCACTGCCATGTACACCAACAACGGGGGAACATATAGGGGATTGGGTTTCAAAGGGAAAAGACTCCCTACAACTGTCATAGCAAGTACGTTACTGTAACCGATAATTAGCTATGTACCCATTGTGGTAACAATGGGCACCTCAAGGAAAACTGCATGGCCAGGGTTCAGTCTTATCAGAAAAATAAAGTCTTTGCTGAGAGAGTAACAACTGCTAGAGGACCTTATCCGTCAAATAGGAAACGTATATTGCCCGCTTGGACTAAAAGAGCACTCATTCATCCCTTCTCTCATTACAAGGGACCCAAACTTTTTTGGGTTCCTAAATCTAACCCTTGATTTCCTTGTGCAGGGAGCAATGAAGGGGAGCAACCAACATTGATATATAAACAGCGGTTGCTCAAAGCACATGACTGGAAATACGATCAATTTTCCTTCACTAAAAGCCCTGCAAGGGGAGAGTGTAACCTTTTGGAAATAGCTAAAAGGGGTATACTTTAGGAGTTTGAAGATATGTGACAAGGGAAATAAAGTGGATTTCTTGTCCAGGATATGCATAATCTCAAATCCTATGACTGGTGAGGTGATGCTGTAGCCAAAAGATACAAGAATACTTATGGTGATGTGCTTGAGCCTCTGTAGAAGTGGTGATATAAGTTGGTTGAGAGCTGTTGAAAACGATGCTGAACCATGGGGCAGATGGCTGGGATATGCAAGTTTTTCATCACTGAATAAACTGGCCCTGAAGGACCTGGTTCATGGTCTGACCAAGTTGAATATCAAGGAACACAAAGTGTGCAATAGCAAAGTATGTCAGATCTCCATTCAAGCCCAAAAGGGGCAGTAAGCACCTCAAGGCCACTTGATCTTCTTCATATGGATCTATGTGAAACAGTGAGAGAGCCAAACAGGAAAGAAAGAAGATATATCTGTTTGACAGTGATTGACTACTCCAAGTCCACTTGGACTCTGTTCTTCAGAACCAAGGATGAGATCTTTCAAATAATTGTGGCTTTTGTCGAGAAGATCCAAGTATAGATAGAAACAAATGTGGCTTGCATCAGATCAGATCATGGAATAGATTTGTATAATGCTGGAGTGGATGAATGCTGCATTCAAAGAAGAATTACTCAACCTCTTAGCTCCAAGAACACCGCAGCAAATGGAGTTTTGGAAAAGAAGAACAGGACTCTTGAAGATTTGGCACGATCAATATTATTTGATAGAAGGATTGCAAACATCTTGACCAAAGTTGCTGACTCATTTGAGGATATCTGGGTACAATTATTATGTTCTCAACAATGGGAAGGATCAGATTTGAAAATATGATGCTAAAAGAGATGGAGGAATCCTCCTGATGTACTCGTCTCAAGAGGGAATAGAAATACTGATCAAGGTGGAGAACGCTCATTGATTCCAGCGAGGAACCTGGTCCCACGACTACAACAACAGAAGATGAAAGTCGAGTTGTTGAAAAAGGTTTGGCATATAAGCATCACAAGTCATCAGCACTCCCATTGCCACAGCTATACGCCTAGACATGGATGAACCTAGTTCTCCTCTAAATCAAACCATGTATAGAGACATCACCGGATAACTCCTGTATCTCACTATAAGTAGACCGTACATCGTGTTCAGAGTTGGGTTCTGTGTAAGGTTTCAGTCACATCCAAAGGAGTCTCATCTAAAGGTTGTTGTAAGAATATTGAGATATCTTAGAGGAACACAGGACCAGATTCTCTACTATCCTTCAAGTAATGGATAGGAAAAGCTCGTCTGAAATGGGACATTCTGTGGGTTCCTGTCTTGTCTCATGAGGCTGAAGGAAGCAAAATTCAATGGCACTCTCAACAGCTGAAGCTAAATATGTATCATCTGCCTCCTGCTGTGCTCAAATGTTGTGGACCAAGCAGCAAAGGAAGACCCTGAGTCCAACTCAAGAGGGACAAATACATTGATTGTTGAAGATCAAGTTGCCGACATCTTCACTAAAGCGCTGAGAAAAAAAATTCTGAGAAAAATTGCCTTGCACTGGGATGATAAAACCCAACTGAGGACTCGGTTCTTTATGATTGGTTATGAAAGTCATACTCATGTAAAAGTTAGTTAAAATGTTTTCTGTCTAAGTCTAACTCACCTCTATACCGTTACAGGTAGACACGCATGATGACTACAGAGCAGCTGTTGCAGTGCATGCTGGAAAAAAAGGGGTTAAACTCACTTGCCACACCTGTCAGGGGACCTGGTTTTCTTGATACAGGTTAGTAGCTTCTTTGTTATTTCATACACAATTTTCAATGGACAAAAACAATGCTACATCATCAGCGTGACAGTCTCTTTTAGTTATGTCTTTTCATCCAAAACGTCACACCTTTTCTGAATGATACAACTCCCCAAGAAAAAGTTTGCCGCTGTTTCAGAACCAGTCCCTCATCATAAATAATCAACATCACAACCCTTCACTTCCAAATTCAAAACCTCCTATTTGTCTTCTCTCTTGTCAATCCACAACCCTTCGAGTACTATTTCACCATGTCTGAAAATCAAGCAACCGCCAGTGTACCCGACAATACTATCATTGAGTCCAACACCAGTCAGCATTCCAGCGGTAGACTACTCCCCCAACACAATCACTAATCTAAACCCTAAAGCAGAGTCTCCTCCACACTCCACTCCCTCTCCTACCCACTCCGATTCTGTTCTTTATCTAAGCAAGTTTGAGAATGTTTGTCCTCCTCCAGTCTCACCGGTTAAACAGAGTAAACAGGGTGAACAGGGTAAACAAGGGAACCTTGTTCAGGAAATATCAACTCTCACCACAGTTGGACATTCGAGTGAAAATACAGTGATTAGTCACGAAAAGAATGAAACAACCATGACAGGTCGTGACTCTGTCTGTTGAAATTGCCATGGAACCACAAGAAAAGAAGCGAATAGAAAATATACTCTCCATTGCTTCAGAAGGGGTTGTTGTAGAGGAAGGTGGAGGAGGGTCTGAGTCTCAGGGTGAAGAACCTCAGTCCACAGAAGACTAGGGAACACTTGTTCCAATTGAACAACGGATTCAAGATGACATTACTGGGGTCCCAAGTGATGAACATGATCCCTCCGCAAAGGATCCAGGTCAGGGGTCATCTCCCCAGGTCAGTGTTGATCCTCCTCCTTCTCCCTACTTCTATGCTGAGCCTCTGAATATGGTGGTGCCTGAGATGAATTCTGACAGTGAAGAAGACACAGATGATTTGGCAGTTGCTAGTTTTATCAGGGCTAGGAGTAAGCCAGTTGCAGCTCCAGAGTCAACCCCTAAGCGACCCATTACTTGGTTGCAGCAAAAGGAGGCTCTAGAGTCTGCTCTCAAGAAGAGTCAAAGGAGCAAGAGCAAGAGAAGGCTGGTAAGGATGGAAAAGTTGTGCATGAAAAAGTCGTCCATGTGGTTAATGTGGATGAGGAACCAGAAGAGGAACCTACTTCCTTGACCCACAAGTCCTCAAAGCAGAAGCACTCTCACTCTCAATCTATAAGACACACTTCTACAAATGCTAAAATCCCTTCCAAGAGTGTTGATGCTGCTTCCACTGAAAAATTGGTGAAAAATTCTGGTGACAAGACAGTGAAAGAGAGTGGTGACAAGTCTGATGATGAAGAAGTGGAAAAATCTGGTGAACATATGCATAAAAAGTCAGTGGAGAAGGAAAGTTTATTCGCAAGTCAGTAAAAAGAAAATGGATGATGATGAGGAACCTGGTTCCATCAAGAAAGAAAAAGTTGGTGAGTCTCTGAGTTCTGAGAAAAGGAAGTTGAGAAATCAAAAAGTACTGTCGGGCCGCACATTTGCCTCTGACATTCTAGAACTTGCTGGGATGAGCAAATGTCTGTGAATGCTCGCATGGATCTTGTCCTCCAAACCCTTGCTTCCTCTTCCAAGCCCCTTTCCTCTAGTGTCCCCTAAAGAATGTCCCCTCAGTGTCAAGTTTCCAGTGTCCATCTTTTTAGTTGTTTTTGATGATGCTTTTTTTTTGTTTTTGGTAATTGTTTTTGTTTGTTTTAAACTATGGATGATAACAATGATTCTGCTCCCGCCTGTAAAGGTCCAAATTTAGTTAATGCAAGTGGTTTCCTTTTGTTATTTATACCACTGCTCTTTTGTCTATGTTTTCTATCATGTTGTGTGCACACAATTGGCATGAGTTAATGCTACTTACTTGTTCTGTGCTTTTTATGATGCCAAAAGGGGGAAGATTTAATTGAATAATAAATAGCATGAATGAATAACAATCTGAAGGCGGAGAAATACAAATTCAGGGGGAACTCACTGAGGTTCAGGTACGAAGAAATATAGATTCAGGGTACAGATTACGGGGGAATGCAAAAAATCAGACTCACCGAGGTTCAGGTACAGATTAAGGGGGAATGCAAAAATTCAGGGGGAAACTTAAACTTAAGGTCTTTCAGGTTCGCTATCTGGTTCTGTGTGGCTCCTAATGGGATTTTTAATTATGAGTTTGTCATCATAAAAAATGAAAAAATTGATAGGTTACAAGTACCTTGGTCATAAGTACTTCGTTTTATGTTTTGATGATCTAACAAACTTACTATCCAGAACCAGATAAGGAACCTGTTACACATTTACAAGACCTTAAGATCACAAGGTTCCAGCTTGGGATATGGCTCAACCCTTCAGAGTAGAAGGAACAACTGAGGAAACAGGACCCTACCAGTTCCCAAGGTGACTGTATGAAGTTAACTCTCCAGCTGGAAAGTTGCTGCATGCACACACCACAGTACATGAACAGTGTAGCAGTCAACTTTCCGTGGAAGACTTTTTACCTACCTTGCTTACATCATTGTAAGTGATGTCACACATGTATATATACAATCAAGGAAGGTAAAACACTTCACTTGAACACTTAGAGATTTCACTCAAGCTCACTCACGTGATCATCCAGGAAGCAATTCTCAAGTGCATCAAGAACAAAGAACAAAACAACTACGGACCAAGTCTCACATCAAGTTATTGTATGTCCTTAGTTGAGTTGTAACTTTGTTATAGTTCTTCAATTGTAATTCCTATCTAGCTTGTTTAGAAGCATTCTGTAGGAAACTCTTGTAAACCTTAAACATGTATGTTTGAGTCTTGGCTAGAGTTAGTCATGTTGTAAAGTCTTTGTAATAGAGTTATTACAAAGTGGCTTGTAATAGAGTATTTCAAGTTAGTAAGGGATTAAGAGGTTAATTCCTAGATTGCATAGGTTGTAATCTAAAAGTTGCTCAGTAGTGAAGTTGAAATCCTACAAGGGTAAGTCGTGGTTTTTAATCCCGTTGAGCTAGAAATTTTCCACGTAAAATTCCTCTTGTCATTATATTTACTGCAGTGTATGTGTGTACTGTTGATCCTGATAGAGAACCTGGTTCTCTATAGAGTTTGGTGGACCCTTATATTCTGTCACAGAGCTTCCGAAGGCAGTAATACGAATATAGACAAGAAATAAATTATTATTGAGCTTTTGAATAGTATATAGCATATGTTTATCAGAAAATCCCTATCCCTTACAATGGCAATTGAAGTCACTATTTATAGCTGCATTTAGGGAACAAGGTCCTAGGATCAGGCCTCTCTTAAATGACAATTATGGAGGCCATTGATGAATGGGTAATGACAGACTGTGAATGCCAAAATTCTTTATAACGTACTGTGTATTTAATATTATAGAATATTCTTCACTGAATATTGTCGGGTGACAGACATTCGTTTGTCTTCATTAGCAATATTTCCTTCGGGGTCTTTCCAGTGCCAACTGAAATTACTGCCCCCGATCTTGGTTTCCACCCGTCTCGCTGTTCGTCTGTCTCCGATTTCACGTGCCTATTTAATACGAGTATTTAATACGAATTGATTTTATCGTATACACTTTTATCGCACATTTGCTGTTGACGGTGTACATTTGTACTAATTGCAGTCCCAACTTCCCTGCGGTCAAATGAGTATTTGCCACCACAAGTACAGCAAATGGTCAATAACACACATTTCTCTAATTCTTCTTTTGTTTTAATGTTGCCAAATCTCTTTTTTTATTTACACCTCCCCCTATTGATTGGTGGATTGAGGGGCTGGCTCCACAACCTAAACAGAAAGAAGATTGAAATGAACAATAAAAAGCATGAAGCAGATCAGTGTTGGTTCAAAATAAAAGGCATTTTCTGGGATAAACAAATAGTCCGTTTGGCCAAGCTGTAAAATTTAGCTTATTTTGAGGAGTGTTTTTTTCCAAAATTACTTTTCTCAAAAGTACTTTTGGTTAGAAGCAGTTTGTGTTTGGCTAATTAGTTTGAAAAACACTTCTGAGCAACAATTAGTGTTTGGCCAAGCTTTAAAAAACTGCTTCTAAGTGTATTTTTCTCAAAAGTGCTTCTCAAAAAAGTGCTTTTGGAGAGAAGTTAATTTTTTTTTTCTCCAAAACTGCTTCTTCTTCTCGTCAAAAGCACTCTTTTTCCTTCCAAAAGCTTGGCCAAACACCTCAATTTTTGGCCAAAAGTGCTTTTGTCAAAAAACAAAAACACTTTTGGCCAAAAAAAAACTTGGCCAAACAGACTAAAAATCTATTACTAGTACATCATAAACGACCTTTTGAATGGTGCTAATTCTAACTACTATCTTTCATTCATAATCGCTATTTCTCTTCTCTTGAAGCACACTTGAATCAAAACCAACTAAAACACTGCTTTTAAAGAAAACTTTGAGAAACAAGATAAAATGAAATAAATATTACTCATATCAAAACTATTTCCATTGAATATTCTACGTCTAGAAACTTTGAATAATAAAGTTAATTAACCAAAAGTGTCAAATGCATTATTGCGTTTTTCGATGGCGTATAATAGACAATTTGTATTCTACTCAGGGTTTTTAATATTAAGTATTCTCAGTTTGCTGTTTAAAAGCCTACAATCGTCTCAAGACGAGTCAAGAATAATAAATTTAAATGTTTCATTTGCATTTAAATCACTTACTATATAATTTGCTTCTTAGGGCTATACACAGTACTTCAATGTTGAAAAAGTATTACTCCCGCAGTCCCAATTCATATGGTAGTATTCGAATTTCAAAAATTAAAAACGTTTTGCATTGAATGTATTTTTTTATCAGTCTTTTAAATATTTTAAATTGTTAATTATTGTGACTTAAAATATTTTTTACGTAGTTTTTAAATATATAAAATTTTAATTTAAATATATTATGTCCGAATTCATGGTCAAAATTAAGAAACTTAACTTTAGTGTATTAATTATGTAACTTTCAAGAGGTATTGCAACCCAAGAAAAGCATCTCAATGTAATGAGAGGCCTAAGGCAAAAACTAAAAACATGACCTTAATTCTTTTGATAAAATTTAAATATATTTTATTTGATGTTATAACTTCTTAAAATGTGAAGTAGTTCATTATAATTGGCAATATGTACACCAATTTATTTAATATTTGTAGAGACAAAATTGATAGTAGGTTATAAGATTTTATTGATTCATGTTTTGAAAAACTTTTCCAACTAAGACAACAAATATAAAAATTGTTTAATTTATTCTATAAGCCATTTAATTATGTTAAAACTTTAATACTTCTTACCTGATTGTGTATATATGTCATTAAGATTATATATATATATATATATATATATATATATATATATATATCCATTTGTGCATTTTTCTTAGTACTTTTAATTCCAAAAATAAGCTGAAATTAATAATATCATAATGATGATCATTATGTTTCAAATAATACTCAAGATTAAGACAATGAATTCAATTGTTATCTGTCTAATTAACTTACAATGTCACTAAATGGATTGAAGTAAAAATTATACATAGCTAAATTGGAATGAATTAGACAAAATAAGAAGAAAGTAATAAATTGGCAAGAAAATACAAGTCAATTCGGAAGATTGTTGAATTGTATGCACATTTCTACAAATTTGACCTAATCACCCCACAAAAGAAAAAAAAAAGGACCATGTTATAGTTGGTAACCAAGAGTAAAACTAGGGGATTTTCTCTCTAGAATTCAACTCCTCCACAACATTCTCAAACCATGGATTCAATCATGATCACAACACAAATTCCATCAGAACCACCGGATAAGCACAATCAAATGGACATTGAAGCGATAACAACACACTCCTATAAGAAAATGCTATTGGATAAACCGGCTAGCTAGCAAAATAAATACTATGAGGGTGATGTAACCACAATTATTGAGAGCGATAAAGGAAAAAACATCGAAGGATCAATCCCACTATCCCACGATGACAAAAAGCGTCTCTACCTCCCATGGCGTTACTCTGTAATCATAAAGGTCTTTGGACATAGAATGTCGCACCATTATCTTCGCTTTAAACTAATTGACTTATAGAAGCCATCCGAACAGTTAATCTTGATTGACCTAGGATGGGGTTTCTTCATTGTCAAATTCAGTTTAGAGGAAAATATGGTAAAGGCACTACACCTAGGACCATGGTTTATCTCAGGGAACTTTCTATCAGTACGTAAATGGGAACCAAAATTCGTTCTACAAGAAGCCACACTCTCTACGACAGCCATTTGGATTCGCCTCCCACAACTCCCAACGGAATTCTATGACACAGAAATTCTAGAAAAAGTGGGCCGGAAGCTGGGCAAGTTGTTGAAAATAGACTCGTGCACCTCCTCCACCCTTAGGGGAAGGTATGCTCGTATCTGCATTCAAGTACCCCTAGAAACCCCGGTAGAAACCTCAGTCATAATCGGAGATCACAAACAAGCAGTGATCTACGAAGGGGAAGGCACACTATGCATGTCATGTGGCAGAATTGGACACACCTCAAAGGGATGCAACTACAGGAAACCTCAACCTTCTGTCCCATCAGAAGCACCGGAGACTTCCGAAAAATTACGGAACAAAGAGAAGAGAATGAGTGGAAAACAGTCACCTTCCCAAAAAAGAAAAAACAAGGCCAACAAAAATCAAATGACAGGAATGGAGCAGCAACAAATAACCAACAACACTCAACACATGCTCAGCGGATTCAGGTAAACATGTTCGATGCAAATTCAAGTAAGTTTCTACAAACCCAAACTGTTCGGTACAATACAAAAGCAAGTAAACCCAACCCAAAACCATACAGTAGGCCCAATGGTCCAATTAGCAAACTAATACCCACCCCCAATACCAGGTCACCACCCAGACGCGGTCCCAGCCCAAAACAAGTACAAAATGTAAAGTTGGATCAGGACCCGAAGATGCTGACACAATCCACACCCTTGACCCCAAACTCGCCTCCCTAGAAAAGGCCTCTACTTTTGGCCCATCTAACGAGGCAACAGACCCCAAATATGAGGTAATGGATTATGGGGCCAGTCACGCTCATCCAATAGGGCCCCCCAACCCAATTGGAGGCTGTCAGCCCAAAACCCACCCCTACTCTCTCACCTACGTCCCCCCTACCAATACCTCAGAGATAACCTCTAATTGGGAAATTTCAACAGTCACCATGAACACTCAAGTTCACCCTGTGGAACCTCAATCAAATTCAAGTGAAAAAACACCCACTATCCACTACACAAGATCTCTAATTAATACACAATCCCCCCTCCCCCAGGCACAATTATCATTGCCTCCTCCACTAACGGAGATTTGACACTAAAGGTCATAATAATGGATCAGCCCCTTAAGTTAATCCCCCCCCCCCATTACTCAAATTAGTAAAACCAAAAAATACAAAAATAGAAAAAAATCAAACGACAACCTCTTTTGTAACCTCACTGCCACTACCACCGGACCACCTACCGGTATCTTGTCTGGAGGCGGCGCTGCAGGGCTAGGGTTTAACCTACAGTTTCACCCTGAGAAGCCAGAAAGTGACGCTGATTGTACAGAATCCGGCTCACCTAGCAAGGGTAACTATAGAAGCCTTGAACAAAGCCATAGTTGCCTTTGGTCCATGCCTATGGCAGATGATGGTAAACAAGGACAACATGCCACCCAACATCGACCCTCTGATGCTCAACAGCTAGATGTTCCAAACCTTCCAGTCATTACCATTCTTCCACGACCTGGCAACGGAGGACCTAGCAGCGGAGCCGATCTTTGCGACCATCGACCCCCAAATCCATCAAATGCCATCATCTTCTGCTCTGCCAGAGAAGAGCACATCTCCACCTCTCAGCCACATCAAAAAGGGAATCAGTAAGGCCCTAAACCTCCTCAAAAAGAAAAACTCGTTAGAGGAGGAAGGAATAACTTACGGCCCCCTATGAATAGACTCGCTCTTACTGGACTCAGTCAAGGCGATCGAGTTCAGTGTAGAGACCAGCGACGTACTAGCGATATTATGCTCCAGATCAATGATCAAGTGTGGACTGAGTCTAGTGTCTCACCAGTCACATGGATCCATCAAGCCGCTACTCAATCTGACTCCGGTCCTTAGCCTAAAGAGGAAATACCCACCACCTCCGACGAGGGCCTCACAAGGAATGGGGAACCCTCAGGAAGGTCATCACTCATCCAACCAACTGCCCATAATGAACTACATCATATGGAATGTTAGGGGTGGGAACAATGCTGAGTTCAAAAGGCATTGTATGGAGATGGTCCACAAGCTAGCCATGCTCGTTCTGCTAGAGACCAAAATGGCCGACCACAAGAAACTAGCTAAAAAGCTTCAATTCGATATGATTATCCCATCGCCGGCCATCGGGCTATCTGGGGGGATCGTGATAATCTGGAAGGAGGACAGTGTGATTGTCGATGAGGCGACCACCACCCCTCAAGGTATCCATACAATGGTGAAGGTACTCCCTAACCATACTCATTGGCTATTCTCCGCCATTTATGCTAGTAATAATTTAGCATATAGGAAAATCCTATGGGAGAATTTGATCGCAATCTCCAAAACTCTCACAAATAACTGGTTTGTGGGAGGAGACTTCAATAAAGTCTTGAAAGCAAGGGACAAATTTGGGGGTAACCTGATAAGCCCTAGCCGTAGTAACCTATTCTGGAACATGCATGTCATACCTCCTTTTTACTACCCCCGGAATGGTATAAGGGAGTTTCTTCCAATTTAAGTGACAATCAAAATGGGATTATTCATTTAAGATCAGAATCGCCACTTGGGATAATTTATGGTGTCCCAAGTCACCGGTTTAAATCCCGAATCGAGGAAAAATTGACTCTGTTTACAGTCCGCGAACACAGAAATTCGGGTAAGGAATTCTGTTAACCCGGGAGAAGGTGTTAGGCATTTCCGTGTTCCGTGGTTTTAGCACGGTCGCTTAACTGTTATTATTGGCCTATTTATTTAATTTTAAAATACCTTTGAAACCTATGTGCATTTTATTCCTTTTTTAAACCGCTTTTAATAATCCAATTATTATACAACTAATTACTTTATTACACGTTTGCGAATCATGTCACGGGAACCGTACCCACAATTCACATCGTGTTTATTTTTATTTAAAAAGATTAAATTGGGGCCGGGTCACATAAATGTACCCCCAGATTTTATAAATTAGATGTCACGACCACGTCACGGGAACCGTACCCGTAGCTATGATAATTATTTAATTAACGCTCCTAAAGCAAACTACGAAATTGCAAGGGATTTTCTACACTAATTTTGTATTTATGTGAGGACCATGTGCTTTGGGGTCTTATTCAGCATGGCACGCCTCAAATTATTCTATAGGATTTCTTGATCTAATCTTCGAGGGCCATAAGTTATAGGTTTTTCTAATATGGCGCACCTCGATCTAATTAAGGAAGCCTCGTTTTACTAGGTCTACAGACACTTGTGTTTGCAGATGGCTTGAGATTAAAGGGGTTATAAACTGTGAGCATAATCGGGCCATGGGTCGTTTCAGATGATCCCATACACAAATCCCTTGGACATTGAAATCAGATGGCCAAAATACTAAAAGAGGTGACACAAGAATTGGGCCTTAGGGAAAGAGACCTGGGGCGCATGAGCTCAATTTAGACCAGGCGGTCTTGGGCCATTTAATGGGCCTGGTTTTTTTTAAGGAATATGGTCCAATATTTCAGCATCCATTATACTTGGATTAATCAAACCTTAATTTACATTAGACTAATTGATTTTATCAAAAACCAAATAAAAGATTCACCACATCATGTAAATCTAAATTGCAAAAACTAGAACACTTCATGCTCAACGAACACACAAACCACTTGCATTTGAAAATCAGATCTACTACTCATCAACGTTGAGTTCATACACTTAGTGAATCTAACAGGAGAATACTTTAAACATTCAACTAAATATCAAAATACAACAGTAATTCCTAAATTTGTTTGGATATTAAAACCAACACCTAAAACAGCAATACTATGAGAAGAGCTCATTGTGGACTGACTGATTGCTAGCTCGAAATAATTCAATCATCTCAACAAAAAAAAATGCTACTCATCTAAATCAGTCCACACTTGTAAACAGGACTTCAAACAATCTAAACACCAATAAACTAAATTAGAATACCTGTCTAGACTTACAAACAAGATTCAAACCAAATCATAACTGAACAAATAAGCATATGAAAGAGACTAAGCTACTACAGAATTGCATGATCTTCAGAACATATAACATCATTCAATAAACAACATGTGTCTCGAATTCCATCTTGATTACATGGCTTTAGATTTTGCACTTCACACGTTAATGAGATCCGAGAAATACCTGGGAAAATTAGAGCAAAAGAAGAGTGAAAAAATCAACAGCAGAAGAAAGTGCACTTCACCAGACCAACACAGCAAAACCAGCTTCCTTAGACCATTTGAATACCAAATAGTGCAGACAAATCTTTGAAACTCTTTAACTACTGCTAACAGTGAGATTAAAGACCAATTCCCCGTAGTTTTTGACCCCAAAATGATGCAAAAAATTTAGTATAGTTTTCAGAGTATTTCGTTTAGCCGTTTCTGATTTTTTAGTACCAATCTCTAAAGTCTCCTCTGGCTATGAAGGAAACATGCCTTTTATAAAAAGCCTTTAGGGCAGCAGAAATAGTTTTACCATTTTTCGATCAACCCTTCCCCAATTTTTATTTTTATACTTTTAAACCCTGATTTTAAAACCAATTTCTGAAACTACCCAACCCTCTCTTTCCTGGAAGTTTCCCATTCAGTTTTTAAAGGTTCTCTCACTTAAATTCCCCCAAATACCCTTTATCCCCCTGTTATTACCCTCATGAACCAGATATGGGTCAAGTTGACCCAACAATCAACCTAAAACCCTGGGCTTGCAAACCCGGATAGACCCTCCCCTCTTTGGGCTTCTGTTGACAGAGCCCAAGTCCAATACAAAAATCAAAATAAAACCCATAAAGAATATAGGCTAATGGAGTTACAAAAACCAGAATTCTGTTGAAACGAAACAAAACAAAAGAGAAGGAATTAATCAAACCTAACACGAAAACTAAAACAAACGTAAACTAACATGCTTTTAATTTTAACGTGCAAACAGAAAGATGATTTAAAAATAGAAAAAATAATAAAGAAAAAAACAAGGAATCAGAAGGAGATGAGGATGAGAACAGAACAAAGAACGGGGAAAAGATGGGAAAAGAGCGATGGTACCTAAATATGCAGACGGACAAGGCTTGAAGGGATCTCCGACATTTTCGATTTGGGAGATTTGGGGATTTAAGGTTTAGGGTGTTGGCCTCAGATCTGAAATTCGAGGCGACGGAGAGGGATTTAAGGAGAATTGTTTTGGGGTTTAGGACGAGGAGGGGCTGGGGGTTATGGGGTGTAATTTTGGAGGCGGTTTGAGGTGGCGACGCCACCGGAGAGGGTGAGGAATTTAGGGCGGCGTTAGGGTTAAGGTTCA
Source organism: Nicotiana attenuata (assembly GCF_001879085.1). Lineage (NCBI taxonomy): Eukaryota > Viridiplantae > Streptophyta > Magnoliopsida > Solanales > Solanaceae > Nicotiana > Nicotiana attenuata. Next base: position 41,936,472 of record NC_031998.1, read on the forward strand.
AATGAAGAAGATGAAGTGGAAGGGGTACGAGGTTCTCTGATGGAATTCGGAAAATTTTAAACAAGATGGGGGAAGTGTTTAAACCGTTGGATGATGGCAAATGAAGGGCCCAGATTTATTTGTACTGAATGAACTCAAAACGACGTCGCTTGAATCGTCTTGAGACCTGAAGGATTTGGACCGGGTATGATTCAATTTTGGGCCTGGAATTCGAAAGCTTTTTGGGGGAAACTCGTTTGGGCTGGCTGAATTGGCTTTGAAAGCCCTTTTTAAAATCTCTTTTCCCCCTCTTTCTTTTTAATTTCCAATTTTCTTTTCCTTTTCAAATTAATTTAAAAACCTAAATTAACTCTTAAACTAAATTAACTTACCAAAAATAAGCTAATTACTCGTCATAGTATTTACAAAAATTAATTAACTCCTAAATTAAAAGAAAAACTATAAAATTCAAAATTAAAAAGTTAAAATGCAAAGTGAGTTATTTTTTGTGATTTTTTTATTTTTATGAAACAACTAATTTACTAATTAACCTAAAAAAATGTAAAAATAATCCTAAATGCAATGCATGGTATTTTTGGTGCTTTTTCATGATTTAAATAAACATGCACAGATAAATGCAAACAATTAACAAAAGTCCTATGAAAAATCTACAAAATTGCAAATAATGGGAAAAATTTATTTTCTTGAATTTATGGGAGTAATTCATATAGGGCAAAAATCACGTGCTCAGAGCTGCCCCTCTTTGCTCGAAAACACGAAGAGTTTTCGTGCAAAGATAAAGTGAGCAGATACGAGCGATTTTTGCCCGTTTAAATAACTCGTGGGAAGCATTTTGAAAGATTGGGACCGCACCCTACTTTTGAGGTTGCCTACATATCCTTGGCTATAAAGGAATCAGGTCAGTGTAGTTCGGGAGTTTTGGTAGCTGGGACTACCAGGAAGCTGTGATTTCACTGTTGCTGCTGCTGCTACTGCTTACTGAACTCCTTATTACACCAAGATAAAAATAAAAGAAGCTAGACTAAACTATGATGTATGAACTACAAGAATCCTATCTATACTTCCTCAAACTTGATCTTGCAGTTTTTGCGGCTCTGTTGACTTGTACTCTCTAGGTGAGCTTCCTTTGTTGCTAACTTGAATTGTATTCTGAGGTGCTTTCCCTTTGTTCTCCAGGCGGGCACCTGACTGCTGAACTTGAATCGTCTTCCTTTGAACATTGCTGCTTTCCTTTTGTTTTCCAGGTGGGCGCCTGATTTCCAACACTTGCACTGCTTTTCCTCGAAACTTGAACTGCTTCCCTTTGTTCTCCAGGTGAGCGCCTGATTTTCAAAACTTGAACTGCTCTTCCTTTGTTCTCCAGGTGGGCGCCTAATTTCCAAAACTTGAACTGCTCTCCCTTTGTTCTCCATGTGCGACGCGCTCGAGTTCAACTTGACTCGCGTCTCCTTGTCGTCACGTCGGACGCTCGATTCAACTTCGACTCGTCTCCTGTCGTCAGTCGCGCGTATTCAACTGACTGCTCTCCTTGTCTCACGTGGCGCTCGATTCAAACTTGACTCTCTCCTTGTTCTCCAGTGGCGCCTGATTTCGAACTTGAACTGCTTCCCTTTGTTCTCCAGGTGGGTGCCTGATTACCAAAACTCGAACTGACTCCTCTGAGACTGTTGTTTTCCCTTTGTTCTCCAGGTGGGTGCCTGATTTCCAATACTTGAACTGTCTTCCCTTCGAAATTGCTTTTCCTTGCACTATCTCCCTTTGTTCTTCAGATGGGTGCCTGAGTTCATCAAACAGACAAAACAAAAGAAATTTTCTACCCCAGTATGATATTGGGAACATCTGTGAGTGTTAATAAATTCTAAATTAATTTCCTTTATCCTGAAAATTTCAAACCAAGCCTCATTTCAAAAGAAAGCTTAAATGCCAAATTACATTTCCCAGAAGTAGACCTCTCGTCAGACCTTGTCGTTTGCGAGGGCCTCAAAACTTACTAAATCATGTCATCCAAGAGGGTACTGGAGCTTACTGCCGAGTCTGTCTGGCACTTGCTTTCCTTACGGAGGATTTCTCCGAAACAAACGAAATTTTCTGCCCCTGTTTCAATCAAAGAAAACTCTTGTCAGTTTAAAAATGTGGTGGTTAGCTTGCGGCATTCTTGCTGGGGTGGCCCTTCCGCTGCTGTGCTTTGCTTTGACTGGCTGCCTTGAACTGGCCAAGAATTGTTTGACTTTCTAACTGACTCTCAACCGCAGGACCTTGAATGACCCAATTGTTCTACACCCAAACCGTTGTTTTTTACATTTCTGACCCTTTTATCTGAACCAACCATTCAACCAGTGGAACTTTTACTGACACCTTATTTCCCACTTTACATCATGCTATCTCTGGTACATTCTGGTCGCACTTTGCTTCGTGCAACTGGGAAGTTGGTAGTAAGCTTTAAAATCCCTTCTTACTTGCTTAAACAAGGCTAACATTGGACAAGCCTTAGAGAAATAAACCCAAAAGAAATGAAATGCAATGACTTTGAGAGTTAAGAATAAAGAAGAAAATCCAAAACTGGATGACTGTTTGAGGGAGAAAAAGAAAAGAGACTTATCTGATCGGAGCAGCTGGTACCAATGACCATGACATGCACTTCGGATTAATCAGCCCAGCCTATTCTGCCAATCACCTTTCAGTTGCCATACTATATGCCCCGGGATCTCCCTAACCCAATTTCTTTGCGAAATCACTGACCTTGTTCGGCTTGTGATACCCTGAAGGGTTTTCACCAACAAACCTCTCTCATTTGTTCATCTCTCAACTCACTGTCGCCTTACGGTGCCCGTGAGGGTTTTCACCAAGAAGACTCTCTCATTTTAATTTCTCTCATCTTTCGTCGCCTTACGGTGCCCGTGAGGGTTTTCACCAATAAGACTCTCTCATTTTCATTTTTCTGCTTAGACCGGAGTGTTGCCCCTAATATGGATCACCTCACGTGCTTGACTTGGCATTTCTCGAAGACTGATCGGAGGGTCTTTCTTTGGACCGTAATGTGGGCTTTTGGATAGGGTTAAAAAGAAAGGATATCAAAAGGCTCAAAACAACTCAAATGGGTTCAAAATTACAACTTTGGAATCAGATCTCTTACAACAACCACAACTTCTGCCCCGGTTTCTTTGCTTGGGGACATTTGGATTTTTATTTTGATGATACCGAACCGTGAGATTGCCTACGTATCCTTAAAAGGAATCAGGTCGAACGTAGTTCATGTCATAGGAATTGCTTTGTGGTTGTTACTTCTCTTTTCTTTTCTTTCCCTTTTTCTTTTTCTTTTTCCTTTTTTTTTTCTCTTTTTCTTTCTTTTCCTTCTTTTTCTCTTTTTTTTCATTCTTTTCCATTCTTTCCTTTTCTTTTCTCTTCTCTTTTCTTCTTTACTTCTTTACTGAATTTTGCTTCTGATTCCAAAAGAGGGGTATGAAAGGAAATAAATAAGGCTCAAAGGGGTAACAAAGGATAAAGTGTTTAGATAGCAGAACAAAATGCCTTCGTCATTCCAATCTTCAAAACATGCAAGTACAAATAAACACAATCTAAACCAAAGAAATCATACATAATATCTTTTGACTGCATCAGAATTGATAGCCATGTCTACACATTTGCCTTCTACGTCTGTTAAATACAAAGCACCATTGGACAATACTCTTGTTATGATGAACGGTCCCTGCCAATTCGGGGCAAACTTGCCTTTTGCTTCAGCCTAATGTGGAAGGATGCGTTTCAATACTTGCCGACCCACTTCAAATTTTCGGGGACGCACCTTCTTGTTGTATGCTCTTGCCATTCTCTTTTGATACAATTGGCCATGACACACTGCTGCCAATCTCTTTTCATCAATCAAACTCAATTGCTCCAGACGGGTTTTGACCCACTCATCATCATCAATTCCGGCTTCAGCAACAATTCGAAGGGACGGGATTTCAATTTCTGCAGGTATCACTGCTTCGGTGCCATATACCAACAAATAAGGAGTTGCACCTACTGAAGTGCGAACAGTAGTGCGATAACCCAACAACGCAAAGGGCAACTTTTCATGCCATTGCCTGGAACCTTGCACCATTTTCTGAAGTATCTTCTTTATGTTCTTGTTGGCTGCCTCGACTGCTCCATTCGCCTTGGGGCGGTATGGGGTGGACTTGCGATGCGTAATCTTAAACTGCTGACATACCTCTTTCATAAGGTGACTGTTGAGATTAGCACCATTATCTGTGATGATCACCTTTGGGATCCTGAACCGACAAATGATATTTGAATGGACAAAATTGACCACTGCTTTCTTGGTCACAGACATGAAAGTTTTAGCTTCATCCCACTTAGTGAAATAATCAATGGCCACCAGAATGAACCTGTGCCCATTGGACGCTGCTGGCTCAATTGGTCCAATGACATCCATACCCCAAGCAACAAAGGGCCATGGTGCGGACATTGTGTGCAATTCAGAGGGCGGAGAATGAATCAAATCTCCGTGTACTTAGCATTGATGGCACTTGCGAACAAAACAGATACAATCTCGGTCCATGGTGAGCCAATAATAACCTGCTCGAAGAATTTTCTTTGCCAGAACATACCCACTCATATGAGGCCCGCAAACTCCGGAATGCACTTCGGTCATGATAGTCGTGGCTTGCTTTGCGTTGATACATATCAATAGCCCAAGATCTGGAGTTCTCTTGTACAAGATCCCTCCGCTCAAGAAAAATCCACTAGCCAAACGTCGAATTGTTCTCTTTTGATCACCTGTGGCTTGTATCGGATATGCCCCCATTCTGATGTACTCCCTGATGTCATGGAACCATGGTTCACCGTCTAGTTCTTCCTCAACCACATTACAATAGGCATGCTGATCACGACCTTGAATATGCCGAGGGCCGACATAAGCTTTGTCCGGATGGTGCAACATTGACGCCAAGATAGCCAAAGCATCGGCAACCTCATTATGGATCCTTGGAATATGCCTGAACTCCACTGATCGAAACCGCTGACAAAGATCATGCAAACATTTTCGATACGGTATGAGCTTCAAATCTCGTGTTTCCCATTCTCCTTGAATCTGGTGCACAAGAAGGTCCGAGTCTCCCATGACCAAGACTTCCTGGACACCAATGTCTATAGCTAACCTCAAACCTAAAATGCATGCCTCGTACTCAGCTATGTTGTTGGTGCAATAGAAATGAAGTTGGGCCGTAATAGGGTAATGATCCCCTATTTTAGAAATGAGCACGACCCCTATTCCGACAACTTTCATGTTGGCAACTCCATCAAAGAAAAGTTTCCAACCTGGTTTTTCAACCTGCTCCATCTCGTCGATATGCATCACCTCTTCATCGGGAAAATAAGTTCTCAATGGTTCATACTCTTCGTCGACTGGGTTTTCGGCCAAATGATCAGCCAATGCTTGGGCTTTCATCGCGGTTCGAGTCACATAGATAATGTCAAACTCCGTGAGCAAGATTTGCCATTTTGCGAGCCTTCCTGTGGGCATGGGCTTATGAAAGATATACTTTAAAGGATCCAGGCGAGAGATGAGGTAAGTAGTGTAGGATGACAAATAATGCTTCAACTTCTGTGCTACCCAAGTTAGGGCGCAACATGTCTTTTCAAGGTGAGTGTACTTGACCTCATAAGATGTGAACTTCTTGCTGAGATAATAGATGGCTTGCTCCTTCCTGCCAGTGATGTCATGTTGACCTAATACACAGCCAAACGAATTGTCCAAGACTGTCAAATAAAGAATTAAAGTCTCCCGGGTTCCGGCGGGACCAACACAGGTGGGTTTGACAAATACTCTTTGATCTTATCAAATGCTTCCTGGAACACATCAGTCCATTTGACGGCAGCATCCTTCTTCAACAGCTTAAAGATGGGCTCACAAGTTGTCGTGAGTTGAGCAATAAACCTGCTGATGTAGTTTAATCGCCCGAGCAAACTCATTACCTCAGTCTTGTTCCTTGGAGGTGGAAATTCTTGAATAGCTTTGATCTTTGATGGGTCCAACTCAATACCTCGACGATTGACTATAAATCCCAATAGTTTCCCAGATGGAACACCAAATGCGCATTTTGCAGGGTTGAGCTTAAGATTGTACCTGCGGAGCCTCTGGAAAAACTTTCTCAAGTCTTTGACATGGTCAGACTGCTTCCTGGACTTTATGATCACATCGTCCACGTAGACCTCAATTTCCTTGTGTATCATGTCATGGAATATGGCCGTCATCGCCCTCATGTAAGTTGCCCCAGCATTTTCCAGACCGAATGGCATTACCCGGTAGCAATAAGTTCCCCATGGTGTGATGAACGCTGCCTTTTCTGCATCTTCCTCATCCATTAAAATCTGATGATACCCCGCATAACAATCCACAAAAGACCCAATCTCATGCTTGGCACAATTATCAATCAAAATGTGAATATTTGGCAGTGGGAAATTATCCTTTGGACTTGCTTTGTTGAGGTCACGGTAATCAACACACACTCTGGTTTTACCATCTTTCTTCGGCACAGGCACAACATTTGCTAACCACGTGGGATACCGCGTGACTCAGATGACCTTTGCATCAAGCTGCTTTGTGACTTCTTCTTTAATCTTTACACTCATGTCAGTTTTGAACTTTCTCAACTTCTGCTTGACGGGAGGGAATTCTGGGTCAATTGGCAATTTATGGACCACCAAATCGGTGCTCAAACCTGGCATGTCATCATATGACCATGCAAAAATATCCTTATACTCAAACAATGCTTTAATTATCTTTTCCCTGATTCACGGTTCAAGGTGTACACTTATTTTAGTTTCTCTAACATTATCTGGATCCCCTAAATTGATTGATTCCGTGTCATTCAGGTTAGGCTTGGGTTTTTCTTCAAAATGACTTAGTTCCTTACTAATCTCTTCAAAGGCCTCGTCCTCATCATATTCTGATTCATCATCACACTCTATTTCTTAAATTATTATTTCGGAATTAGATTGACTTTTAAGACTGGGCCGAAGATTCCTCATGCATGTCATGTCATTGAAACCAGCATAAAAAGAACTGTACAGAAAAGAAAAGAAAATAAAAATAAAACTATCAGGAATGATGGAAAAAGGGAAATTGCATTTCATTGTAAATAAAAGATAACAGGGTTTGTACATCAACAAGCGGAAAATAAAAAGTCTGGGTCACAACCCTGGAATGACCCAGACAGAAAGAAAAACAAAACAAACTACCAAGACTCCCTCCGGGTAGGGAGAGGAGTAGCCTTCCAATTGTTAAGCTTTATATTCGGCCCGACGAACTGCACATCTGCTTTGTTAGACCCATCTCCAACTTCCACCATGTTCACATCATCAATCAACCTCTGGAACCTTTCAATTAACTCTTCATCCACGTTAACCACAGGACTGGGAACTGTTGCTACTGGGCGTTTCCTGGCACCTGGCTTGACGAAAGACCTGGAGAGACGTGGGATAAGCTTTGGAAGTGCCCACACCTTCTGTTTCAACCTTTTAGCTCTTTTCACATCTGCTGTTATGGGTTTGAATCCAAGACCGAACGTACCCAAATTTTCAGGGAGAGACATCGGCTGTATGATACCCTGTAAGGATGCACCCAAGCCTTTACCTGGCACAAATCCGTTCTTCAGCATTTCAACAGCCACCATGACGGATGCAGAGGCTATCTTTGGAGCTGGAAAAGATTTCCCTTCTGGAACCTTCTCGATCGGCACCGTTTCAAAACTTGGTATACCCACGGCCCTTCGTCGTCTTTGGCCTCAATAAACGGGACAGAGACATCACTGTGAGAACACAAACTATCCTCCCCATGTATGACAATTTCTTGTCTGTCCCATTCAAACTTGACCATCTGGTGTAATGAGGACGGGACTGCTTTGGCGGCATGTATCCACGGCCGACCCAGCAGCAAATTGTAGGAGACGGCCGCGTACAATACTTGGAACTCCATAGTGAATTCCACTGGTCCTATTGTCAACTCAAGCACTATATCACCAACTGAATCTTTCCCACCACCGTCAAATCCCTGGACGCATATGATATTCTTGTGAATCCTCTCATCATCAACTTTCAGCTTGTTCAGAGTAGAGAAGGGATAGATGTTTGCACTTGAACCATTGTCAACTAACACCCTGGTGACCACAGACTCTTCACACTTTACCGTAAGATAGAGGGCTTTGTTATGTTTAGTTCCTTCCATGGGCAACTCATCATCAGAAAAGGTGATCCTGTTCACCTCAAATATTTTGTTGGCGATCTTCTCCAGATGGTTCACTGAAATTTTATCAGGGACATGAGCTTCGCTAAAGATTTTCATCAAGGCCCGACGATGCTCATCAGAATGAATCAACAATGACAGCAATGAAATCTGAGCGGGAGTCTTTCTTAATTGCTCCACGATGGAATAATCTTGTACTTTTATTTTCCACAGAAACTCCTCCGCTTCTTCCTCAGTGACTGCTTTCTTTACTAGGATTGAACTATCTTTGAATGCCTTGACTTTTCTCAACTCTTCCGGGGCAAAGCATCTCCCCGAACGAGTTAGCCCTTGGGCCTCATTGACTTCTTCTTTCACTTCTTTCCCCTTGTAAGTCACTGTCACCCGTTCATAGCTCCAGGGGACAGCCTTGGTATTGATTACCGGCAACTAGGTTACAGGCTTGATGATGACAGGGTTCGTGCGGGCACCCTCCACAATTAAGATAGGATTGTTTGCAAATCCTGGCACAATCACTTTTGACTTTGTATTACTTGTGTATCTCTTCTCAACTACCATAGAGGGTTCACCTTTTGTCATGCTCAACTTATTCACTGTTCTTTCAACCATTGTTTTTGCGACAATTTTTCCTTTAGTCGGCTGGACCTCGCTGGATCGAATCATCATAGCAGATTGCGATGGCTTCTTGGGCTCCCCACCTTTTTGTACTATCTCGATCATGTTCGTTCCCTCATGGGATGGTAATGGGTTCTGGTTAATATTGGGTGCTTCTAGGGTTTGAACTTCAATCCGGTTTGTGTCAATGAGCTCCTGGATGGCATTTTTCAAGTGCTAGCACTTCTCCGTATCATGCCCCGGAGTTCCAGAACAATATTCACAGCTCACAGAGTAATCAAGATTCTAGGGCGGAGGGTTTGGAAATTTTGACTCAATTGGCCTCAGCATATCCAACTGCCTCAATCTATGGAACAAACTAGTATAAGACTCCCCCAACGGGGTGAAAGTTTTCTTCCGCTGCCTCTCATTCTTGAATGCTGGATTGGGTCGGAAACCTGGACCGGGAGGGTTTCGGTAGGCTCGGGGAGGTGGCTAAGTGTTTTGTGGAGCTGGGTAGGTGTTTTGTGGGACTGGGGGACACCATTGTGGTTGGGTATATGACTGGGCATAGTGGACAGAGATATGAGGGCCTGGTGATGGGTAGTAATGCTGGGGTAGATTATAGGGGTTTTGGGTGTAGGCTCTGTGATGGGGTCGAGGTTGGGTATAATGGTGTGACGGGCCCTTTGGTCCAAACCATGATCCTGAATCAACGGTTGCCACATCTTCCTTCTTTTTCTTTCCAATCACTCATCCGGTACCATTTTGGATGGCTTGGATGGTTGCTTTGATGGCCGAATAGCTCATGATTTTGCTTGACTTAAGACCTTCTTCCGCCATGCCACCCATCTTCACTACCTCGTTGAATGACTTGCCTATGGCCGATATCAGATGGCCAAAGTAAGTGAGCTCCAAAGCTTGCAGAAAACACTCCACCATTTCGTTCTCCTCCATCGGAGGGTTGACTCTTGCCGCTTGTTCTCTCCAGCGAAAACCATATTCTCTGAAACTTTCTCCTGGCTTCTTTTCTATCTTAGTTAGAGACAATCGATCCGGAACAATCTCGATGTTGTACTGGAAATGCCGGGCGAAAGCTTGGGCCAAATCATCCCAAGTATACCATCGGTTTATGATCTTGACGTGTATACCACTCTAACGCCGCGCCGCTCAAACTCTGGCTGAAGTATGCCATTAGCAACTCATCTCTTCCACCCGCTCTTCTCATCTTACTGCAGAATCCCCTCAAGTGGGCCACCGGATCCCCGTGCCCGTTATATAGGTCGAATTTAGGCATCTTGAATCCCACAGGAAACTGAACATCGAGGAATAGACACAAATCTTTATAGGCCACGCTCACCTGACCTCCTAATCCCTGCATGCTTCTGAATGATTGCTCTAGGCTTTTTACTTTCCTGAACATCTCCTCCTGCTCTGGGTTTTTAGGTGGTTTTTCAGTCTCAGTTAGGAGGTCAAAATGGGGAATGTACGGGTAATGATCTGGTGCCTTGAAAGTAGGCTCCGGGGGATAGTATTGGTTATCTTGGGTTTGGAACAAAGGCTCGCTGGAGGATCGATGAAGTGTAACTGGCGGTGGTGCCACAAAAATAGGGGTGGCTGGTGGAGGGGGTATGGAATTGGTTTAGCTGGTGGCGCTTGAGTGGTCTGGGAAGTGGTGCCTTGATAATGGTGGTAATGGGTGAAGCCCGGTGCGTTTTGTGGGGATGAATCAGCAGTGGGAGGTTCTTGGGACTGGGCTAATGGTGGGATGAAAGCGGGGTTGGCAGGGTGTGATGGTGGGGGATGTTTTTTCACCCAAGCTTGGTACATTTCGGCCATCTGATGTTTCAACTTATACAGTTCCTCTTTCAGATTAACCTCAGACTCTTCCCCCTTCTCTGGACGGATCAATGACGCTTGCATCCAATTCTTGGCCAGCCATGATCAACTTGTTCTTACACCTGGTGTTGTACGGGTGAGTTGCCAGAATGCCGATCAAACTAACCACCTGCCTGAATTTGATGTCAACAAGCAAACTTGTTAGCGATTAAGATCTTAACAGATAGGCAACCGCACGTTGGGGATGCAATGCACCTAGCAGTTAACCCTTTCTATTATGCATTTGAACGGCTGCTTGCTTCATCCCGGCTTTCACTAATTTTCATTTTGCAACTTCTAACTCTCTTTCCTTTTCATTCCTGCTTTTCTTTGCCTGGTTCTTGTCTTTCCTTTTATTCTCCCATTTTTCCTCATAGTTTTCTTGTTTTCTCTCTCTCTCTTTTTTTCTTTTGTCTCTTTTTTTCTTTTTTTCATTTTCATGGTTATGATCGAATCCTATGAGGATTGCCTACGTATCATGACGCCGCATGAATCAGACCAAGCGTAGTTCGAGGAGATAAATGCGAAAATAAAAGAAAAATACATTTTTGGATTTTCAATTTTGCATAAAACAAAATTAAAGCAGACATCCTGGTTACAACGGCTTTCACTATAGATTTTAATCATAAAACTAACAGACTCCAACTGAAAATTAAAAATACAAACTCCAAAATGGACTAACAAACTCCAAAGAAAACGAAAAACATAACTCGAAAAAATCATGAATACATAAGTGCTTCAATTACTCCTGGGGCCCACGGGACATCAGTCGGTCTCGCCGCGGGCCTATGCGCATATCTCTTGAAGGCGAAATAGGTCATCCATGATTTGTCGGACAAAAATCATAACGGAAGCGAAAACATGGACCTGTTCATGTCCTCACACTCACTGCATTTCATCACTATGTAGTCCGCAATGCTCCTAACCCTTTCTTTGATAATACCGTTCTCTTGAAGCAACCGACCAATCTACTGAGATCTGGCCCCCAAAACTTGTTCAGTTGTATGATTCTGCTCTTGAAGCTGCTGCAGGTCTTTTTCTAGCTGCGACTTCAGGGCATAGCAATGTTCTCTTTCTGCTTTGAAATCTTTTGCCTGTTTGGTCATTCTGTTCTCGAGGACGGTGATCTTTTTATTCAACCCCGCGACTTCATTGTCATATTTCTCTTTTAACTGTTGAACCAAGCGTGCTCGTTCCTCCGCATTCTTAGCCAATTTTGTTCGAGCCCTTGCCAGTTCTCCCTCTGCCTTGTTCAGATCAAAACCATACTCACCCACCTTCTGCCTAAGGTTACTTATAATCTTTTCATCTTTTGCGCTTCTAGCGGGGTTTTCGGGTGCTATTTTCATTTCCTGAATTTGGGCCTGGAGGGCGTCATTTTCTTTTGCCAGCCTTTTCTTCTCACCCTCATCCGCGGCGGCTTGCAAACCATTCTCAAATTGAAGATCCTTGACTTGCTTTTCCAGCTTGCTTATGGTGGCCCTATACTCATTTTCTTTGGCCAACCAATCCCATTGTCCCTGTGATGCCTCGACAAATTCTTGAAGATGGGGTCTTTTGGCTGGTCTTCCGAACTCAACACTTATTTTATACTAGGTGAGGTAACCAGGCGAGACTTCTCCTTTGGATAGATCACTTGGGTGTTTGCTGTCAAGTACTGGAACTCACTCCAGATCTGGCGAACTGCCGCTTCATGAAGCTGACCATCAGAGCCGATCTCGACTACCTGAGTACTAAGGTCTTCATCCTTTGGAACTACTTGACATCTCCCCGGCTGTCTCAAAACCCGATACGGGGCGTAAGGCTGTACACTTCTGAGACCCATCAAGAGGAAGTGAGGGCCGATGGCAGGCATGTATATGATTTCATCAGCAGGAAACCAACCCAACTTCCATTCTATTTGATTGGCAGTGATGGAGCGGAGGCGAGATACCCATTCTGCGACCCCTTCTGCATGTTGAACCCGTCGACCCTTGTATAAAAACTCCTCTATTGCAGTTTTTTATCGTTCCCGTTTTCAATGGGACGACGGACCATAGATGCTTCATATCAATCCACATTTGTAGCAATCAAGTTACATCCCTTCGAAAAAGTCTTGCCCCAGCTTTGCAGGCTGTAAGCTCGGAATATTCAGACATCTATCAATGTGTGCGAAGGGCTTTGGCCTGGGTAAGCAAAGTGTGATGACTCCCAGCTACCCGTACATCGATTTCTTCCTTTGATGGAGACATAAAAGGCCCCAAAATATTCACCTTATGGAAGGCGAAACATCTATGGCTCTTCCCATTCAAGTCGATTCCGTTTGCCTGCAAAATTTTGCTTTCTGGTTAACTTGCTTGACGCCCCCCTATATGAACCCGTATCGCTTGGTATATGAACTGTGGAGTGGAAAAACCCGGCTGCCAAATCTGGGTATTGGACCCCCTGCTTATCTTTAGCAAATCTAGAAACTTGTGCGGAGTGACTGCTCTTCGAGCTACAAATATTGTGTCTCAAATCTTCAGTACTCACCAAATATACCCGGCATCTCTTCCAGAGTGGGTGAGTCAAAGTCGAGATAATGAAATTACGTTTGTGCTTGGATCCCAAAATGTGAACCAATGCTTTTATTATGTCTTCCTCTAGCCTGATCTTCAAAACCCGGTGAGACCCCCAGTGCTGTGTTGACCACATCTCAGTCCTGATTTTCCCAGATCTTCCCGCACCTACATGTTACAGTTCCAAGACTCTTGGTCATGACATTCATAGGCAAGTTTTGACTCGTAGCGTCATCTGCAGATTTATGTTTAGGATATTGGTTTACACCAAATGAATTCTCATTTAACAAACATGACAAAAAGGGGTTAGTTTTTGCAAAAATCAAGAAATTCAGAGCCACTCTCTGTGAATACAGCCCTTCAGCACTTTTGGAAATGGAGGTTTATAGGGCTGTGCTCGCCAGGTGGCCAAAATTCGACAAAAACACAGTCAGCAGGCTATTCATGCAAACAGCCCTCCAGTGTCTTGTCAGACATTGCGCATTTAGACAAGAACGCATTCACTCACTTTAGTTTATGACATAGATGACGATCTTACTATTTTCAAAAAAAAAATCCAAAAAGCGGGGCTGGGACGCCCATTGAGGGGTTTGCCTACGTTATCCCACAGCCGGTGAGAATTCAAACCCGTTAGTTCGGCCCAATCTTGACACAACTGAAACACTTTGAATGATTTTCCCTACTCTATTTTCCTCTTTGTTTCTTTCAAAAATTTTAGCAGAGTTTCGGGCTTTTGGAAACCGAGTTTGGGCAACGGAAATGAAAGTTTCTCTCATCTCTCCGCACTTGGCTCTTTTTTTTCTTTTTCTCTAACAGATTTTGTGCTTCTTCTCACTGAATCTAGAAGCGGTCAACATGTAGTCCGAAACAAATTAAATGCACGACGGTAGCACATTTAAAAATGCATCAGGTTGGTCTTTATTTTCGGTACGCTCTGTCCTAGCGAACCCAACCCCTGTGTTGAATTCCCAAGGTCAAATGCATATGATGCAAACAAGCGCTCCTACTAGGGAACCGGCATGAGGCTGAGTTATTCTAAATTCAAAACCTGGGTATATTGTGCTAGACTTGTGTACCCGAGCGGACGACTCGAGCCGGGGGGGGGCCTACGTACCGGGAACCAAAAGGCCATCCGGCTTTGTAACTTGTCCGAGTCTCTTCCTAATTTAAGGTATGACACTAATAGAAAAGGAGTCACGCCAGCGTGCACATCCCCGAAGATGAGAAGATAAGGGTTTCGTAGCAGTTTATACACAGTTCAAATAATATCAAAGCGGTAAAAAGCGGGATTTAGCACATTAGGCCCAAACATGTAATAAAACCAGATAATAAATAAATCCAAATATAACAATTATTCCAAGCTCGAATTCTTGAACCCTGAACCAGAGATTCTGGGTTCTAATCCCCAGCAGAGTCGCCAGAGCTGTCACACCTCCTTTTTACTACCCCCGGAAGGGTATAAGGGAGTTTCTTCCAATTTAAGTGACAATCGAAACGGGATTATTCATTTAAGATCAGAGTCGCCACTTGGGATAATTTATGGTGTCCCAAGTCACCGGTTTAAATCCCGAATCGAGGAAAAATTGACTCTGTTTATAGTCCGCGAACACAGAAATCCGGGTAAGGAATTCTGTTAACCCGGGAGAAGGTGTTAGGCATTCCCGGGTTCCGTGGTTTTAGCACGGCCGCTTAACTGTTATTATTGGCCTATTTATTTGATTTTAAAACACCTTTAAAACCTATGTGCATTTTATTCCTTTTTTAAACCGCTTTTAATAATCCGATTATTATACAACTAATTACTTTATTACACGCGTTTGCGAATCATGTCACGGGAACCGTACCCACAATTCACATCGTGTTTATTTTTATTTAAAAAGATTAATTGGGGACGGGTCACATAAATGTACCCCCGTATTTTATAAATTAGATGTCACGACCACGTCACGGGAACTGTACCCGTAGCTATGACAATTATTTAATTAACGCGTCTAAAGCAAACTACGAAATCGCAAGGGATTTTCTACACTAATTTTGTATTTATGTGAGGGCCATGTGCTTTGGGGTCTTATTCGGCATGGCACACCTCAAATTATTCTATAGGTTTTCTTGATCTAATCTTCGAGGGTCATAAGTTATAGGTTTTTCTAATACGGCGCACCTCGATCTAATTAAGGAAGCCACGTTTTACTGGGTCTAGAGACACTTGTGTTTGCAGATGGCTTGAGATTAAAGGGGTTATAAACTGTGAGCATAATCGGGCCATGGGTCGTTTCAGAGGAATGATCCCATACACAAATCCCTTGGACATTGAAATCAGATGGCCAAAATACTAAAAGAGGCGACACAAGAATTGGGCCTTAGGGAAAGAGACTTGGGGTGCATGAGCTCGATTTAGACCAGGCGGTCTTGGGCCATTTAATGGGCCTGGCTTTTTCTAAGGAATATGGTCCAATATTTCAGCATCCATTATACTTGTATTAATCAAACCTTAATTTACATTAGACTAATTAATTTTATCAAAAACCAAATAAAAGATTCACCACATCATGTAAATCTAAATTGCAAAAACCAGAACACTTCATGCTCAACGAACACACAAACCACTTGCATTTGAAAATCAGATCTACTACTTATCAACGTTGAGTTGATACACTTAGTGAATCTAACAGGAGAATACTTTAAACATTCAACTAAATATCAAAATACAACAGTAATTCCTAAATTTGTTTGGATATTAAAACCAATACCTAAAACAACAATACTATGAGAAGAGCTCATCGTGGACTGACTGATTGCTAGCTCGAAATAATTCAATCAAAATCTCACCAAAAAAATGCTACTCATCTAAATCAGTCCATGCTGCAGTAAACCCAATCAGTCCACACATATAAACAGGACTTCAAACAATCTAAAACACCAATAAGCTAAATTAGAGTACCTGTCTAGACTTACCAACAAGATTCAAACCAAATCATAACTGAACAAATAAGCATATCAAAGAGACTAAGCTACTATAGAATTGCATGATCTTGAGAACATATAACATCATTCAATAAACAACATGTGTCTCGAATTCCATCTTGATTACATGGCTTTAGATTTTTCACTTCACACGTTAATGAGATCCGAAAAATACCTAGGAAAATTAGAGCAAAAGAAGAGTGAAAGAATCAACAGCAGAAGAAAGTGCACTTCAACAGACCAACACAGCAAAACCAGCTTCCTTAGACCATTTGAATACCAAATAGTGCAGACAAATCTTTGAAACTCTTTAACTACTGCTAACAGTGAGATTAAAGACCAATTCCCAGTAGTTTTTTACCCCAAAATGATGCAGAAATTTTAGTATAGTTTTCAGAGTATTTCCTTTAGCCGTTTCTGATTTTTTAGTACCAATCTCTAAAGTCTCCTCTGGCTATGAAGGAAACATGCCTTTTATAAAAAGCCTTTAGGGCAGCAGAAATAGTTTTACCATTTTTCGATCAACCCTTCCCCAATTTTTATTTTTATACTTTTAAACCCTGATTTTAAAACCAATTTCTGAAACTACCCAACCCTCTCTTTCCTGGAAGTTTCCCATTCAGTTTTTAAAGGTTCTCTCACTTAAATTCCCCCAAATACCCTTTATCCCCCTGTTATTACCCTCATGAACCAGATATGGGTCAAGTTGACCCAACAATCAACCCAAAACCCTGGGCTTGCAAACCCGGATAGACCCTCCCCTCTTTGGGCTTCTGTTGACAGAGCCCAAGTCCAATACAAAAATCAAAATAAAACCCACAAAGAATATAGGCAAATGGAGTTACAAAAACGAGAATTCTGTTGAAACGAAACAAAACAAAAGAGAAGGAATTAATCAAACCTAACACGAAAACTAAAACAAACGTAAACTAACATGCTTTTAATTTTAACGTGCAAACAGAAAGATGATTTAAAAATAGAAAAAATAATAAAGAAAAAACAAGGAATCAGAAGGAGATGAGGTTGAGAACAGAACAAAGAACGGGGAAAAGATGGAAAAGAGCGATGGTACCTAAATATGCAGACGGACAAGGCTTGAAGGGATCTCCGACATTTTCGATTTGGGAGATTTGGGGATTTAAGGTTTGGGGTGTTGGCCTCAGATCTGAAATTCGAGGCGACGGAAAGGGATTTGAGGAGAATTGTTTTGGGGTTTAGGACGAGGAGGGGCTGGGGGTTATGGGGTGTAATTTTGGAGGCGGTTTGAGGTGGCGGCGCCACCGGAGAGGGTGAGGAATTTAGGGCGGCGTTAGGGTTAAGGTTCAAATGAAGAAGATGAAGTGGAAGGGGTACGAGGTTCTCTGATGGAATTCGAAAAATTTTAAACAAGATGGGGGAAGTGTTTAAACCGTTGGATGATGGCAAATGAAGGGCCCGGATTTGTTTGGACTGAATGAACTCAAAACGACGTAGCTTGAATCGTCTTGAGACCTAAATCGGACCGGGTATGGTTCAATTTTGGGTCTGGAATTCGAAAGTTTTTTGGGGGAAACTCGTTTGGGCTGGCTGAATTGGCTTTGAAAGCCCTTTTTAAAATCTCTTTTCCCCTTCTTTCTTTTTAATTTCCAATTTTCTTTTCCTTTTCAAATTAATTTAAAAACCTAAATTAACTCTTAAACTAAATTAACTTACCAAAAATAAGCTAATTACTCGTCATAGTATTTACAAAAATTAATTAACTCCTAAATTAAAAGAAAAACTATAAAATTCAAAATTAAAAAGTTAAAATGCAAAGTGAGTTATTTTTTGTGATTTTTTCATTTTTATAAAATAACTAATTTACTAATTAACCTAAAAAATATAAAAATAATCCTAAATGCAATGCATGGTATTTTTGGTGCTTTTTCATGATTTAAATAAACATGCACAGATAAATGCAAACAATTAACAAAAGTCCTATGAAAAATCTACAAAATTGTAAATAATGGGAAAATTTTATTTTGTTGAATTTATGGGAGTAATTCATATAGGGCAAAAATCACGTGCTCACAATGCATACTGCTAGACCTAGGTTACAAAGGTAGTAAATTCACTTGGTCTAGTAAAAGATACAGCAATAGGTCCTCTTTGATCCTTGAAATAATTGATAGGTGCTTTGCCAATGAGAATTGGATCACACAGTACCCTGAGGCTACTATGTTACACTTACCTAGGACCCACTCTGATCACTGTCCCATCCAGGTTGTCCTAAAAGGAATACCCTCCAATAAACTCACTAGACCCTTTAGATCTGAATCTATGTGGGCTAGCCACCCAACCTTCCCAAATATCATCAATGAGGCTTCCACTACTAATTCAACCCTTCTCCAATCCACTGAGTCTTTCAAGAGAATTGTGACTAAGTGGAACAGAGATACCTTTGGCAATATCTTCCACAATAAAAGAAGAATCTTAGCAAGAATTGCAGGAATCCAAAAATCCCCCAATTACCAATTCAGTAGCTACCTGTTAAACCTAGAAAACAATCTTGTTAGTGAGCTAGACTCAATCCTTAGAAATGAAGAGGAATTCTGGAAGCTTTTAGGATTATCTGGCTCAATGAGGGTGATGCTAACACCAGATTCTTTCACACTTCCACTCTCAATAGAAGAAGAAGGAACAGAATCCTTTCTCTTAAAGATGAGAGTGGAAATTGGATCTATGACCAGCAAGACATCCAAACATCCATAATTAGCTTCTTCACCAACTCTATACCTCATGCCACTCCCAAGACCCCATCTCTACCACTAGTTATCTAACTATGTCCCATACCCTCTGTGATTCCCAAAGGGACAAACTGGACAGGCCCCTTGAGTTGGGGGAAATAAATAGGGCTATCTTTTCCCTAAAGCCCTTTAAAGCACCTGGTCTTGATGGACTCCACCCTTTCTTCTACCAAAAGTACTGGAGCATTGTGGGCAACTCTGTCACAGATTTCTGTAAGAAATGCTTCTCTACTAACTTCATGGATGAGACCATGAACCAAACTCTACTCTGCCTCATCCCAAAATGCCCCCGAAGCCTCAATGCTGAAAAACTTCAGGCTAATTGGACTTTGTAACACAATCTACAAGTCCATCACCAAGATCATTGTAAACAGAATCAAACCAATGTTGCCTGACATTATTGGGTCTAGCTAGGCCAGTTTCCTCTCCAATAGAAGAGCATGTGATAATGCCATCATTGTGCAAGAGTATATCACTCACTTTAGGAAAATGAAAGGGAGACAGGGCAACATGATCCTCAAAATTGATCTTGAAAAAGCTTTTGACAGGCTGGAGTGGTCCTTCATCAGGGACACACTTCATGCCTTCAATTTTCCCCCTGGTTTAACCAAGATCATTATGTCCTGCATTAGCTCTTCCAGCATCTCAATTCTTGTTAATGGGGGGAGACTGAAGCCTTCAAGCCTTCCAGAGGCATAAGGCAAGGGGACCCAATATCTCCTTACCTTTTCACAATGTGTATGGAGAGACTATCCAGGTTAATAGATAAGGCTGTCTTAGACAACCAATGGTAGCCCATAAGTATCAGTAGGTCTGGCCCTAAAATCTCTCATCTCTTCTTTGCTGATGACCTCACCCTGTTTGCCAAAGAAAGCAACAGAAATTGCACTTCCATACACTATATTCTGCAGACCTTCAATGAGAATTCAGGCCAAAAAATCAACCTTGCTAAGTCAAGGGTGCTCTTCTCCTCTAACACATCCCAGGATACATTGGAGAACCTCACCAACACTCTGTCTATTCAAGCTACCACATCCTTTGGTAAATACCTTGGTTTCCCTATCTTCCATAAGTAAGCCACTAGTGCAAACTTCCAATTCATAATTGATAACATGCAATCCAAACTGGCTGGCTGGAAAACCAGTTACCTAAACATGGCTGGCAGAACTGTCCTGGCCAAGTCTTCCTTGAACAGTATCCCCAGCCATGTCATGCAGTATATCAATTTGCCCACCAAAGTCACCAAACAAATTGATAAAATCCAAAAAAACTTCATCTAGGGCACCACTCCGGACAAGAAAAAGCTGCACCGGATTTGCTGGGATAAGGTTACCAAAAAAAGGCTAATGGAAGTCTAGGGCTCCAAAAAGCTGATCTAAAAAATAAAGCAGCACTTACTAATCTTGCTTGGAGGACTTATCACAACACCAATAGCTTATGGGCAAGAGTCCTCATTTTTAAGCATTGCAACTTCAGCCAAACACCTAGAGCCACTAGAGCCCTTAGATATCCTAGATACCCCAAATCCCCCAAATGGCAATGCATCCTCAAGGGATGGGACACTTGTAGTAAGGCAAGCAGATGGGTAGTCCACAAAGAAAATAGGGTCAACTTTCTGAGTGACGCCTGGATCCCTAATCAACCAGCAATTAGGGACATGATCGAAGGTCCTTTTTCTCAGAATGATCTAAATGCCAAAGTAGACACTGTCTACAATTCAGGGGCTTGGGATCTCTCCACCATATTCATGTATCTGCCCCCAAGCATTTCCAACATGATCAACTCTGTCTTCATTCCCCCAAACCCCACAAAAGATGACAATCTTATCTAGGGATTTAGTTGCTAGTGGTTCCTTCACTAACAGTTCTGCTTACTCTTTTCTTAGCAAAACTAAAAACAATGTTGGAATAGAAGAGGAAGGAACTTTCAATTGGATCTGGAAACTCCATACACCCAACAAAATAAAGAACTTCATCTGGCTTCTTACCCGCAAAAGGCTTCCTACTGGGGGCTACCTCCACAGAATTGGGGTCAATTGTAACCCCCAATGCTCTTACTGCCATAATTGTGAAGAAACAGTTGACCACATCTTCTTCGAGTGCACAATGCAGTCCAGTTCTGGCATGAATTACTGTCCAAAGCATCCATTGAGAGCAGACAACAGAACCCCATCTTTTCAGCCCAACAATGGCCATCAACTTGGAATAAAATTAGGAAAAAACCCTTCAATGGCCACATTCTCTGGGAAAACATCCTCCCTTTTTATTTTTGGCATATCTGGCTATGCAGGAACCACAATCTCTTCAATAGTAAAAAAAGATAAGATCAACACTACCAACACCATCTCTAAAGCTACTGAATACTTTGTGTTGACAAAAAATGCCTTCACCAAAACACCCATCAAATCACCACCAAATGGGAGCCACCCAGAAGAGGCTCTTATAAGCTGAATACGGATGGAGCAGCTAAGGGCAACCCAAGCATAGGAGGAATAGGTGGAGTCTTCAGAAATCATAATAGGGACTGGATAATTGGGTTTATGGAAAATATCCCACACACAAACAACACTTTGGCTGAGCTGAAGGCTCTCCTAAAAGGACTACAACTTGCTGGGCAAAATAATTGGGTTCCTTTAGACATCAACACTAACTCGGCCGAAATCATATAAATGCTAATCACAGGTAACCTAACTTATGATCCTATAATTTGTGAATGCAGGTCCTTAATACACAGGATGGACAGGGTCGTGGTGAAGCACACTTACAGGGAGCAGAATAGGGTGGCAGATGTATTAGCCAAGGAAGCAACGAAGCCAACTTTTTTGAACAGATCTAGCATACTGTCAGTTCCTCCGATGTTTGTCAATGATGTGTTCTGGGCAGACATCCTGGGAATTGATATTGTTAGGATTTTTGTGGGTTGTAATATGGATACAATACTCCAAAACATTGCTACGCTAGGTGTCCTACAGTACCCCACCAGTGACTTATCCGTGTAATGTTTTTTGTATGCTAGTAATATATAAATATCCTCTTAACCAAAAAATAAAAAATAAAAAAATTAATTGGCTGTGAAATTTCTTCCTCAAAACAAAATGAATTGGCTATAACTTTCAAGTTTCAACATAGTATTTTAATCAATAATCTAAAAAGCTACAACTTTCAATTACATGTATTTCAATCATATCGACCGGAAATTATTGAAAAGATTTTATTTTTCAGTAATTATGAATAATAATTTTTAAAATTTATATATAATTTTAAGGCCTTACTATTTTAGGGACCTAAGGCAATTGCAAGAAAAAGAGATTTATTGGCATGATTTTGGACTTTGAGTATAATAATAGTTAAGTTTTATAATGGTTGTATATGCAATAATCTTTTCGCCATTTATATAGTTTTTTGAGCAAACAAAAAATATATATATTAATAACTACTTAATGGTTGTCAAGTAGAAGAGAATAACTTATATGATCAAAGGTGTGTGAAATAATTTCCTGAAAGTTCTGTTCCTTGTTGGAGGTTTTTGCTTTCTTTTTCATTTTTACTTTCATAAAAAGAAGATTATGTTAATTCGTTAACTTTATTTATTTTCAATACTTAAAACGGAAAAGGGTCAGCTTTGCCCCTCAACTATTACATTTGGTCTAATAATGCCCCTCATCCACCTATTGGGCCAAATATACCTTTCTGTTAAGGTTTTTTGGCTCACACATGTCCTTTAAGTTAACAGCCCACTTCAGCTTTTAAATCAAAATTATTTTTAATGACGTGGCATAATATTATTGGTTGTTTTAAAACCCACCCCAAATATGTTCAACCACCCACCCGTTTGAGATCGACCCGACCCAACATATAGATTACCCACTAAAACACTATGACCCATACGACTGAAGCTCCCATAAAGCTCCCCAAATTTCGTAAAGCATTCCTATAGAATGTGAATTAAAAGGCCCATGCTCAGTTGGCCTTATTGAGGACAGCCATGTTTAATGCAACTAAAGGTTAAATGTGAGACCAAAATCAGCATAAGGCAATTTTTTGAGGTGTACAATTGTTATTATTTTTTCTTTTTGGTTTCACACCATATGTTTGGTACTTGTTCTAAGAATCGATTAATTCATATTCACGCCCAGAAATCCTAAGCCCTCCTTATCAAAGATAATACTATTCTAATGGCTTGAACCCGTGACCTTCTGGTTAAGAATAAAGTATTTACCACTCGGCCACAATCTCTAATTAATAATTATTAGTATTAATTTTTCTTAGGCCAAACAAATAATGGATTAATTTTATATTTTTCCCACATCCAACTCATGGGCTTGAAATAAATGAAAAAAAGACAAAAAAATCCAATTTATTCCAGTGACAAAACGTACAACTTTCTTCCATCTTCGCAGCTCTCTAATCCAAATGTAGGAGGGTAGGAAGGGCTACAAAGTAGAGAGTTACTTATTTGCCTATACCCTCCTATATCTAATTTATTTATTAAAACAATTGATTGTTTTAGCTTTAAATTTAATTTTGGAATTTTATTTGGAAATTAGTTTTAGAATTGATTTGTAGAAAACAAACAACATGTTTGCATTTAATTAATTTTTGAACAATTGATTTTGAAGGGGAAAAATACAGTCGTACATGGTCCTTTTTAGTCAAATGCGCTCCTATATGGTTAAATTGTGCGAAAATTTGACCAAACATGTTTTTTTATTATAAAATTTATCTGAAAACCAAAAAATAAGAGATTTACTTTTTGACTACTAATCAAGTAAAGCGATAAGGAAAAAAATATAATGATGAGAAGAGACAATTCAGTCATAATGCATGTCCGAACAATTTAAATAAAAGATTAACCTAAAAATACGGAACCTTAATCTTATTAAGTGGGGAACCACTAGTGATCCAATTTGTTAACCAAATCTACAACTAATATGCTTTTGTTTAAAATCTCACATTTTAAATTTCTTTATTTTCATAGCTGAATTTAAATGTAAGCTATCTAAGCAACGACATATGTGAGTGTGTAGTTACATAGATAGATTACTTACATTTTCATCGAAAATATTGTAGGTTAACAAAGTAAATCACTTATTATTCAACAAGAAATTTAATAATGTCACATACTGATATCGTCGTCTGCTGCTAGGTCCAGAAATGGCGCTAGGTGAAAGCGTTGCCATGCTCCTTAATGAATTGAGTGATCATTCGATTTTTTATTGATTTCGACGGCCAGCATAGATCTCATAGTATCCGCCTACTATTACTATGACAAAAGCCCTTCCTTTTAATTCCTTTAGCCACTTAAAAAGTAAGTAACTTCTATTAGTGCCGGACTTTGAGTCGAATTAGTTGTGTCATATACTACGTCCACAATAATAATTCGTTAATGTCCACTAATTTAAATTACAAAAAGATCTAAAGGGGAAGCCCCCGAAGGCATACTTGCATACACATATATATATATACACACACACACACACACATATATATATATATATATATATATATATATTGAAAGTTTAAGCAATGGATGCAGTGGTGCCACTGTGGTGGTTAGATACATTTAAGGAAATTACGCACATAATTTGCGCACAAGATTGTAGGGGCCAAAATCTGACCGAGGAAATTCAGCATGAATAGGTTATTATCGTGAGAAGTGTAACTTATCATGGGCAGTTTGGCCGAGGTCGATCAGTGGTAAACAAGAATAAGTCGTTGAGTGGCTCATCAGGGCCGAGGTCGAGCAACATAGACGGAAATAACAGCTAGTATAGCTTGGAACTTTCAAAGGGAATATTCTATTGAATATTTCTTCTGTTGTACCTTTTAGGATTCTTTGGAATATCCATATAAATAGTAAGATAGATAAGTCAAAAGGCGTGTAATATTCTATTTGATAAGAACACTTTTGAAAAGTAAGCTCTCTAGATAAATACAAAGAACAACTTTCTGAGAGAGATTCGATCTTTATGTTCTATCCATTGTCATTTCCACCAGATCCGAGAAAGTGTATAATATTCTCTCATATTCTTGCCATTCATCATTGTCAGAAGAAAGAATCATTCACCTCTTTCATTATTGGATGAATCTTCCTCCTTATTTACATTTAGTGTCATTTATTGTTATTTATTACGTATTCTCATCCCATTAATAATAGCAACATTTATTACATATTGCATTAAATCCACTTCAACGTGGTCCCACATTATCCACATAAAACTGATTTTAGATCTAGAATTATTATCTTTAACTAAGATTAATCTCTTAACCTTTTATTTAATTAGTTTAACAAAGAGTTTCATACTTTTTGGTCAAACAAAGATGCCAAAACAAATTCCTAAGGAAAATAATATGACATCGTTTATCATTATTGGGGTGTTTATAATATTTTCTAAAGCATCTTTTTTCTTCTCAAAAATTGTCTTTCGGATGTTTATAATATTTACCAATAATTCAGTATCTGTTATGAAATACATATTTATATGGATGTCCACTAATCAAATATAACTCCCACTACTTTTCTCCATTATGTAGATAACCCCCAATACTTCTCACCATTATTGTTGTAACTCCCTCACCTTCATAACCTACCCATGATTTTCCTCCATGATCTCAAATGCTTAATGGCATACTTATGGAATTCTTTTGGTATACCTCTATGTTGTACTATAAATAGAGGATGAGAACTCATTTTGTAATACACTTGAATACATGGAAGAAATAAGAATCTCTTCTATCTTGCTCCCTACATTCTTGTCTATTTTCTTGTTTTATATTATTACTTTGAGCTAAGTTTTGTAACACGTTATTAGCACGAGTCTCTATCCAATTGAGTTACTACATCTACAAAATTGTCTTACATCAGAAAAAGCATATGTCTGCTGTGCCTGATATTCCTCTAGAAGAGATGAGTTTTTCTTTTCCATTTAGCAATTTCAAATAATGGTATGAAATATAATAAAAGGAATAACAAGGTTGAGGAGACTAGTACATCGTGAAAAGGCATATAATGCTAAGATACGTTTTCTATTTTTTTTTAATTAATTCATTTTCTTGTTAGTTTTCTCAAAGGTTCTTTATTTGTCGGGAAAGTTTCCAATACTAAGTATTACTTTGTAAAGTTGAAAATACTTAGATGTAAATTAATTACTACTCCATGTTTTTCTTTCTAATATTTATTGTAAGTTTAGTCTAATCTCTTTCACCTAATTTTCAGGTTAGATGCTATATGAGAATCAGAAGCATATAATGATGCAGCTAAATGTTACATACTAAACCAGAGACCAAAGATGTACATAAATTAAGGAGCTACGCCAGTTTTTGCAAAGTGATTTGAAGAACTTTGATTCCTTTGTTACCAGTAAATAGATACTTATTGTGTAACACATATATGAGTTTACTTTTATTACTATTAAAAATAGTATACCATGAAAGTCTCAAGGGTGAGTCTACTTTGGCATATTATGCCATTAATTAAGGATAAGACGGTGGGTTCAAGTCCCTACGCACCATGAGGGTAAGACATCGGGTTTTGAGTCCTGATGATCCATGATTGTAAAAGTTGGGTTTGAGTCCCAACTCATTATGGCATAACATGTCTTTATATGGGTCAGGCATTGGGTTTGAGTTCCAATGCACCATATGGATGACATAGTGATGACTAAAGAAAAATAATATATTTTTCATGGAAAAGCGTCAATCTTGTCCCACTTGATTTGCACCATTCTTGAAGTGAATGCGGTAGCAATGCATAATAAGTAAATGAAGACAAGTGGTTGACCAATGAACATGGGCGTGCCATTGATCAAATAATAATAGTCATCATTATGGTAATTGTAATGAGAACAATAAGGGTTCTCGAAGTAATCCTTCAATATGTGAAGGAAATATTTACCATAAAATTGGTATGAAAAATTTATAAAGCACGTCGCAATAATTATACTCCATTCTTTGAAGAGAATGTGACTTGTGCATTGAGAATGCAGATTCATCCCTGAAGGTGAATGTAACAATATGTGATAAAAGTAATGAATAAAGACATGCAATGCGTGATTGGATACACACCACAACTCACCTCTAAGGGAAGTTTGAGAGAAAGAGAGATAATGAATATTAGTGTGTGATTACATGAATATGTCATTGGTCGCGTACATGTGGTACGCCAAAAATAATTTGACATGCCTTATAAAAAGTTATTAAAGGCAAAAGTAAAGCAAGAAATGATTTTGCTTATGATGATTTTGACCATGACAATTATTATGATATGATTTTCTCCGTGAATGAGACATTCACCATATGGATGGTGTGACAAAAGATTTTGTAGTACAAAATCAATTAAGAGCTCCGGAAGAGCTAATTTGTTACTACCCGGATGAATGAAATTTTTCATGACATTGATATTGTAGTAAGTCTCAAAAGGAATTTTTGAGTTTCAAATATATTAGCCAAAGTGGTTGGCATATTGAGACTATAAATGTAAGGAAGATTGAATATCTTCATACTACTATAATCATACCGGGTAAATATAAAAGGTTACCCGATTTTTCTTTTATTTGTACTACACAAGTATAAGCATGATGATGGAATCACATGCCACAAGTAAACTAGAGGTTTACTGAAACAAATATTAGTTGGCATGAACGGGTTGGCCTTCACGGTTCAATTATGATGCAAAAATTAATTGAGAATTCACATTGGCATATATTGAAGAAATAGAAGATTCTTCAAGAATTATCTTGTGCTGCTTATTCTCATGATATACCAGTTAAGGTTGGGATTGAATCTCTTAAGATCTGGAACGAATTAAAGGTGATATACATACATATATATATATATATATATATATATATATATATATATATATATATATATATATAGGCCCAATCACCTGCCATGTGGACCGTTTACTATTATATGATTTTAATAGATGCATCTATTGTATGGTCATATATGCGTTTGTTGTCAACTTGCAGCTTGGATTTTGCAAGATTGATTGCTCAAATTATTAGAGCAGAGTCCAGAATATAAATTTATCTTGATAATGCTGGTTTAAATCCAAGTTGGTTTAGCAGAGATTGTATGCCTCCAATTATAGCTAAACCATTGGTTATGAGAATAAAATTACCAAAAGGAAATTTGGTATGAGATGTATTATTTAATATAGAGCAGCACTTGTACGCATCTAGCCAAGTTATGATAAATTCTCCCCGTCACAATTGGTTCAGGGTCAGGAACCAAATAATTTCCATCTTGAAATATAGATGTGTTATATGATTTAATTGTGACACCACAATGCACAAAGATGGGTTCCCAAATAAGGTTGAGAAATGTGTTGGTGATCCTAACATTAGGGGGAGAAAATGGGCAGCTGAAACAGTGATACGTGGAATGAATTATTATGAATACATCTAGATCCTCGTACAAGAAAATGTGAACTTACGTGAACTTGAAGTTCAAGTGATAATTCATTTCTAAAATATTGCCAGGAGCATTTGCTGACCCAAGGCTAAATGTCATATTTCAGTTGTTCATGCACCAAAATAGAATAAAGTCCATGATGGACAGAGTTTATGACACGCATGAAGCGTAATAGACTAATCGGTTCCAAAGATAAAACTCCTTGAAGAGGGAGAGGAGCAAATGTTCAAGATGGTCACAATAAGGAGGCAAGTGCTTTATAAGAGCACCATGACATAACACTTTATAAGACCTCATGGGAGAGGCTCAAGTACCTGAAAATAATGAGATAAAGAGATCTCAATAAGTTATGTCTTTAGTGGGTAATGACGGAACCGATGTAAAATGATCATTACAGATATTGTTTATATAATGTAGAGCCCAATATTATTAATATTGACGAGGATGTTAAGATCAAATCTGTCATGGAATTTGGACAGATAAATGATTGGCCAAATGAAAAATATGCAATGAAAATTGACTTCATCTGAAAAATATGAAGTTGGACGAATAGTCCCAACAACTAAAAGTATAAAGGCTATATGGAGATATTGAAATATGATTAATATTATATTGCAAAAGTAATCCTTGATATAGATTTGTTTATTCTAACAAATATTGTCAAGGTTTTGTTGGTTATACAAATGCAGGGCATAGTTCGTTGTTCAAACAATCTATTTTCATGTGAGGACGTGTGACTTTTCTTTGAAGAGACGATTCCAATAATATTGAAGATGATGATGCTTGCATAGCTCAATTAAAAGAACGATATATTGAAGAAGACAAAATAAAGCACATTTAGCCAAAGTTTCTTTGCAGTGACGATCTTCAATAGAATGATGAAATAGATGTTCAAGAAATTCCTTCAAGTGATAATTTGGCGGAATAATTCACGAAGGCATTGCCGATCTCAATATTAGAGAAGTTGTTATACAAGCTTGGAATTCGGCGTCTCCGAGAAATAAAGTGATATTTTCATCAGGGGGAGGCAAATACGCGCTGTACTCTTTTTTCCTTAGCTAAGGTTTTATCCCACTGGGTTTTCCTGGCAAGGTTTTTAATGAGGCAGCAAGTAATGCGTATTACAAGATATGTGTACTCTTTTTCCTTCACTAAGATTTTTTCCTCCATGGTTTTTTCTTAGTAAGGTTTTAACGAGGCACATTATCTATGGACATCCAAGGGGGAGTGTTATGAAATACATATTTATATGGATGTCCACTAATCAAATATAACTCCCACTACTTTTCTCCATTATGTAGATAACCCCCACTACTTCTCACCATTATTGTTGTAACTCCCTCACCTTCATAACCTACCCATGATCTTCCTCCATGATCTCAAATGCTTAATGGCATACTTATAAAATTCTTTTGGTATACCTCTATGTTGTACTATAAATAGAGGATGAAAACTCATTTTGTAATACACTTGAATACATGGAAGAAATAAGAATCTTTTCTATCTTGCTCCCTACATTCTTGTCTATTTTCTTGTTTTATATTATTACTTTAAGCTAAGTTTTGTTACAGTATCGTAATTGACAAACTTATAAATTCATTATTAATTGATTTGTATCTAATCCAAATCGTAGGGTGATAAGGCAAAAACGAGTCATTTACCCTTTCACTGAATTCCCTCCCTCCCATGCCAAAGTCATGTGTACGAATTTAATGCCAAAGAATTGATTTTAGCACCATGAAATGCGGCGAAATAATCGAAATTTCCTCATAATTAACTAGAGGTCTTAAGTTTAAATCATAAAAATAAAAAAATAAAAAAATCGATAGGAAGCACGTTAGATCTCTATGTGCCTATGTGGATTCGAATTAGCCAAATCAATGAGTTTTTAATACATTTAAATAAAAAAAAATGAAGTAATTAATTTTGAAAAAAAAAAAAGATGTATTTAAATTGTTTCTTCTAGATCTACACTTTTGGAAAATAATTAGTAGTAAGAGCTAAAATACTGCAGACTTTTCTATAGAGTCAAAATTACGAGAAAATTCTAATAAATATGTTTAATTGCTACTAAACATATTTCAAAACAACTGAAAATAAAAACAAAACCAATTAAAAAAAATGAAGATGACTCGAAACTGTTTGGTCATAAAGTCTGATTAGCTTATATACATTAAAAAAAAAAGGAGTTTGTTTAGGAATGCGTAGATAGACTTAATAAATATAAAAAAGGGGAAAGGGGGACAGAATACCGAATAGTGTTGGGTTTGGGTTGAAATAAGCTAACCTAAAAATACACTAGTTAGGTTAAGGTCCTTTAATGTCTTTTTTTTTTTTTGGTTATTTTTAGAGCTCGTCTGGATCGACTTATTTTAAGTGCTTAGCTTTTAAGCCAAAATAATTGTTAAGTCATTGTGTAGTGTTTAAATAAAGTAAAGAAATGCTTTTAAGCACTTGTTTTTAAGCTAAAATGACAAAAACAAATCAAAAGTAGAAAGATAGAATTCCTAACTTATGACTTATATTTAAAAGTCACTTAAAATAAGCCTATCAAACGGGCTCTTAATATTGCCTAATCTCAATGTACATGATTCCTTTGCTAATTATATATTGTGCTTAAGTAGTTTCATGTTTACATTATTTATTTGTAAAATTGTTGTATATTAAGTGCAAAAAAATTTAATACATTACAGCCTAAAATACTTTATTATAGAAAATTTAACTCAAAGTTTTTCAGAACCATTTTATTTTGTAATCCCTGAGTCTTCCTCATTCCATTAACCAATTAATATTTGAATATTTCTCATTGTTAATTTTGTTGGATTTTTTAAAGGGTGTGTATATGAAATAGAAAAAGCACTTTTTCGATTACACCTCCTCACCTCATCCTTTCATTGCCTATAAATACACGGTCATTATTTAAGATTTTTAACTACCGAAATTTCAAAAAGTTTCTGCATATTTCGAAAATTAAATAGAGTATGTATTGTGTTTATTCCGTTATTGTCGAAGTTATATAATTTGAAGTATCGCTATTACATATTAGTTTCTCGCTCTATCTTGGGAGGAATCTAAATACCTTATGCAACAATGAAGGGATTAAATTACTTAACGATACACAAAAAAATTATGGGCTCAAAATTATTTTTGCATTTTCTATTCTAACCTTCGGTTTTCTAATTTTCTGAACACAGTGTACTAACAACTTTAGAAATACTTTATGTACTATGCATACAACTTGCACAAAACATGCAAAAACAAATTCACACGAAGGTATAACATAACATAACATAAAGTTGTATGTTATATTTATCTATGTATGAGACAAAGGCAAGTATGGAGTATTAAGCCAATAAGGGGCCGTTTGGTAAGGTGTATAAGAATAGTACGAAATAAGGTGTATTAGTAATGCAGGGATTAGTAATGCATGAGTTAGTAATGCAAGCATTAGTTATGTAGATATTATTTTTTATCTACTGTTTGGTATGGTGTATTAAAATTATAATGTATTGCATAATTTGTTAAAAATATAGTTGTTTACAAAAATGCCCTCCATAATCTCTAGCTTTAAGGGATTTTAAGGACAATTATGTCTTTAACCATATTAATGCATGCATTTATAGCCTTGGTACTACTAATGGCATGGTTTTCTATGTATTACTTATACATAGGATAATACCAAGTATGATGTATAACTAATATATTAGTTATACACAGGTTGAAAAAATGTACCAAACAATGTATTAGTAATGCATAGAGCTAATGCTACATTATTTTTTCTAATACCTCCTACCAAACGACCCCTAAGTGTTAAGTATACCTACACTCACAATTCTTGTATAATAATATGTAAACATATAAAAATATTTGTAAATATGTGTGAATATATATTCCAAGTAGGAGGTAACTCTAAGATAGAAATCTTTTTGGTAGAAAATACTTTATCAATTTAATGGATCTATTCGAAGTAAATTCATATTAGTTAGGGTAGTGAGTTTCGATCAAATTAATAATTTTTGAAAAAGGGCAAATGAGTTTCGAATAAAAAGGCAGTCCGGTGCACTAAACTCCATGCTATGCGCGGGGTTCGAAAAAAGGCCGGACCACAATAGTACGCAACATTACACTGCATTTCTGCAAAAATCTATTGTTACGGCTCGAACCCGTGACCTCTTAGTCGCAAATGAGTGTAGAATAGCTAGATGGAAAAGATAAATACATTAGATATACAGTAAATAGATAATCAGATAGAGTACATTAGATTACAGTAAATACATAATCAGATACAGCACAGGTACCAAAGTAGTAATACAGGGCTCCATACAGCACACAAATACACACACACACACAGTCCTCCGCCCACTCATTATTAGTATTTCATTTCATTCAATCAAATTTCCCAAAATCCAAAATTTTGCTCACCGAATGTAACGTTACTTCATCCTTCATTCAAGCTAAACACACCTTATCATCATCCCCATATACACTAAACACCAAACCAGCTTTTTTCTCCTTTTCTTTTTACAGATAAGATTTTTCCTTTTCTTTTTCTTTGAATTATCCCATGTGGTTTCTTGTTGATTTTATCTAAAGATCTGATTTTGATCGGCGATTTGGAAACCCATTTTTCTTCCTTCAAATTTGTTGATTTTTGTTCTATTTCACACCGATCCTTTCTGGCTTTTGCTGTTTCTGAGGTAAAGATTTGATTTTTATTTTTATTTTTATATGATTTTCTTGGCTTTTCCCTTTGTGGGTTTCTTGTGTTTCTGTGGAAATGTGCCTAGAATTGCTCAGTTTTTGTTGCTTGTTTGATGATCGGTTGAGTTACATGTGATGTGATGAAGATGATCCATTTGGGTTTCCAAAAGATAAATTTTTTTATTATAGTTTCATTCTATTGGAAATTTTTGTTTGATTGGTTTGATTTTGCTTAAATTTATTCCAATGATGTTGTTTTCCTTTGTAGCTTTTTCTTGATTATATAGTTTAAGCTTTCATTTATGTTGGAATCAAGCCCCTAGGATGTTAATTTTTCTTTTGAAGTATAAAGTTATTAATTTTTTGATGTATATATACTTCCAGTGTCACTTCTTGTTTGGAAATAAAGGAAGATTCGTGAAGCTTTCTAATAAATAGTGAAGTAGATAGATGGGAGATAGAAATATAAAGAGAAACGAACTAATTATAGAAACATAGATGTCACACCCTTATCTGCATAATCTGGTCCTTTTTTAGTATGTAAGAAATATCAATCTTCTTATGTTAGTTAGCTTAAGGTTTTATTGGTAAAAAGTTAAGAACTGTTGGGAATTAATGTAAAGATCATATTTGATACATGGAAACTGTGATTTTCTTAGATGCTGGTGTGTTGAGTGCCTCGTCTTTTTGTTTATTGGTTTCTATTTAAAGTCCACGTTGTTGTTAATACAGGATTCTTGCATTCATTGTTATTGTTGTGTTTACCACCAGATTTTCTAGGCAAGGTGGGTGAACCGAGTTGAGTGTGATTTGCATGGGTGATGATGCCAGAGTTGCGTAGTGGAGCAAGGAGATCAAAACGGCTTGGTGATCTCCAACCTGCCGCCCCTCAACCTGTTGACCAAGAGGAGAACTTGGTTTTGCCGCCTACTCAGAACAGAGGCAGAAGAAGAGGTGGTGGTGGAGGAAGAGGAAGGGGTAATGCTGCAACAGCTGTAGGAAAAGGGCCTTCAGGGACGACACGTGCAAGGCCAAGTGGTGCTGGTAGGGGTAGGGGGATTAGGTTGATAGATTTGGACCCAGAGACGCCGTGTGAGGTTCTTCCTCAAGCTGCTCCTCTTGGGGTTGCCGAGCCAGCGTTTAATAGAGTTGGGGGTGCTGCAGATAAAAATATTGCAATGGATGGTGGTGGAAGTGCAGACAAGATAATGGGAGTCGAAGAAGAATCAAGCGCAACTCCTGTACCTGAGAGGGTATCTTTCTATTTGCTCTTAAGTCTCTTTCCATTTGTGTTCTATTAACTTTTGCCTTGAAAATTCCACCAGCTGCCTAGGAAATACCTTGACATCATTAATGGCATTGTGTAGGCTAAATTTCTGCAACATCGTATATATACTCTTATTGTAAATAGAATTCTTAGAAGAATGCTTTCTATCTTGATGCAGGTGCAAGTGGGTAATTCTCCTGTATATAAAACAGAAAGGAAGTTAGGTAAGGGTGGATTTGGGCAAGTATATGTTGGTCGAAGAACAAGTGGGGGAACTGAGAGAACAGGACCAGATGCTGTTGAGGTACTGCCTATGACATAGTGGATCTTTTACAAGCCTTTCTGACATTATTTGGATTATAATACAGCGATAATGATTCTCACTAGGTTGCATTGAAATTTGAGCATCGAAATAGTAAGGGTTGCAACTATGGCCCTCCTTATGAGTGGCAGGTGTACAAGTAAGTATGAATCCTTATTTCAGAATCTCTTATTTCTTTGTATTTTTCAGTCTTCAGATGTCTTACTTGTTATCCAATTGTGAACGTTTTTTTGCCTTGACAGCACCCTGAATGGATGCTATGGTATCCCATGGGTTCACTATAAGGGTCGTCAGGGAGACTTTTACATCTTGGTAACTTTTGGTTTTCATCTTTTTCTAAAAAGAATTTCTTGTTCTATCACTTTTGTGTTACTGATATTTCCTGGAAATATTTTCAGGTCATGGACATGCTGGGACCTAGCTTGTGGGATGTCTGGAATTCTTTAGGCCAGTCGTAAGTTTCCAACTTTTTCTATTTGCATTGATTTTTCCTGCACATACATAGGAATGCAGAACAAAACAATGTACCACGTATAACTTTTTGTGGGCATGCATATGCTGTAGCCTGTATTTCTCTCTGCTTGATGATTACTAACCTTGCAACAGGATGTCGCCGAATATGGTAGCCTGTATTGCGGTGGAGGCAATATCGATTCTTGAAAAACTGCACCTTAAGGGGTAACTGTTATCTCTCCAGCAATACATATGTTATTTCATCATTTATTCATGATATTTTCCTCTGGCATATCACTTTGCTTGATTGTTCACTTTCAGCTCTCTAAACTCAGAAATGAAGTAGTATCAGTGACCTATTTTTTTCCACATCTAATTCTTTTTCTCACTTTAAGGTTCGTGCATGGAGATGTGAAGCCGGAAAATTTCTTACTTGGTCTGCCAGGAAGTGCTGATGAGAAGAAGCTGTATCTTATTGATCTCGGTTTGGGTATGATGCATTATATTATGATCTTTTCTGTTTATCGCCCTATCTTTTTCTTGGAGTATCCATGTCGTTTTCTTTCTAATTTACTGTAAAGCATCGTTAATCCTGTCAATTTGTTATCACACGTTGAGAAATACCTCTTTTGGATCAATTCTGCTTGTGTGTCTACTACACCTGAAGAATACCATTTCTTTTCGTTTGATGTTAATCTTGAGTACTGTTCTTGATGATATCGATCATTGCTGCAGCATCTAGATGGAAAGATGCAGCATCTGGTCTGCATGTTGAATATGACCAGAGGCCAGATATATTCAGGTTTGTTCATTTGGAATGTAACTTAAATAATCTTGGGCATATAATTCAACAACCCTTTTGAATGTGGGCTCATATGTTTGCTTTGACAGGGGAACCATAAGATATGCAAGTGTGCATGCGCATTTGGGTCGGACGGGAAGTAGAAGAGATGACCTTGAGTCACTAGCATACACATTAATATTCCTGATAAAGGGAAGGTTACCGTGGCAAGGATATCAGGTTGGTTGTTATATGCTTTTGTAAGTTTTTGTAGATGCTTAATTTTGACTTACAAAATTTTATAATTGTCTTGTATTTGTTGTTTTGAATTGTGATAGGGTGACAACAAGAGTTTTCTTGTGTGCAAGAAAAAAATGGCCACTTCTCCAGAGTTGATGTGTTGTTTTTGTCCGGCCCCATTCAAGCAGTTCCTTGAGGCAGTGACAAATATGAAATTTGATGAGGAACCAAATTATGCCAAGCTTATCTCGTTCTTTGAGAGTCTTATTGAGCCAGTCACGTCACTACGACCAATAAGAATTGATGGAGCTCTTAAGGTTCCTATCCATATTCGTGCATGTATGTGTGGTGTTTGCATGACAATATTGCTCCCATACTCAGCTGTCACCTCTTGTCTAATCAGGTTGGGCAGAAGCGGGGAAGATTGCTAATAAACTTGGAGGAAGATGAGCAACCAAAGAAGAAAGTACGATTAGGTAGTCCTGCAACACAATGGATTTCTGTTTATAATGCACGACGTCCCATGAAGCAGAGGTATGTTGCTATTAATAAAAGTGTGATTATGAGTTTTGACATGTCCAGCTATTAATAAAAGTGTGATTATGAGGTTTGTTGTGTCTGGCCATTATTGTACTTCCTTAAAAAGGTACCGCAAGTGCTTGACTTTTATTTTGTCTTGGATCTTATCAAAAGTATCCATCGAACTCTAGACATCCAAATAAAGCCTTTTTAATGTTATAATTAGTTATGCATCTGAGATGCCATAAAATTACCGCTCTGACATTCCTATTTGGTGTGTTTCATAAATTTGGCTTGTATAGAAGTTCAAGTGGACTTGCTTGTTGCTTCATGTCATCTGTTCTTGTGTCCTTTCCCAATTGGACATACTATAGGTTTGAGAGATTACTTATTTTTAGGACAAGACTAGGTTTTTTGTTAAGGAGGACGACTAGTTTTACTAACGAAAATTGGATTTACTACTCACGTATACGGTATATAAAGCAGGAATCCAAGTAGGTTTGAGGATTTAACATTTAAGAGAGTATTTGATTTTATGATTCTTGGGTTGGCCGTTTTCGGATAATCTGGCATATGAGAACCTTTGAGAATCATTTCCATGCATTAATCACTGCATCTCTGTTAGTGGTCACTTTATTTTCTTCGAGTTTGAAGTGAAACTGATTTTCTCTTTAATACAGGTATCCTTTCTGTTTTGTTTGGATACATGCCTTTTGCTTTGGTTGATCGGGTCATATTTCATGTAGTCTTGATGACTTAATGTTTAGAACTTCCTTTTGCCTCATCTGAGAAAATTCGTGAGTTTATTATTCTTATTTTCGGGCAGTAAACTTCTGGGGTTGAGCAGGAAAAGTGATATGGCTAAGTTAATCTAAGCATAGGATTAACTTTCGAAAATTGGTAGGAAATGTAATTGTGTTACATTTGCATGGGTGTTTTAGGTACACGCCTGATTATGTTTACCTCCGTTTTATCCCTCATGGGGAGAGAAGGAAATCTAATGTCTGAATACCCTTGCATGCAATCTTTTTGGCGCACCTCTGAAAATCTTTGACTCCTATTTATCTACCTTCTATCTTTCAATGGATCATATTATAGAATCTGGTAAGACGGGCTACATTCTTGTATAAACTGTTTGACTTGGTAGGTTTACATGAGGACTTCAAGTGTTATCTCACTTTCTTTGCTTACATGAACTATTGACAAATTGAATGTCAAATGCATGGATATTCATGTTAAATTATCTTCTTAATGCATGTGATTTCTATATTAATGCCAGTTGCTGATAGAAAAGTATTAATGATGATCTTGTAGGTACCACTATAATGTAGCAGACTCTAGGCTCCGGCAGCATGTAGACAAGGGAAATGAGGACGGTCTTTACATCAGCTGTGTGGCCTCAGCAGCCAATCTGTGGGCCTTAATCATGGATGCAGGAACCGGTTTCTCTTCCCAGGTTTATGAGCTTTCAGCTGTCTTCCTCCATAAGGTTGTTATCATCTCAATCACCTTATCTCTATCATATTCAGTGATTATCTTTATCTCTTTCTTTTCGTGGGATATGCTCAAATAATTGTGATTTTTTTGTGTATTCTTTTCAGGATTGGATAATGGAACAGTGGGAAAAGAACTACTACATCAGCTCAATAGCTGGTGCAGCTAACGGAAGTTCCTTGGTCGTTATGTCGAAAGGTTAGATATTAATGGAAACTGATCTGATTGTTCACAATTTGAGGTGTTTACTGAAGGATCAACTGATGGACTTCTCCTTGTGATTGATATTGTTTCCATCTTGCTATTTTTGGTGGGAGATTTTCTTTATTAGTGAAAGAGTTTATGCTTTAACAAAACCAGCATATATATAATAATTAGATATGCGACATACTATGCAGTTATAAGAATATAGCTTGAAGTGCATATAGATCAAACACGGATCTTGTATTCATTACCAGTGATCCTAAGTAGTATTAATTTTAACAGATTAAGTTCAGTCTGATACTTATTTGAAATTCATGGAACCTGTACTTCAATGTTTCTTCACTTTGTTGCATTAAGCTTTCACAGATCTGGTCTTTAGTCAAATAAAAAAGGATGGAACAGAAAATAACACCTGTTTTAGAAGAGGTCCGGATTGATTTTCGCTGTTCAAGAGTGTGGTTATTCCTGCTTGTTGGTTTAAGCAGCTTTCGATACGAGAAACAGAAAGGTCGAAAGGGGACGGGCGTTGTGATACTAATGAGCAATGGGGATGTTCATGCGGTTCAGTCTAGATATCTTTAGCATGTGAAGTTTCCTGGTAAAAGAGTGACCAGGAGGTGAAGTGGGATGTTCATACAGTTCTAATACTGAAGAACAATAGGGATCTTAACAAAAACGTTGTCAAATGTAGAATTATGCCCCTTATAGGGTAGCCTGGAGCTTGATGATTAGCTCACGTCTTTGAGACCTTTTCCATACTTCAGCCATCTACGAAATGTTTCGAATGTGAGTTGCTGTTGGTAGAATTAAATACCAAGTAGCAATTTACCAAACTTTCCATTAGTTAGCTGCTGCAAAAGTAGGGCAAATTAGGCAAGGATGCATGGATTGGTGCATGTCATGAGTTCAGACCCTGTCACTGATACGAAGCTTGGTATTTAAGTGGGAGCAGGGTAGAGAGGTGGGTGCATACTCCTCCGAGTTTTGAACGTGTGAACACAAGTGGGGTTGGACCACCTAACTCATAGGGATTTCTTGGTTATAAAAAAAAGGAAAAAGTTTAAGACCTCAGGCTAATGGCATGCATAAGTATTTTAGTCGTGGCTGCCTCAGAACCTTTTGGTGTGGTCAAAGCAACTGGAGCTGAATTATTTACCTATTTTCACCACCTGCCTAGTGTGCTGACACTATCTCTTTGTTGGCCTTAGTGTGCTGCTTCTTTTGAAAACATTTCCTACCTTTTGGTTCTTTGATATGGTCTTTTACTTAGTCTGCTTTTTATTTACTTGTTTCAACTTTTGGCATGTAAATAAGATATAGATGGTTTAATTTCTGTTTTATTATGAGTAACCCAACTTTATGTATATGCGGTTAGCGAGCTGCATTTTGTTGCTCAGACT
The DNA here is from genome assembly GCF_001879085.1 of Nicotiana attenuata. Classification (NCBI taxonomy): domain Eukaryota; kingdom Viridiplantae; phylum Streptophyta; class Magnoliopsida; order Solanales; family Solanaceae; genus Nicotiana; species Nicotiana attenuata. The sequence continues at coordinate 41,976,252 of NC_031998.1, forward strand.
ATCCGCTGCAGATTGCTTACCAGGAATGGACTTGCTGTGAATCAATTTGATTATGATTTATTTGTTAATGGTCCTATGAACAATCTATTAATTTCTCTTGGTGTTTGATGGATCAGGAACTCCATATACGCAACAGTCTTACAAAGTGAGTGAATCTTTCCCTTTCAAATGGATAAACAAAAAGTGGAAAGAAGGTTTCCATGTCACATCCATGACCACTGCTGGCAGTCGCTGGGGTGTGGTCATGTCCCGAAATTCTGGATATTCAGAACAGGTGATTAGTTTTTACCCAGTCGTTACTTCCATTTCTTACTTTCCTCAACAATAGTGGCTTAAAGCAGATAACCATGTAGGTTGTTGAGCTTGACTTCCTTTACCCAAGTGAAGGAATACATCGACGGTGGGAAAGTGGTTATAGAATAACTTCTATGGCTGCTACTGCCGATCAAGCAGCCTTCATATTGAGCGTACCAAGACGTAAAATGATTGATGAGACTCAAGAGACTTTACGGACATCTGCCTTCCCAAGTACCCATGTTAAGGTAACTAGTCTTTTCCTTCATCCTGAATGTTACCTGTTTGCCTTGCGTTTTCCTTAAATCTAACAGGTTCAAGGTGTGATGGGAATTTACAAACTACTCATTGTGATCCAGTTTCTATGATGTTTCCTTGACCGGAAATGGAATTTAAGTTGTTTTTGTTGCTTGGTTATTGTACTAGTCGTGGGAGAAAATATCAAAGTAATGGTTAAAAAGTTAGTTTGATAGAGAAATTATCACATCAAAGTTCTTAAAAATGAATTTGAATTCTTGAACGCTGTGAAAATTGTATGAAACAAATGTTTGTAATAATGAAGCTTCAGTTGACAGGAGTTGGCGGAATGCAATTTGCATATTTGTTATGCATTGTACTCTTTTAAATCTTTTCCCTTTGTAGTTTCAACATTGCATTCTCATTTTGCAGGAAAAATGGTCTAAAAATCTTTACATTGCATCAATCTGCTATGGTAGAACTGTCTGCTGACATGGACTGTCGAGTTGCTAATTATTGTAGTCTCTTGTAATTGATGAGAGATGGAGGATGAATTCAGCTGGTCCTGCTGGGGATTGCCTTGTCAAGTCAGTCCTCATTTTTTCTTCATGTAAAAATCATTGTGTTGTACAACTGTACGGATGAGCTAGGGCCCTGCAAGCTTGGGCTAGTAACACCAATTGCGTCAACAACATAATATTTTAGTTTTGGCAATGAAGGCTAAGAAATGGTGGATTGATTAACATATTTGTACCTTAAAATTGGAAGGGTGTATTTATTCCATAATCTATCCATTCTTGCTGCATGTTAGGCTTTTCTATGGGAGAAATCAAAAGAGATGTCCTGCCCTTGCTCCTCCCCCCGCGGCACCCCGACCTTTTTTAACCTTTTGACTGCAATAAGGTGGCCAATTTCATTATTCCCAGTGACCCCGATCTTTTGACGTAACTGGTTATTCCTTACATTGGCATGGTAACAAGCTTCCTGGAGCTATTCCTGTAATAGGATAACCTTTGGTCGAATTATTGCACCAAGGAACAATCTATAGTTTAGACACTTTTGTATTGCCGCCATTTATCTATGCATGCACTTACCAATGAATACCTAAACAAGGTAAGTCGTAGTTTAGAAAAGGCAATGTATTTGATGTTGTAAAAAATAATTTATACTATTAGTAATTAGTTACAGATAAATCTCTATGTTAAACATTAAGTAGTAATAATCTAATAAACACGTTAACTTATTTGGAACAATAGGTTAAATCTACGGAGTTGGTCTAGAAAATCTTGAACACTACCCGTGTGTGTGTGTGTGTGTATATATGTATATATATATATATTTTAGATCTCATTGCATATTTATGTTATACAGAAGTATGATGACTCTTGACTAATGTACTATTTCCTCTCCTCTTGCTGTAGTGATGAAGGTGTTGCCCTTTGATATTTCAGTCTCTTTCAATGGCTAGATTTTATTGCATGGAATTAAAAAAAAAAATATTATAATCCGACTCTACGATATAGTTCTTTAAGAATTTTCGGTGAATGATAGCCATGCATGAATCCTGGAGTAGCTGCATATTATTAGTTCAAAGCGTCATAAACACAACTATTGTTAAAGTCATTAGCATATTAAATTGTAGTGGGGACAGTAAATATAGAATACTAACATAATTAGATCAATAAATAAGATGTAACCTAGTCATTGCTGTAAAAATTGCACGGGGCGCCCTATTTGGGCCGTCCTTTTTAACCTGTAGCCGCTTTGTTTTTCTGTTTGCACCCGTACCCGTTTTTTTGTTAAAAGCATTTTAAGAAGACTATTTTGCCCTTCTTTATTAAAAGACTACTTTCTCTTTAAGTATACGCTAGTCCTCTACTGTCTCTGTCTCTGTCTCTCTCTCCCGTTATTCGCGTTTTTTGATTTGTTCTTCTCTGAAATCAAACGGTTTTCGTCGTTTTTTTGATTTTTCAACTGCTAGTCGTCGTTGTTCCCACATTACGATTTTACCACAGGTACATTGCATTAACTTTCTGGGTTTTATTTTACGATTTAATTTCTGGTTTTGGTTTTGATAGTCATGTATTTATGATAAAATAGTTTCTTAGGGTTTAGTTTGATAAGTGCATTAGTTTTACTTTTACGATTGTGTTTTTAGGTTTTTTGACCGAGTGTTTGTGTTGTTGATGAACATTCTATAAATTTTCCAGTGATTAGACGTCGAAATTTTTACAATTTTTGAGAGTTAAATAGATGATATTATTAAATTGTGAAGTTTATAATAGTTCAATGATACCTTAGATAGGAGGTGAAGTTTTTTTTTCGTGTTTTGGCATTATTTTTGGATTTGAATTTGTGTTTTTTCTTTTTTTTGTAAAAACTACAGCATGTTTTTTTGCTGAATGTTTTGTGTTTGTAACTAGTGAACTTCAGCTTTAGGAGATGAAGGTTTTGTTTTTTGTAACTGGTGAACTTCAGCTCTAGAGCTGAAGTTTTTGTTTTGTAACTGTCGAACAACTTTAGGAGATGAAGGTTTTGTTTTTTGTAATTGGTGAACTTTTTGTTTTGTAACTGTCGAACTTCAGCTTTAGGAGCTGAAGGTTTTATTTTTTGTAACTGGTGAGTTTTTGTTTTGTAACTGTCGAACTTCAGCTTTAGGAGCTAAAGTTTTTGTTTTTGTAACTGGTCTAGAGCTAAAGTTTTTGTTTTGTAATTGTCGAACTTCAGCTTTAGGAGCTGAAGTTTTTGTTTTGTAACTGTCGAACTTCAGCTTTAGGAGCTGAAGTTTTTGTTGTGTAACTGTCGAACTTCAGCTCTAGAGCTGAAGTTTTTATTTTGTAATTGTCGAACTTCAGCCTTCTTAGAGATTGAATTTTTAACTGATCTTTTTGATAATATCCCGATGTTATTTTTTGTATCTTTTACTTTTTTTGAACAGATGGCACCTAAAGCACCTAAAGATCCTAATGCAGCTAAAGTACGCAAAGCAGCAAAAGCACCTAAAACACCTAAAGCACCTAGACAACCTATAATACCCCCAGGTCTTTATGTCCCTGCTCCTCCACCTACAAGACCAGGGCAAAGATATTTTGAGTTTCGAGATTGGTTTAACTGTAAGGCTTACTGGAAGGGGAACCACGACTTGAAGAGTTTAATTGCAAATTTCTTGACTCCTACGCAACGGGATAAGCTTAATAATGGTACATTTCGATACATTATGGCTATGGAGAATTTCAAATGCAGCATGAAGTTGATTCATTGTCTGTGTCTTTCTCGAATATTCACCAATGATCGAGACTCGATTAGTTTCAAGATTTTTGGCCATGATGTTTCCTTCACCCTTGAAGACTTTCACATTATGTGCGGTTTGCGGATCACAGCACATAATGTTGAAAAACCAATTAATCGAGAAAGCAATATTCTGAAGCGCTATTTTGGTAAGTCCAAGGGTGTGACTTTGAAGGATATTTGAGATTTTATGACTCGAAATGAAATTCCAAAGAATGCTGTGAATCACAGGCACGTATGCGAGAGTGGTGATGATGCTGTGAAGCTTATGGAGATTCTTATTGTAGAGTCTATTTTGTTTGGGAAAAAGACCGAGTCATCTGTGATGGAGGAGTATGTATCTATTGTTGAAGATGATAAGGTTTGTGCTGAATATCCTTGGGGTAATGTGGCTTATGAGAAGCTCATTTACTCACTGAAACATGCATTGGACAAGCAGAACAAATTACATTCAACTGAGTATAAAGTTGGTGGATTTCCATATCCGTTATGTGCTTGGTTCTATGAGTGCTTCCCAGATATTCGGGAGAAGTATATAAGAGAGGATGAGTACCTTGATACCCCTCAGGTTCCCAGGATGTTACGTTATGTATGTATGGGAGAGCCTAAATGTCCCGAACTTTTTGATTTCTTCAGTAGTCATGAAGTAAGTTATTTTTTTTTGTTTTTTTTGTCTTTGTGTTTATATGTTGACGTATTAGTTTTTTTCCTCTCATAATATACTTTTTTGTATTAAACAGAAGTATCGAAACTTTAGGGTATTGGACATAATTCCTACAGAAGAAGAATTGAATTCAATGCCTTTAATTGGACAATTACCATACAGCCGGATTCGTTCAAAGGTAGTTAATGCGGTTCCTTCAACTGGTGAATCACCACGTAGTCTGAGTCGATCAAAAGAAGAGAATCGAACTTCTGTTATTGGCCAATCACCACGTAGTCAGAGTCGATCAAAAGAAGCGAATCGAAATCCTTGTATTGGTGAATCATCTCGTACCCAGAGTCGTTCTAACCGTTCTACAACTAAGTTTGATGACAATGAAATACTCGACACAATATGTTCTGTAAGTTTTGATGTGAAGTTTTTTGGTTTTGTTTTTGTAAAAGTACAACATGTTTTTGAGCTGAAGTTTTCTTCTATATCTGAATTTTTGTTGTGTGTCTATACTAGAGGGTAACGATGGAGGTTCAAAGGCATGCAGAAAAAGAAAGAAGCACGATCGTGAAAGAAGTTTTCTGTCATGACCCAATTCCCCAAAACCCGGTCGTGATGGCGCCTCTCGTGAAGACAAGGCCAGCCAACAGAACAACAACGCCTCTTTTAACAGTTACTTAGCATGAATAAGTCTGAATCATAGATAATGAAATCATATTGCGGAATAAACATGATAAAAATAGAGAACCCATCCCGACTCAGCCCGAAATCGGGGTGTCACAAGTCACGAGCATCTAGAAGGATCTTTGATACAACTACAAAGCCTCTAATACATAGAATACAATCTGGAATCAAAAGGAAGAAATCCGGTGTCGCGAACGCTGGCGGTCACCTTGCTCAGCTACGATAGCAAATCCTCAACCAGCTCAAACCCGCTACCGGGTAAACCAATACCTGCATCTGCACGCGAGGTGCAGGGAGTAAAGTGAGTACTCCAACTCAGTGTGTAATAAAGGTAAATAATAACTGAGCAGCAAGAACCACGTAAAGCAAGCCATAATGCTATATAGAACAGTGTAACCCTTTGAGAAAACAATGAAACCGTATAATCTTTAGAAATATCTGGGCTCAGTTTAAAAACCTCTTTCGAAAATGTCTTTTTCCAATAGTTAAGCAAATGAATGCGAAACAGATAGTGCAAGACAGCACATAAGTCAGCCCCTCGGGCACANGAGTTTGCAACACAGTATTAAAACCCTGGACCGAGATCAAATAATATGCAAAGTAATGCGAAAACAGTGATATCAATCCCTGAAGGATTCACATAGTTGGCACGAAGCCCAAGCATGGCAATCAGCCCAAATTATGATGATAACAAGTAGTTTCAGTCAAATACGTAGTAATTTCATCAATCGGGATGGACCAAGTCACAATCCCCAACGGTGCTCTAACCCACGCTCGCTATCCGGCGTGCAAGTCACCTCAATACAGCACTATGATGTGCACATCCGGGGTTTCAAACCCTCAGACTATCATTTACAATCATTACTCACCTCGAACCGGTGAAATCTCTAGCTCGCGACGCCTTTGCCCCTCAACTCGGCCTCCACGCGCGTCGAATCTAACCAAAATCAGAGTGAATACATCACCATATGCTAAGGGAACAATACCCAATCGAAAACAATCGAAAAATATCAAAAATCTCGAAACTAGCAAAACCCGAGCCCCGGGCCCACTTCGCGAAAAATCAAAAAATTTAACATTAATGGATTCCTCATCTTCTCACGAGTTCATACATACTAAGAACTCTCAAATCCGAGCTCAAATGACCCATCAAATCCCAATTTGAAATATCAAAAACTCAAGCCCTAGTTCATCAATTTTAGGCTTAATTTCCATGAATTTCTAGACCAATTTCACAATATAATCGTGTTTTAAGTTCAAAAATCTTACCTCCAATCGGTTCTCCTTGAATCCCTCTTCAATTTCCTTCAAAAAGCTCTCAAAAATATCAACAATGGAGTAAATGAGCCCCAAAATCGCGACTGACGTGTTTTAAAACATTCTGCCCAGGTATTTACTCTTCGCGATCGCGGTCGACGCTTCGCGATCGCGATGAACAGTTCCCAGCTCTTCCGGACAGCCTCCAGTATAACGGTCATAACTTTTTGCACACAACTCCAAATTATAAATGGTTTGATGTTCTGAAAACTAGACACATAGGGCTATAATTTCATATGTTGCTCATTTCCTGACTCCTTATACATTGCGAGATATAAGCTTTCAAAGTCATCCCTGTGTATTAGAGACCTTCCCGGGCATCCTATAGTGTAACCGCCATAACTTTTTGTACACAACTTCAAATTCCAATTAATTTAGATTTCTGAAAACTATACACAAAGGGCTACAATTTTCATTTTTGGATCATCTCCAAATTCCTTATAGATTGTGATATATAAGCTTCCGAAGTGGGATCAACGCAACAGAATATTTCTTCTCCGCGATCGCGAAAGGCTTTACGCTATCGCGATTCATTGGCACGTTTCTCACATTTTACTCACCGCGATCGCGACCTATTCCCCGCGATCGCATAGAACACTGCTGTAGCCAAAAACCAGCAGTTAAAAATGGCCTAAAAATGGTCCGAAACCACCCCGAAACTCACCCGAGGCTCCCCGGGACCTCAACCAAACATGCCAACCAATCCTAAAACATCATTCAAACTTGTTCCAATCTTCAGAACGCTCAAAACAACATCAAAACACAAATTTTTCGTCGGATTCAACCTTAAAATTTTCAAAAACTCTAAAAATACATTTTCGATCAAAAAGTCTACCAAACCTCGTCCGAATGATCTGAAACTTTGCACACACATCCCAAATGACATAACGGAGCTACTGCAACTCTCGGAATTCCATTCCGACCCCTATATCAAAATCTCGCCTATCAACCGGAATTTGCCAAAATACTAACTTCGCCAATTCAAGCCTAATTCTACACCGGACCTCCAAAACCACTTCCGATCACACTCCTAAGTCACAAATCATCTCCCAGAGCTAACCGAACCATTGGAATTCACATCCCGGGCCCTCTAACTCATAAGTCAACGTCCGGTTGACTTTTCCAACTTAAGGCTTCTTAAAAGAGACTAAGTGTCTCATTTCTTATTAAAACCACTTCAAATCGACTCGATTACACAAGATATGGATAATGAAGCATAAGGAAGCTGAAAATGGGAAAATCGGAGCGGTAACTCATGAGACGACGGGTCGGGTCGTCACATTTTCAATAAGTTTCAAAAGGATGAGCGATCTGCTATTGGATGCGGTTTTTGTAAAAGTGAAGGTAAGCTAATTTATAGACAAGTCTTTTTATTTTTGCTAATGTTATTCAAATTAATCATTGTTAGTAATTTCTTTTCTAGGAATATTTCGATGAGAAGTTTGAACAATTGTTTAAGATTGTCAACAAATCAAATGGAATGGACGATGGCAATTTTGATTTGAGTAACCCTCGAGAATATGATAGGATGAACGACTATTACGAACATCCATCGGATATTAATGCTGTTGATGATGCATCGAATAAAGTCGCAGATGTAAATGGTACACGTGAGGAAACGGCTTTTGAAGGCGATCAACATGTTGAAGAACAAATTGAAGAGGAATGTTCCAGTGCTGATAGATTGAGCAGAGATGGAAATGATGAAAACAGTTATCAACTGAGAATGTTGGAAGCAAGCAAGGTGCAGATAATCAAGTTGTTTATACCGAAGAACATGCTGCTCATGATCCATCGCACAAAGTCCAGATGATAATGCTACACGTAAGGAAGCGGCTGTTGAATGCGATGAACATGTTCAACAACAAGGTGGAGAGGAACAATCTAGTGTTTATAGACTGAGTAAAGATGGAAATGATGAAGAGTTAACAACTGAGAAAGGTGCAGATTGAAATGATCAAGCTTTAGAAAGTGATATTGCAAAAGGCAATTTGTTTGGTGATGGAGATCAAGCACCTGTTGGTACTTTAGAACTGAAAGCGAGTGATGTGTCTAGCACTATTGGGAAAGACGATCGGGTTGCAGGAGCACTAGCTATTTGCATGGAACTTTTAGGTGATGATACACAGGAAATTGTTACTACAGGTATAAAGTGTGAAGTTTATAATAGTTCAGCTCAACATGTTTTTGAACTGAAGTTTTTGTTTTGTAACTGTCGAACTTCAGCTTTAGGAGCTGAAGTTTTTGTTTTTGTAACTGGTGAACTTCAGCTCTAGAGCTGAAGTTTTTTGTTTTGTAAAGTGTGAAGTTTATAATAGTTCAGCTCAACATGTTTTTGAGCTGAAGTTTTTGTTTTGTAACTGTCGAACTTCAACTTTAGGAGTTGAAGTATTTGTTTTTGTAACTGGTGAACTTCAGCTCTAGAGCTGAAGTTTTTGTTTTGTAATTGTCGAACTTCAACTCTAGAGCTGAAGTTTTTGTTTTGTAACTTTCGAACTTCAGCTTTAGGAGCTGAAGTTTTTGTTTTTGTAACTAGTGAACTTCAGCCTTCTTAGAGTTGAAGTTTTTAACTGATTTTTTTGATAATATCCTGTAGTAAAACTTTCACTACAGGTTTAAATTTTTTCTATGTTATATATATAGAAAAACTAGTTGATCTATTCCCCCTCTTTATGAATATGCAGTGGAAGTTCAAACTAGTTGTGCTTCAATTGACACAACTCAAAAACTCTCTGATGATGCTGAATTGAATGAAGGTAGTGTTGAGAAAAACCTTCCTGAGAATACTCCAATGCTCCTCGACGTTGGTACACAATTGAATGAAGCTGGAACTGCTGATATCGACAAAGGCATGCAGCCTGGGGAAACCACAGCGGAAGACAAACGTAAAGGTATTCTATAGATCATGAATTTATTACATTTGATCCAAGTATATTTTTTATAGTTTGAAAGTTTACATACTTTATTTTCTTTGTTTTGTTTTTGAATGATTTTTCAGAAAGACTCGGGGCAGCTCAAAAAGATATTGGTGAGCTTGTGCAGCAATATCAAAAAGGATAAATACAATTATTCACATCGGTTGGCTCACAAACAGGTGTGAAGTGTGTTGGTATTATTTTATAAAATTTAGTCAGTATTATTTAGTTTTTTTTTGCATGAAGATACAGGCATATCTAAAGGTAAAGGAAGTGGATCTGTTGGAATGCAAACACCATCTGTGTCTCAACACTTAGACCAGGTAGTTATTTTCTGCAATTCGATTACAAGTTGTTTTTTTGCCTAATGTATTTTTGTATCAGTTTTATTTATGTTTATATTTTCCTTGCTTTTGCAGATCTCATCTGATGCATCGCAACTTCTTCCAAATCCTAAGAGAATGAAGATTTCCAGTTCTCCTATGTGTGACACCAGTGATATCCCCAACTTCAATATATGTTCATTTTCGCTGGGTAGTACACAAGGGACTGATTCAGAAGGTAATTCTGCTNCTATCACCTTCTAGGTTATCCAAAATCAAGATAGTGCAGTAACAGATTTAACTTTGATCAATATATGACTAAGCTGGCTGGTATTCATCCTTCAGAAGAACAGATGGAGAAAATTAGAAAAAGGAAGGAAAAGAGAATGGAGAATCAGAAAAAGAGCAAATCAAAGAGAAAGAGGATATCAAAACAACAGGCTGAAGAAGAAGAAGAAGAAGCGGTTATTCAGCCACTTACGGACTTTAGTTGGTTTGAGGAAGAATCAACGAATGAAGAGGTGGCCAACTACGTAAGAGGCCTCGACCTTTCCTGTGGTATCTCATGGGCATGTGCCAGAAAAGTATTTTTTCCATTTCGACTTAAGCCAAGGACGGGCCAGAGATCTACGCACTACTTTTTTGGAATTCTGGACTTTAAAGATAAAACTATATATGTGTATGATTCAATGGGCAGTGTAACATATGATCGTGCGGTTGAACATGTCAGAACTTATGCCCGGTTGATTCCACACTGTCTCAAATTCTTGGAATTTGGGTCACACAATAAATTTTATGGGAAAAGGCCTGTGGAAAAATTTGTAATTAAGTGAATGGAGACACCGCTGCAGGATAACAAGTACATGTTTCGTATATGTTTTACCATGCATCTTATGTTTATTATTTTTTGCCCTTGTGTTAACTATTCTTCAATTTCTTTTTCATGTTCTTTTTGTAGTGTTGATTGTGGTGTATTTGCTCTTAAGTTCATGGATATGCGGTTGAATAAAGAAGATGTCTTCAATTTTAATCAAAGTGAGTCATTGACATTCAGGAGAGAATTGGCTGCCAATCTTTGGGCTCATGGAAAGTGGAAACAAGATAGCGGCTATGATACTCCAGAAGAATAACAAGGACATGATTATGCAGATTTTGAAGAGACTGTGTGAATTTTTTGATTAGAGGATTGGTTGGACAAAATTTGGATTTTCTGAATATATATTAATTATTTTTTTAGTTCACTTTTGTTCAGACAAATATGTTTGTGTCTTTTATCATGAATTTTAAGTACATTTTTGTTTAAAAACTTAAGCATGAAGTAAATGACTTCTGCTTTTTAAGCTGAAGTTTTGGGTAAAAGTCATAACAAAAGTGTCGATTATAGGACAAAAACTTCAGCTTATCAAGTGCTGAAGTTTTTAGAAATACACTAAAAAATTTCAGCAGTTTGTGCTGAAGTTTTTTGAAAAAGATCTACGAAAAAAACTATTGAATCCAGGACAAAATCTTTAGCTTATCAAGTGATGAAGATTTTAGAAATACACTAAAAAACTTTAGTACATTGGGCTGAAATTTTTTTGAAAAACCTTTACGACAAAAACTATTGAATCCAACACAAAAACTTCAGCTTATCAAGTGCTGAAGTTTTTAGAAATACACTAAAAAACTTCAGCACATTAGGCTGAAGTTTTTTTGAAAAAGCTTTACGACAAAAACTATTGAATCCAACACAAAAACTTCAGCTTATCAAGTGCTGAAGTTTTTAGAAATACACTAAAAAACTTCAGCACATTGGGCTGAAGTTTTTCTGAAAAAGCTTTACAACAAAAACTATTGAATCCAACACAAAAACTTCAACTTATCAAGTGCTGAAGTTTTTAAAAATACACTAAAAGACTTTAGCACATTGGGCTGAAGTTTTTTTGAAAAAGTTATTTTTTTTTTATTGCATTTACCACTTACTTGTTTTACCACCTACTTATCTTGTTACATTCGATTTCTCTGACAAAAAACAGTTAACAATCTCTTCAGCATTTATAGATATTAAATTGATATGTTTTACATTTATAGATATTAAATTGATTAGGTGCACTCGTTGGCTATATTAACAATCTCTTCACTTGAAAATTTCATAGTCATCCATAGACTTCTACCATATTTCTTTAAATTTATATTCAAAGAAAAACATGAAAATGTTGGCATAGACATGCTTATTAGGTGTAGAAGGGAGTTCATGGGAAGCAAAGATAATGACGGAAAATTCGAAATACTTCATATGTGAAGGAGAGTGGCCAGATCAAATACTCGAGCTCCAGGACAATTTGCTCTTTCTACTAGTTGATAAATCTAACATTTAGGAAAAAGAGCAAATTTCCTGGAGCTCGAGTTTTTTGATGTGGCCACTCTCCATCACATATGAAGTATTTTGGACTTCTCCTTCATTATCTTTGCTTCCCACGAATTCCCAGCTGCACACCAGTAAGCATGTCTTTGCAAATATTTTCTTGTTTTTGTCACGACCCTAAACCCCGAACCCGGTCGTGATGGCGCCTCTCGTGAAGACAAGGCCAGCCGACACTTCCCATTTTCCAATTTTTAACAGATAAGCATTTAAGAACAGTTTAAACATGATAAAACAATCCGAAATAGCTGATAATAACATAAATACGCGGAAAAATCACCCATACACAGCCCTAACCGGGGTGTCACTAGTCATGAGCATCCACTACAATTGTCTAATCACATCAAGACCGAAATGGTTAGAAGATCACAATAATACATAAGGAGGAATAAAGAGAGAGAAAGCAGAGCCGCGATCGCCAGACAGCTACCTTGCTAACTCCAATGACAACTGCCACCAAGCTCAGAAAATACCTGAATCTGCACACAAGGTGCAGCGAGTAAAATGAGTACTGGAAACTCAGTGAGTAATAATCATAAATAAAGACTGAGTGATAAGAAATCACGAAAAGAGCATCAACATGCTGTATAGAAGCAGTTTCAAAAGCTAGTAGAAAGCAATGAAGCTGTAAAATCCCTTAAAACATCTTAGCTCAATTTAAACTTCTTTTAAAAAAGACTTTTTCAGCAGTTACGCAAATGAATGCAGAACAACTAGTGTAGATAAGCACATAAATCTGCCTCTCGGGCACAAATACACAGTTAAACAGGTAAATGTCAGGCAAATAAGAAAGATAAGCACATAAGGTTCGCCCCTCGGGCAATATCTCAGAACGGTACCAGCCCCTCAGGCAATCACATAGAACAATACCAGCCCCTCGGGCAAATCACATAGAACCATACCAGCCCCTCGGGCTATATCTCACATCACAATGGGTACCCGTGCTCACTAGGGGTGTGCAGACTCCTGGAGGGGCCCCTTACGGCCCAAGCGCAATATCAAGCCATCTCGTAGCATCATAAACAAGTCCTCGACCTCATATCAAATCAGTGTATCACCGCCGCGGCGTGCAGCCCGATCCCAAAGATATGTATCACCGCTGCGGCGTGCAGCCCGATCCCAAAGATATGTATCATCGTTGCGGCGTGCAGCCCGATCTCAAAAGATATCCTCACAACACAGGCCCTCGGCCTTACTCAGTCAAAAATCACGTAGACCTCGCGGGCAACAGTAAAACAGTATTCTCAGCCCAAAATATCAATTTAATATCATTTGAGTATTAAAACAGTAGTACTACATAG
>NC_031998.1:41989729-42093904 GCF_001879085.1 Nicotiana attenuata
CTTCCAAAAAAAATTTGGCACGGAGCCCAAATATGGCGTTCAGCCCAAATAATGATGATAGCAAATAGATTTAAATCAAGTACGCGGTAAAATCATCAATCGGGACGGACCAAGTCACAATCCTCAATAGGGCACGACCCCACGCTCGTTATTAAGCGTGTGCCTCACCTAAATATAGCACTACGATGTGCAATCCAGGGTTTCAAACCCTCAGAGCATCATTTACAACCATTACTCACCTCGAACCGGCTAAATCTCTAGCTCGCGACGCCTTTGCCCCTCGAATCGGCCTCCACGCATGTCGAATCTATCCAAAAATCAGAACGAGGACGTCAAAATATGCTAAGGGAACAAAGCCCAAGCGAAAAATAATCAATAAAGGGCACAAATCCCGAAATTAGCAAAACCCAAGCCCCGGGCCCACTTTTCGAAACTCAAAAATTTTTTACACCAATAGGTTCCTTATCTCCCCACGAGTTCATACATACCAAAAACATCAAAATCCGTCCACAAATGACCCTTCAAATCCCAAATTAAAGGTCCAAATTCCAAGCCCTAGTTCTTCCATTTTTAGCTTAGGTTTCCATAATTTTCTAGGTAGATTTCACAATAGAATCGAGTTTTAAGTCCAAAAATCTTACCTCAAATCGTTTCCCCCTTGAATCCCTCTTTAATCTCCTTCAAAAAGTTTTCAAAATGATCAACTATGGGTGAAAATAGACCCAAAATCGCGGACAAGACGACTTAAAAACATTCTGCCCATGCCTGACTTTCCTTCTTCGCGAACGCGGTCAAACCCTCGCGTTCGCGTAGAACAACTTACGTTGACCACCTTTTTACTCTTCGTGAACGCGAAACTCCCATCGCGAACGCGATGCTTCTTCCTCCTACTCCTTCGCGAACGCGATGAACAACTGACCTTGAACCCCTCAGACCCAAATTACTCTACGCGATCGCGAGTTCCTTATCGCGAACGCGATGCACTGCTTACCAACCTTTCGCGAACGCGAAGCCCATCTCGCGAACGTGAAGGCTAATTTTTGGCCTTCCTCAATTCCTTCTACGCGAACGCGAGGTGCCACTCGCGAACGCGAAGAATAAAGTACCTGCAACTGCTGGAACAAAAATCTGCATTTTTCCAAACTCCAAAATGGTCCGATTGACCACCCGAAACTCACCCGAGGTCCTCGGGACCTCAACCAAAGGCACCAACACATCCTAAAACCTTATTCAAACTTGTTCCAATCATCAAAACACCTCAAACACCATCACATTACCCAAAACACATCGGATTCAAGCCTAAGTTTCTAAAAATCTTCCGAAATATGCTTTCGATAAAAAACCCAACCAAACCATGTCCGAATGACCTGAAATTTTGCACACACATCCCAAATGACACAACAAAGCTACTGCAACTCTCTGAATTCCGTTACGACCCCTGGATCAAAATCTCGCCTATCAACCGGAAATCGCCAAAATATCAACTTCGCCAATTCAAGCCTAATTCTACTCCGGACCTCCAAAACCCATTCCGATCACACTCCTAAGTCCCAAATCACCTAACGGAGCTAACCAAATCATAAAAATTCCGATCCATGATCATATACAGACAAGTCAAAACTTGGTCAAACCTTTCAAATTTCAAGCTTCAAACTGAGAACTGTACCAACGATTTAAATGAGTCATAATACATCACACGGGGCAAGTCATGCCCGAGAACTGACGAGCAAAGTGCGAAAACTCAAAACGACCGGTCGGGTCGTTACATCCTCCCCCACTTAAACATTCGTTCATCCTCGAACATGCCCAGAGTTGTTCCAAAAGCCGACCAATTGCTGAATAACCTTACCATGCACATACCCGGGGGTGATCCCACGTCACCCTATCTCATATGGGTCTGATAACACATTGTAACTGAAATTTCACAATCCAATCTAGCCCACAAACCTTAGAACCACATTTCTACTTCGGAAATCATCCACAAGATCAGAATCTCGCATTTATACTGTGAATAAGTTCGAACAAGCTGTAACAGACCATATCTGCAACCTCAGGCGCAATTACATGATATACCACTTTACTCAAACACTTGCAGCGATAACTTCTAATCACACCCGCTGCACATAACAACCGAGTACCGATGGAAAACCTCTTATCAACTAAAGTCTCATTCCAGCACTTTCATGCATTGCCAATGATAAATAAAACACGCAGTAAGCCATAACCATTCCTCTAATCGACCATTCATGAAACCACTTCTCCCTTGACAAAGACCATAACGAATTTCCGAGTCGAACCTCGATATTATCCATCCAATATGCTGAAATCGAATCTGTTGTATTCATTAAAGATCCCAACGATCTCATCTAATCCAACACAACTACTCTGGTGACATGACACCTCAATATAGACTGAAGTCACAACTTGCACAATACGCGCCCCAATAAGCAACAGTCCGAACATACTCAAATCATGAAAATGACTCAAATGAAAGAGTTGTACCTCAAGCTCACCATGCTCGAAATCGACCACCACGCGCAATCTGATATCTGGAACCCAAGAAAATCATCATACCCACGGTGAGCAAATAACATACACCACACAAACCCGAAAGGACATAACCGATATGCCATTCACCGAGCAGCATCCAATTACTCTTCCTGCTCAACTTCCGCAATGAAACCTCAATAGAACCGCACCATATGTGCCTGTAATCAATAAATCATAACACCTCGCAACACAGAAAGGTAACTCATAGATCTCCCCAGATTACTAATAAGCTGGATAACAATCGCGTCACACATCCCTCAGCAATACAACTCGGAGTCAACCAAGTCGACTCAAGTTAGAACACACATCCACATTGGCCTGCCAATGGACCCCTTATCAAGGAAACTCTGAAGCTGTTCCTTCAACTCCTTTAACTCTGCCGGTGCCATACGATACGGTGCCCGACATCAAATCAATACCGAAATCAACAACCTTGCTCGGCGACATGCCCGGCCACAAGAACACATTCGGAAAAAAAAATCCCTCACCACCGAAACTGAATCAATGGTAGGAGTCTCTACACTGACATACATCACAAAAGCCCAATAAGAAAGACAATCCTTCCCAGCCATCCGCTGAGTTTTCGAAATCTAAAACCACTCTACTAAGGACATAATCTGTCGAACCTTGCCACTCGGTCCGTGGCATACCCGGTATAACCAACATCGCCGCCTTAGCGCAATAGCTCCGAATGATACAACACTGAGACAACCAGTCCATACCCAATATCACCTCCAAAATCTAACGTACCAAGTAGCAAAAGATCCCCTCGGGTCTCCAAACCCCGATAGTCACTGAACAGTGCCGATACACACGACCCACAACCACAACATAGCCTGAATATAAGAACTCCCAGTCTCCAACTCCATATAGCACACGAATCACATATTCGATTCCAATTCCACCGTCCGAGCACATACCACATCTCTAAAATCCAGTCACTCCACGAGAGATACTCTAACATTCTTCTGTGCCTCCAAGCAAACTCGAATATCAGCAGTCGATCTAACAAGAAAGTGCCGCAATACTACCGAAATAACATCAACTTAATCACATTGCCTTTTTCTGAAACATATACCCTCGTCAAATAACCTCCAACTAGCAATACCATTCCCTTAATCATCTGAAACTGCCCGTGTTGCCTAAAAATTTTATGACCTTCTGTTCAGAACTGAACCGCAACCTTACACACGCAAATCTAAACCTCCACACATACCGCATATACCAATCCATCCTAGAATAACATGAGAATTTCATATCCCTTCTGAGCCACAAGCAACTATGTACTCAACCAAACAAGAACTTTTCCATTGATCCCATTCTAGAAGAAAATCACTACACATCTCAAGCCCCTCACGCCAGCAGAAAATATACATCTCTAACCGCGGTAGAAATCAACAAGAACTCTCCGACTCCCGTTACACAAAAATCGAGTCTGATAGGACTGAATCCTCCTAGATCAACCAAGATACAAGCAATCCAAACCTAAGAGTATTGCCACGAAACACCTGTGGAATCCCACCGCTTCATAAGCACTCAAGAACCGATCATATCCTTTACCATGCCAATCCGGCCTACTACCAAGCTATCCCATCTATCCGAGTTTCCGTTTGATTTACCTTCAACTTGATACTCTTTCTTGATATAACACCACAATTCCTCAACCCAGACTCACCATACGAGACCCAAGCATGAAACCACACCGTCTAAGGCTCATAAGCCGCTGAATACTCTCTTAAATATCCCCAAAAGCGCCACCTTCAAAATACCTACCCTGAAGGGACTTCTTGCGAATCCAAGACCATTACCTTTACCTTCCTGATACTGATATGTAGAATCCCATAATGATATAGAAAACACCACAAGTCTTGCCATCTTCCACTAAAAACTCAGTTTCTAGCCACAAGTACAACTTTACAATACCCAATTGTTATATGCAGAATCTTGAACACATTAGAATCATTCTCGCAAGTCATTCACTCTACTCAAACCGCAATTAGCCCGATCAAAAGAACCGAACAACCTGTGCCTCATTAGCACTCCGACCCGCAAAATGTAACCTCATTCCAATGTAACCAAGCAACTTCCTGCCCCATGCACCGAGAATTCCTTACCAACAACAACTCAAGTAATTCCCCGATTCTCATACACCCACAAAGCATAACATAACCTTTATTGAAATTTCCTTCACTCGAACCATAACTGATTCACAAATACGTCTCGAACTGGAACCATTATAGCACATAACCGTCCAATCAACTATCCAATATCAGACTCCCCCACTTGGCTCGAAGCCATAGACCAAAACACACACAATAACCCATAACGCATATACTTAATTGCTGCCATAATACCACAGTGACATTAACTCAATCCTTCATAAGCTCGTGGGACACAGACCATCTGGTACTTCATATCTTCTGCAACTCTCGCATTTACTCACGTAACAATTAAACCCACTCTCTCAAGCGACCCGAATTAAACTTCAATACACATATTTCACTTGCAAATGGGATCTTCTAACAGACAACATAAGGATCACACAACTCTAGAACACTTCGCAGGAGGTAGCAGGCGATCTTCTAACAGACAACATAAGGATCACACAACTCCAGAACACTTCGCAGGAGGTAGCCCGCCTGCTTCGCCTTAAACTGGCATTTCTGTATACCTTCTACCGTCATAACCATTACGCAGCCACTTAGTCTTCCTGAGTCTGAACTCATACCGTAACATGAAATTTACTTCACTCCCAACTAGGAAACATGAAAAGATTCTTCACTCGCCCATAACTCGGGGCTATAACTCGAATCAAGACGGAAATCAAGCACCTAATAGTTCTTCTATCCTCCAGCAGACCTCTTCACGTCGCTTCTAAATCATAGCAAAACATCTCGTAGTCACATCACCCTCATCACGTACTATCCAGTCATTACTTCCCTTAATAGGGACACAACATAACACATAGATCCAGAAACACGTGCTCACACAATCAGCACCTCGGTGCTCAAGCTATAGGCAAAAATCCGGCCTCGAGTCCTCCAGACTGGCCCAACATCAGCACATAGAGATCACATCTCGCCCCTCAATCAGGGAATCACAAGCCATCGATGCACATCTAATACTGAGCGCTCGTTCGCGCATACGAATGCGTGGAAGGAATTTAAAGAGTTATATTCCAAGCTGAATCAAGGACGCACGACAAGAATTTCAAGAATGTGAATCAAGGACGCACGATAACAAAATACTTGCAACTGCTGGAACAAAAATCTGCAATTTTCCAAACTCCAAAATGGTCCAATTGACCACCCGAAACTCACCCGAGGTCCCCAGGACCTCAACCAAAGGCACCAACACATCCTAAAACCTTATTCAAACTTGTTCCAATCATCAAAACACCTCAAACAACATCACATTACCCAAAACACATCAGATTCAAGCCTAAGTTTCTAAAAATCTTCTGAAATACGCTTTTGATCAAAAACCCAACCAAACCACGTCCGAATGACCTGAAATTTTGCACACACATCCCAAATGACACAACAAAGCTATTGCAACTCTCGGAATTCCATTCTGACCCCTGGATAAAAATTTTGCCTATCAACCGGAAATCGCCAAAATATCAACTTCGCCAATTCAAGCCTAATTCTACTCCGGGCCTCCAAAACCCATTCTGATCACACTCCTAAGTCCCAAATCACCTAAAGTAGCTAACCAAATCATAAAAATTCTGACCCGAGATCATATACAGACAAGTCAAAACTTGGTCAAACCTTTCAAATTTCAAGCTTCAAACTGAGAGCTGTTCTTCCAATTTTATTCCGATTACCCTGAAAACCGAAACCAACGATTTACATGAGTCATAATACATCACATGGGGCAATTCATGCCCGAGAACTGACGAGCAAAGTGCGAAAACTCAAAACGACCGGTCGGGTCGTTACAGTTTTTTTCTTATGAAAGAAGATTGGAGTTGCTAAAAAAATCATAGTAGTAAACTTCGTCAACCTGTGTCTGACAGAAAACGCTTTGGTGGAATTAAATTTGGTGAAATGGAGCGTGACTGTGTTATAGCTCATGGTGCTGCTGCGAATTTGCATGAATGCCTTTTCACACTTAGTGACTCCTTCCAGATACATATATGTGGGAAGTGCAAGAATATGGCAAATGTAATTCAGAGGTCCGTACAAGGTGGTAAAGTAAGGGGCTCGTATTCAATAGAGAATTGGCTGCAAATCTTTGCACTCATGGAATGTGGTTAAGAAACCCAAGAAGAGCAACTAGGACATGACTATGGAGAATATGAAGACAATCTGTGAATTTTTTGAATAGAGAATAACTTGTAAACAAAGAACTAGTTTTTTCTTTTTTTTCAAGGATGTAAGTGAAAACAAAATTGGATTTTGTGAATATACATTATTTTGTGTGAATTATGTGATGTCTTTTAAATTTTTGTTCTATTCGCATTAATTAGTTTTTTAGTTGACTTGGATTGATTCAGATATGTTTGTGTCTTTACGACAAAAACTATTGAATCCGTGACAAAAACTTCAGCTTATCAAGTGCTAAAGTGTTTAGAAATGAACTAAATAACTTCAGCACATTGGACTGAAGTTTTTGAAAAAGCTTTACAACAAAATTATTGAATCCACGGCGAAAAACTTCAGCTTATGAGGTGCTGAAGTGTTTATAAATAAACTAAATAGCTTCAACACATTGGGTTGGAGTTTTTAAAAAAGCTTATGACAAAAACTTCAGCATGTTTTGGTATTTTTTTAACTTGATACTTATCTTTTTTTGCATTTACTAGCTACTTTTTGTCTTTTGTCACCTACTTCATCTTTCACTTAAATTTGTTTGACCATATAGTAAATGATCCAAAAGGTTACTTTTCAGACTGAAGTTATTTTTTTACTATATAAAAACTGTGGGCTTATTAGGGCTGAAGTTACATTTGTTTTTGCATTTACCACATACTTGTTTTACCACCTACTTATCTTGTTTCATTCAATTTCTCTGAACGTAAAACAGTAAAAACACCTGAAAAGTTACTTTTACATTTATAGATATTGGTGAATTCTTTGTCTATATTAACAATCTCTTCACTTGAAAATTTCATAGTCATTCATAGACTTCCATCATATTTTTTTAAATTTATATTCATCCTTAGTCTTTTAGCTTTTGTTAAAGAAAGAATGTCTGGTGCAAGCGGAAGTAGGAAGCCTAATATGGATGAAATTATGCAGAAGTGGGAGACTATGAAGTGTGAGTGGTACAATAACAAATCGGTGTCTAATCTTGTGCTTTTGTGGGATCAAATAAAGGCTGATTGGGAGAGAATCAGACCACATTTTTTTGCCAATGAATCATTCCAAAACAGGCTTAACCTGGAACGTAGTTGTGGAGGTTATTCAACCTCGTTTGACAAGGTTGTGCAGCAGTTTGATAGTTTTAAGTTTCCCATCGGGGACGACTATTCCAAGCTGCAAAATAACCTGAAGACTCTTCTTTCTCTTATGGACAGAGTAATCGTTGAACAAAGTCAGCTGCGTAATGAATTCAACAAGTTGAAGAACGATCTCATTGGACTCTGTGGTCTTTTGCCTGAGTACCCTATAGTTATCTCCGATACTGATGATGATGAGATATTTAGAGAAATTGAGGAGTACTGTAATGATGATGATGATTGTGATGATACATAGCCTTTGTAATCCTTTTTTTATGTTTTAATGTTGTGCTTTTTTGTTTACTTCAGCATATTCATTAGAGAATATGCTGAAGTTATTAGGTTCATTTTGTATAACTTCAGCCCAGAGACGCTGAAGTTTTTGTTTGTACTTTGTGTGTTGTCCTCATCTCTTTCTGTATCAATGTAATTCTCATCCTCTTTCTTCTTAGCTTTCTATTGCATTATCCTTGTTATTGTTGGTATTTTCTTTTTACTTCTAGTCAGTTCTGAGTTAATACAATTAGTTGGTTTTTATGTTTAGTTTTTGTAATCATTTTTTATGTTTTTATGTTGTTTACTTCAGCATATTCATTAGTGAATATGCTAAAGTTATTAAGTTCATTTTCTATAAATTCAGCCTAGAGATGCTGAAGTTTTTGTTTGTACATGCGTTTCGTTTGTGTGTTGTACGCGTATGTGTGTGTGTATATGTGTGTGTGTGTATTTGTTAAGGATATGTATTTCACATACTGTAACCTGAAGTTTTTTCTCGCTGAAGTTATTGCGTACTTTTTTAAAATGCAACCAAACCTGTAAGCCTGCACAACAAAAATGAATGATTTGTACTTTAGCAGTATATAAAATAGTCCAGGAGCTGCTTTTTTTAATTCCTATGAAAAAAATGACATTTCAAATATGTCATACAATAATGAAAGTCTAAATTCAGACCAAGGATTATTGAAGGTTGGAGTATTTTTCAGTGTGTTTCTTGGAATATGGATGAGGTGCTGGAGAAGACAAGCAAGTTGTTCTGTTATGCCCAACTTGTTTACATCGACTGCATTTGGCAGACTTCAATGGTACTGATTCAGTCGCAGGGATATGCCTCTTCTTTTGTCTTCTTCCTTGTAAAATCTCTACATCGGAAGGTTTTGTGATCTCAGATTGTACATTTTGTGGTATATCCCATGATTTTTGATCGCCCACGGTTCACATGTCCTTCATATGTTTTCAACCATGTTTCCTTTGAATACCAATTTGAGCAGTAATCAGATTTCTACAAATATCTCTTATTAACAGCAGCAATTGCATGTGGACATGGCAATTCATCAAGTTGGAATTTCAGGCAGTCACAAGTTCTCTTTTTTAAGTCCACAATGAATTCGATTCCTTCACTATTTATTCTAAACAACATTGAATCAAGGTTGAACACCTAACAAGGTATAAAAAATTAAGAAAAAGTATGAAGTTTTTTCAATGTAAGCAGTAAATCACCGCAACAGATATAAAAAGCTGAAGTTAATAAATATACTTACAAATATTTTGCAAGCCAAGTCCATCTTCTTAGTCATCTCTTCTTCTGCCCATATTGATACTCTGTGAAAAGTTTCATTTGCCTTTTTTCTCCGTTCGTAAAACCACTCTCCCAACTTTTCTTGGATGAAATCTAGCATTCTTAAAATAGGCATTTCTCTCCCTTTTAGTAAAACGGAATTCATTGATTCTACCATGTTTGTTGTTAGCATATCATAATGTCGCCGTGGGAACCACGATCGAGCCCATCTCTCTGGAGGCTCTTCCATTATGTAATTGTATATTTTCTTGTCAACACTTTTGAGTTGGGACATTAACTGAATAAAATCTTCACGTTTGTATGACCGTGCAGCACTTTGAAAAAGATTTATTACCGTGGCTTTTGCATGTCTTTGCTTTAAATTTTTCTCAAAGTGATAGAGGCAGATACCATGGTGAGCTTCAGGAAAAACTTTTCTAATCCCCTTTGCGATCGATTGGTTTCTATCTGGCAAGAAAACCAGTTCACGACGGACTTGAATTGCTTTCCTCATTACCTCGAAGAACCCAATATATGCCTCATTGTTTTCTGAATCTGCTACACCAAAACATAGAGGAAAGATTTGATTGTTTGCATCCTTTGATACAACAACAAATAGAACACCCCGATATTTTGACTTTAAAAACGTTGCATCTACTGCAATAACGGGTCTACAGTAGGACCAACCAGCTACTGATGCCGCATGAGCAAAGAACATGTAAGCAAATCTGTTCATTGAAACACAAAAAAACAAATCATAAGGTGTGAAGTTTTTCAAATAGGAACATTTGAAACTTCAGGCTGATGGTTAGTATTGTTTTGCTTACCTATTCTGCCCATCTCTTTTTATGCTTGTGTACGTTCCTGGGTTTTTGCGCACCATCATGTGCAGGTATGAAGGAAGAATCTGGTAGTTCTCTTCAGGTGTTCCCCTTATGCAAGCAACAGCTTTTTGAATAGCGTGCCATGCCATGTGATAACCAATGTCAATCCCAAAATTTTTTTTCATTTCGTTTCTACAAAGGCTGGTGTAACCTCAATTTTTTGCTTCGAACATGTTCTATAATTTGTTCACTTATAAAATTTGATGTAGCATGCTTCTGATCTGATTTTCTTGCATCAACCGAGCATTCATGGTTGTTATGATATTTTATCACCCTGAATAGTGTGGAATTTTTTATTCTGGTAGCACGTTCATTCCAACCACATTTGTCCACAATGCATTTCAGCTCGTATCTCTTTGAACATGATCTAACAGCAGTGAATTCAACTTTCTGGTTTATCTCCAAGCTGCAGAAAAATTTAGTCATGTTTTGTTTGTTCTCAAAAATTGATCCGACTCTTACTTCCTCAGGCAACGCATCGTGCCTAAGTATTTTACATGGTGGAGATTCTTTCAGCTTTCTCCTCACTCTTTTTCTTGATTTCTGAGAAGCACTAGAAGTTTCAGCAATTTCTTCAATTCTATCTGATGTTATCGGTATAAGCTCTATGTTTACTTCATCTTTGTTGTTGCTTATCATTGAAGAAGGTAACAAAAAACTTTGTTGGATTGTGTGTTGGTTGTCAATTTGTATTATTAGCTGTCCTTCTTCTTCTTGGTCGTCGACAAACTGGTATGAATTATTGGAGGAGCGGGTAATTGTTGCAGCATTATATATTCTGAAGCAACTGTAATGTTAGAAGGTTGTTGCTCGTTGTCTACTTCCATTACTGGTTGTCCTACTTCATGTTGATAATCAGCAAAAGGTTCTGAATCTATCGGATATGCAAGAGATTGTTTGAATGCTGCAGATTCGGAAGGTTGTATTTTTTTCGATGACGAAATGGCAATTCTTGTAGGCTGAATTAGTTGTAAGCAAATGTATACAGGTACTGAGTTCTTCATCTGAAGTTACAAGCATTCCTTTGTTTGTATTTAGTTTGATATCAAACCATACTTTTAGTGAATATGTGGTTGAATCAATATTTGCAACTTCACTAATTTCTTCAGGAAAGTATTGAATGATATGTGCTTAACAAGTTTTGTATCATGATCCAAGTATTTGAAATCAGTAGTCCACCTCCCATTGAAAGTTATAACAACGCAAATCGAACTCATCCTGCAGATTCATGTTTAGTGGCAACAGTATTAGCAAAGAGAATAGAAGAATTTAATTATGAAGCTGAAGTTGAGCAGATATAGTAGAACATTTCAACTTGTTGATAGTGAAGTTTTCAACAAAAAAAAATAGCTCATGAAGAAGGTGATTAAACCAGGACAAGACTTAAGCATAAACTAAATTTAACTTCAGCATGTAGGAGAAAATTACATAGTGTAGCACGAAAACATTTAGGTTGTTTGTCCTGAAGTTTTTACAAATGAACTAAATCACTTCAGCATCTTCTGCTGAAGCTTTTTGAAAAATCTGTATGACAAAATTAATGAATCCAAGACAAAAAACTTCAGCTTATTAGGTGCTGAAGTTTTTAGAAATGAACTAACTAACTTCAGCACAATGGGCTGAAGTTTTTGAAAAATCTGTATTACAAAATTAATGAATCGAGGACAAAAACTTCAGCTTAGTAAGTGCTGAAGTTTTTAGAAATGAACTAAGTAACTTCAGTACAATGGGCTGAAGTTATTTGAAAAATCTGTACGACAAAATTAATTAATCCAGGACAAAAACTTCAGCTTGTTAGGTGTTGAAGTTTTCAGAAATGAACTTAAAAACTTCAGCACATTGGGTTGAAGTTTTAGCAAATGAACTAAATAAACTTCAGTATGTTTGAAGTTTTTAGAGTGCATTAATTGTATAGTACAGAAACACAATTAAAGTAGTAATTATTTTTCTTTGGGGTATGTGTTAGACGTTTAATATTCCTATATGACTTTTCATATACCATGGAGAAGTTTTTTTCGCATATATAAGTGCGCTATGCCTTGTGAGTTTATTCACTCAAACACACATATTTTACCAGATAAAATACAAAACGAAGAAAAATGGATGTTGTAATAAGGCAAATTATTGACGAGATTAAGCAAGACATAATTGAAGCTTTTGAGCTCAAACTGGATGAGCTTATAGAAAAGTATGACAGGGAGCTAGAAGAAATCAACACCAAGCTTGATAGGCTTGAGATGTTTGTGAAGTTTGATAATCTTCCTGATGAAGATGCTCGTCCATCTGACAATGAAGACGATGATGACGACGACGATGACATGGACGATTAGTTTTTTTTAGTATAATCCTTTTAGATAAAGGATTATTATGTTATTTCTTTTTTATGTAATTTTAAGTTATATTCTTATTTATTTAATGAAAATTTCTGTTTTTCAGTTAAGTTTTTTGTGCGTTCATTTTTTTAATATTAATTCTCTTCAAACTCGAAAAATGATAAAGGAGATGAACTAAATAACTACAGCAGGAATTAAAAATAACTCATCCGAAAATTAAGCATTTTTTGGTATGAAGTATTTCCAAAAAATCATAATAAAATACAAAGTGCAGGAAGAAGCTCCATTTGCTGAGTTTTCAATCATGAACTAAAAATCCTTTTTAAACTTAGAAAATAACAGAGGAATTAACAAAAACTTATCCGAAAATTACATATTGCAGGACAAAATATTAAGCATTTTTAGCAGATGAACTAAAAAAACTTCAACATACAAAAAATTATATGAAAAATGTTTTACATATTCCTGAAAATATAAGCATTTTTTGGTATGAAGTTTTTCCAAAAATAATAATAAAATACATAGTGGAGGAGGCAAACTTCAGCTCATTTGCTGAAGTTTTTAAAAATGAACTAAAAACTTCAGCATCCATGTTCTATATTAAATTTTAATTTATTTTATATTTTTTTACCCAGTGTAGGAGGAAAAATTCAGCTTATTTGCTTAAGTTTTTAAAAATGAACTACAAAACTTCAGCATCCTTGCTAAAGTTTTTGTTCTATATTAAATTATAATTTTTCTTTTACCCAGTATAGGAGGAAAACTTCAGCTCCTTTGCTGAAGTTTTTAAAAATGAACTAAAAAACTTCAGCTGAAGTTTTTGTTTTATATTAAATTTTAATTTATTTTTTATTTTTTTTACCCAGTGTAGGAGGAAAACTTCAGCTTCTTTGCTGAAGTTTTTAAAAATGAACTAAAAACTTCAGCATCGATGCTGAAGTTTTTGTTCAACATTAAATTTTAATTTTAATTTTATTTTTTTTTACTAAATGTAGGAGGAAAACTTCAGCTCATTTGCTGAAGTTTTTAAAAATGAACTAAAAAACTTCAGCATCCTTGCTGAAGTTTTTGTTCAATACTAAATTTTAATTTTTTTAAAATTTTTTTTACCCCAGTGTAGGAGGTAAAACTTCAGCTCTTTTGCTGAAGTTTTTAAAAATGAACTAAAAAACTTCAGCATCCTTGCTGAAGTTTTTGTTCAATATTAAATTTTAATTTTTTTTTTTTACCCACTGTAGGAGGAAAACTGCAGCTCTTTTGCAGAAGTTTTTAAAAATGAACTAAAAAACTTCAGCATCCATGCTGAAGTTTTTGTTCAATATTAAATTTAATTTATTTTTTATTTGCGATGGGGGTATGTGTTAGTGTAATAATTACATTCCTATCACATTCATGCACGCTTTTCATTAGACAACGTTTAAAATTCCTCTTTGCCTTTTCATATACCTTGCAGAAGTTTTTTTCGCCTATATAAGTACGCTATACCTTGTGAGTTTATTCACTCAAACACATATATTTTAGTAGATAAAATACAAAAGGAAGAAAAATGGATGCTGTCATCAGGCAAATAGTTGACGAAATTAAGCAAGACATCATTGAGGCGCTTGAGTTGAAGCTGGATGAGATGATAGAGAAGTACGATAGGGAGCTCGAAGAAATCAATAACAAGCTTGATACGCTTATGATGCTGGCAAAATTTGATAATCTTGGTGATGAAGGCGCTCGTCCATCGTCCAGTGATGACGACGATGACGATATGGACGATTAGGATTTTTATTTTTTTTTTGATAATCCTTTTAGTTAAAGGATTATAATGTTATTTCATTTATATGTAATTTTAATTTATCTTTTTATTTTTTAATGAAATATTCTCTTTTTGTTTTAAGTTTTTTGTGCGTGTTTTTAATATTAATTCTCTTCAAACTCGAAAAATAACAGAGGAAATGAACAAAATTACTTCAGCAGGAATTAACAAAAACTAATCCGAAAATTAAGTATTTTTTGGTATGATGTTTATCCAAAAACTCAGCTCCCTTTGCTGAGTTTTCAAGCATGAACTAAAAATCCTATTTAAACTTAGAAAATAACAGAGGAATTAACAAAAACTTATTGGAAAATTACATATTGCAGTATAAAATATTAATCATTTTTAGCAGATCAACTAAAAAAACTTCAGCATACAAAAAATTATATGAAAAATATTTTACATATTCCTAAAAACATAAGCATTTTTTGGTATGAAGTCTTTCCAAAAAATAATAATAAAATACATAGTGCAGGAGGAGAACTTCAGCTCATTTGCTCATGTTTTTAAAAATGAACTAAAAAACTTCAGCACCTATGCTGAAGTTTTTGTTCTATATTAAATTTTACTAATTTTTATTTTATTTTTTTACCCAATGTAGGAGGAAAACTTCAACTCATTTGCTGAAGTTTTTAAAAATAAACAAAAAAACTTCAGCACCCATGCTGAAGTTTTTGTTCTATATTAATTTTAATTTTTATTTTATTTTTTTATCCAGTGTAGGACTAAAACATCAGCTCATTTGCTGAAATTTTTAAAAATGAACTAAAAAGTTTCAGCATCTATGCTGAAGTTTTTGTTCTATATTAAATTTTAATTTTATTTTTATTTTTTTTACCCAGTGTAGGAGGAAAACTTCAGCTCCTTTACTGAAGTTTTTAAAAATGAACTAAAAAACTTCAGCATCCATGCTGAAGTTTTTGTTCAATATTAAATTTTACTATTTTTTATTTTATTTTTTTTACCCAGTGCAGGAGTAAAACTTTAGCTCATTTGCTGAAGTTTTTAAAAATGAACTAAAAAACTTCAGCACCCATGCTGAAGTTTTTGTTCTATATTAAATTTTAATTTATTTTTTATTTTCTTATCAAGTGTAGGACTAAAGCTTCAGCATCCATGCTAAAGTTATTGTTCAATATTAAATTTTACTAATTTTTATTTTATTCTTTTACCCAGTGTATGAGGAAAACTTCAGCTCATTTGCTGATGTTTTTAAAAATGAACTAAAAAACTTCAGCATCCATGCTGAAGTTTTTGTTCTATAGTAAATTTTAATTTATTTTTTATTTTTTTTTACCCAGTGTAGGAGGAAAACTTCAGCTCCTTTGCTGAAGTTTTTAAAAATGAACTACAAAACTTGAGCATCGATGCTGAAGTTTTTGTTCAATATTAAATTTTAATTTTAATTTTATTTATTTTTACCTAGTGTAGGAGGAGAACTTCAGCTCATTTGCTGAAGTTTTTAAAAAAGTACTAAAAAACTTCAGCATCCTTGTTGAAGTTTTTGTTCAATATTAAGTTTTAATTTGGGAAAATGCATAAGTACCCCCCTGACCTATACCCGGATTCCCACTACACACTTTTTCTTTGCGGGAATCCTATTACCCCCTAAACTTATTTAAATGGAATTATTTGCACCCTTAACGCTGATGTGGCAGAGTGTGTGTATTTCACTCTCCTCTGGGAGAGTGAGAAGCAAGAAAAAAAGATTTTCAGATTATTTTTTATTCTTTTTTATCATTTTTTCTTACTTTTTTTTTCCTTTTCCTTTTCCTTTTCCTTTTTCTTTGTCTTTTTTGTTTTACTTCTTTTTTCGTTTCTTCTCTAATTCCGGCGGATATTCATTCACCGGCAACTTTGTCTAACCGTTTTTCTTTCATTTTTTCTTTTCACACACAAATTAAACTCTCAAAAAGATCTATTCATATGCAAAGCAAAATACACTCAGATTTGGGGGAAAAAATTCATCATCGGAAAACCTTCCCACGCCGGAAAAAAATGATGTATTGAAATTTTAACTGGAAAAAATTTTCTCAGCTTATATTCATATTTATTTCTTTTGCTCTTCCTCCCACACATAAACTATACTTTCAAGAAATTTTTTTATATATATAAAACAAAACACACTTAGATTGGGATAAAAATATCGCCGGAAAAAAAAATTTCGCCGGAAAAAATGGTGTTTGTGAAATTCCGACCACCACCATTTTATGCCGCCGGTGACCAAAACAATAAAAAAGAGAATGAAATAACCAAAAAAAAATGAGAATAATAAGAAATAAGAAAAAAGGATAAGAAAAAGAAGAAAGAATGAAAAAAGTACTAAAAATACATGTGGGGGCGTGTGTAGCTCACCACTTGCTAAGAATTTGGTGGTCAGCATTAAGGGTGCAAATAATTATATTTAAATAAGTTTAGGGGGGTAATAGGATTCCCGCAAAGAAAAAGTGTGTAGTTGGGAATCCGGGTATAGGTCAGGGGGGTACTTATGCATTTTCCCTTTTAATTTATTTCTTTTTTGTTTACCCAGTGTAGGAGGAAAACTTCAGCTCTTTTGCTGAAGTTTTTTATAATGAACTAAAAAACTTCAGCATCCATGCTGAAGTTTTTGTTCAGTATTAAATTTTAATTTTAATTTTATTTTTTTTACCTAGTGTAGGAGGAAAACTTTAGCTCTTTTGCTGAAGTTTTTAAAACTGAACTAAAAAACATCAGCATCCTTGCTGAAGCTTTTGTTCAATATTAAATTTTAATTTCTTTTTTATTTTTTTTTATGCAGTGTAGGAGGAAAACTTCAGCTCCTGTGCTTAAGTTTTTAAAAATGAACGAAAAAGCTTCAGCACCTATGCTGAAGTTTTGGTAAAGGTGTAAATACTTTAAAACTCAGCTCGTTTTGCTGAATATTTTAAAAATGAACTAAATAACTTCAGCTTGTTTAGCAAATAAACAAGACACATACTTCAGCATATATAAAAACTCAGCTTGTTTAGCAAATAAACCAAAAATTTCAGCATATTATGCAATGGAAAACTTCAGCATATTTAAATTTGTCGGATTAGAATGTTAGAATTCAACGTCAAACAGATTTAGAATGCACATTCAGCATATCAGTGAAGTTCGTCAAACAACTTCAATCAATCAATCAGAAAACATATATCATGAAATCAACCAGTTTCATAAACTATTTTGAATTCTGAAGATAAATTTGAATACTTACAATGTATTTTGTAATTTTAAATTTGGAATTTGAATCTGGTTCAAATCTGGTTTGCGAGAGCCGATCTGAGGAGAGACGGAGTGATGGAGGAGATACGGACGCGATCTGGAATTTGAATTTGGTATGCTTGATGCATCTTTTATATGTTTTGGAAGGGGTATAATGGTCATATTATTACGGATTTTTTGTTAGTTGGTTACGAAATCAATAGTTTTTAAAAATAGGATATAGATTAAAAGGTGCCATAAATATAAGGTATGGCTGCAAATCGCCCTTGTATTACTCATTGTACTTTTTTTATATTGTTGTAGTGATAAATTTTGGTTTTACTTTTGAAGTGTCAGATTAACAAAGCAGCAAGCAGGTGTGCCTCTAAGCTTTTTACATGAAGAAGTTCGTCAACGTTCATTAGTAAGATCCTGACAGATTTCTTACATTTTTTGCACATGAGGGATTTTTGGAGTGACATTAAGCACCTCTTGAGGGATTCTATTTTGTAGTTAATTAGGCTTTAAAGTTTTAAGAGTGTTTGGACGAGATTAGATTGGTTTTGCGGCTAAGTATTGGTGGAGGGGTGTGTGTATATATATATATATATATATATATATATATATATATATATATATATATATATATATATATATATATATATATATATATATATATATATAGTAAGTGTAATATGTATAATAAACGTGTTTAGATTAGTTAGTTGTTTCATATGACGTTATTTAGTGTTAAAGGAGTGTATTTAATTGCTTTAGTTATCAGAATGATTTAAGTAATGAATGTGATCAATATAGTGGTTGTTTAGTGATGTAAGATGCGCATGAATATATTTGGTTTGTTATCTCAAATGTATGTATAAGATCGCTTGTATATTTAATTCAGCCGTCTATTTAATTCAATACATGTATGTTTTTTTCTATATATATATAGAGAGAACAAACTTGTGCTGCGTGAATGTGTACTCGCCTTATACTTTCTTAATAAACATTGGGTTCTATCATGGAGTACTGCCTTATCACTGTACGCGGCTAAAATCGAAGAGCCCGACTTTACGACCGTTGTATCTAGCCGAAGTTTCACCTTGAAGGCCCGAGGCACAACTCGACGTTCGTCCTCAAGGATCCTTTATGACCGATTTTAGGGCAGCGCAAATCGATGGTTATCATGAGCGAGCAGGAAGTTCCCAAGGCGAGTGATCAAAGCTGACAAAACCTGCAAGAGAAGCACTAGTCTGTACCAAACTAGCGAATAGTTGTAATAGCTATATTTTCTTTGTAATAATTACTCATGTACAATGTTGGGGTTTTTCCTCCTATATAAAGGGGGCCCTTACTGTTTTGTAAGACATATACAACACACTACATTGAATACAAGAAAAAAATATTCTCTGCTCTCTAATTTAAACATATTCTCCCTTGATCTTATTACTTACATCTATTGTATTGCATTGATTGTTTTTCATTTACTGCTCATTATTGATCATAAGAGCCCTCATCAAGGCCTTTAGAACTGTTAGTTCTACACCGTCTGTCCAAGAGTCTAACGCCTAGCTCGACCTCGAGGCCCCGTATTAGCCAGCTCGAGGACCCGATTCTCAGCCATTCGGTTTGCTTAATACATTACCTTCAAGCTCTTATCCTATTTTCTAGTCTCACACTTAGCATCCATTGCTTAACAACTAGCATAAAAATAAATCACGTATTTTTAGAACCACAAAATCAAATCTAATTGTACTTACAATTTTCAAGGTAAACAGTTTGGCGTCCACCGTGGGGCTAAAAATAATAGTGATTGTTTTCTTGCCAGTACCTAACGCAAGTTATCTTTCACGCTTTTTCTTGTCCAAAGAATCTTTGATTTCAGGTCAAAATGTCAAACTCAGTGAATGCACATGAGAACAACGATCCTGAGGACCATGGAGAGAATGGTGCAGTTGTTTCAGGTATCGGTGTACCACCGCGAAACCCTGAGGACGCATCAGAACCAATTCCCACGGACGTGGTCTCGCGCAACGCCCAACACGTCAATATAAGCTCTCACACCAACAGGAGTATGCGCCAAGAGAGCCAACAGGGAGCTCGGGAAAATCCAGCCCGAGAAGAAAGAGAGGCAGACGGGAGAAACGGAACGGAAAAAACCCAGTACATCGTTCATATGATCATCGGAGGGACCGACGTTCCCCAAGGACCCGTGATCAAGCGGGCAAAGTTTTTCATCGCAACGGAAGCTTGATCAAATCATACCTAACTCCCGAGTCCTCAACGATTTCAACATGGCCGACAAAACAACGAAGGGGGAGATCACCCTCCCGGTCAACGTGTCTGATACAGTTCGAAACACAAAATTTCATGTCATCAAAGGTGACATGAGATATAACGCATTACTTGAAAGACCATGGGTACACAACATGAGGGCATTACCGTCAACTCTTCACCAGAAGATAAAGTTTTCAACAGAAGATGGTATAAAAACGGTATATGGAGAACAGCATGCGGCGAAGGAGATGTTCGCGGTTCATGAGGAGCCACCAACCTCAATACCATCCACCTCGAAGGAGCCGGAGGACAAACAGACCCCCGATAACGATGAAGAAGACTTCCTGGCCCCCCGGACCTTCATTGCCCCCGAAGAATCGGACGCAACCAAATCAACAGTTGAAGAGCTGGAACAAGCCGTTTTGACCGAACATCTCCCAGATCGGAAGGTATACTTGGGAACGGGATTGACCCGCGAACTCAGTAGAAAATTCATTCAATTCCTTATTAATAATATCGATTGCTTTGCGTGGTCCCATTTGGATATGACAGGAATCCCGCCGGAAACCACCCATCGACTAAGTGTCGACCCCAGATTCAAACCGGTGAACCAAAAAAGAAGACCTCAGTCTGAGGTAAAACACGCGTTCATCAAGTATGAAGTAACAAAACTCCTCAAAATATGATCTATTAGGGAAGTAAAATATCCCGAATGGTTGGCCAATGTGGTGGTAGTTCCTAAAAAAGGGAATAAGTTAAGAATGTGCGTAGATTATAAAGACTTAAATAGAGCATGCCCCAAGGATTCATTCTCGTTGCCCAACATCGATTGCTTGATCGATGCTACGGCCGGCCACGAGATCCTCACCTTTCTCGACGCCTACTCGGGGTATAATCAAATTTAGATGAACCCCGAGGATAGGGAAAAAACTTCGTTCATCACGAAGTACGGTACGTACTGCTATAATGTGATGCCCTTCGGGCTAAAAAATACGGGAGCCACATACCAACGCCTAGTTAATAAAATGTTCGAAAACCAAATAGGCAACTCCATAGAAGTTTAGATTGATGATATGTTAGTTAAGTCCCTGCGTGCAGAGGACCATTTAACTCATTTGCAGGAGACATTCGACATCCTCAGAAGCTACAACATGAAACTCAATCCCGAGAAATGTGCCTTCGGAGTGGGTTCGGGCAAATTCTTAGGCTTCATGGTGTCAAACAGGGGGATTGAGATCAATCCTGATAAAATCAAAGCCATCGAAGAGATTACGGTGGTGAATAATGTAAAGGTCATGCAACGGCTGACTGGACGAATAGCAGCTTTGGGCCGATTCATATCAAGGTCATCAGACAGGAGTCATCATTTCTTCTCCCTACTTAAAAAGAAAAACAGCTTCGAATGGACTCCGGAATGCCAACGTGTTTTAGAGAAGTTGAAGCGATACCTGACAAACCCACCTTTATTCCATACCCCAAAGGAGGATGAGACACTATATTTGTAACCTGGCTGTGTCCGAGGTAGCGGTAAGTGGTGTGCTGGTTCGAGAAGAGCAAGGTACGCAATTCCCAGTCTATTATGTAAGTCGGACCCTGGGAGATGCCGGAATCCGGTATCCGTACCTAGAAAAGTTAGCTCTTGCATTAATAAGTGCATCTTGAAAATTAAAGCCTTATTTCCAATGCCATCGTATTTGTGTTTTAACAACATATCCTTTCCGAAGCATATTGCATAAGCCTGAACTGTCACGCCGTCTGGCCAAATGGGCAATCGAACTCGGGGGGTACGATATCGAATACCAACCCCGAACGGCTATCAAGTCCCAGATCCTGGCGGATTTTGTGGCCGACTGTCGCGCCCTTTTTTTTCCTCCTTGCGTCGGGAGAATCGGGTTTATGACATTTTGGGTATAGGGCAACTCATTCCTTTTGGGAACTGGGCTTGGCATTTGAAGAGTCGCCACCTAATGATTTATGGTGCATTAGGACACCTACAAGGTTCACTTCTAAGTTTGCTTGATAACTAGAGATAGCGTAAGGGCTTGAAATTATCCTAAGGGAAGGTGTTAGGCACCCCTCAGGAGCCACTACTGTGGTTCCCGGCCAGATGGTTCTTTGTGAATTTGGTGCAATTAACATGTAAACAGATAAGGCTCAAATAAGAGGGGATTTTAATACGCAAATGTTTAAAAGTAAAGCAAAGTTTGAAAGAGCAATCAATAAAAGGCTGATTTTTGACAAGAAGTTATAATGCTTTAAAGGAAAAGGAAAGAGAGGGAGAGGGGTCCTAGGTTTATTTATAATATGGATCACATCAATGCAATACCCGGTAATCACTCCTCAAAAGAGGGGCTACACATGGTATTAGCGCACCGGTCATCATATCCATATCTACCTTCCCACCCCGTTAAGGTACTAAAGCGCGGATTGGTCTCGCCCACTATTGCATGCTATTACCCGTCCTATTCATATCAGTCCCGGAGGCACTTAGGACTACTATTCCTAAAAGGGAGGGATATTGAGCTGACTTTGAGGTTTCAAAGGTGAAAAATCTAAGGCGACATACAAAACACATTGGACTGCACATTAAAGGGGAAGCACATAAAACACTGAAGGCTCATATATACCTCCTCAAACAAAGCAATCAAATAGCATGACTCAAACAACAATCAAGGTCTGAATTTAAAATACTAAGGCAGGGGAATCTTGAGTTGTTAAAGCAGACCAATTTATTACGTAACTCAGACAAGAAGTCTGAATCAGGCCTGCCTGCTGGTTGTAGCAATTACTGGTTAACAGAAAACGGGCTCAGACTCATTTATTGTTATTACCTAAGGTTTGCGTAAGTGTTTAGGAGAGCTCTTGTGAACATAGTATCTATTATTGATTCAGAGTGTAGCAAAGTAATAACAACTAAAAAGCGAACGGTTTGAGATCCTATAGGCATGTTTACTAAACCGCGTTAAATAAGGAGATTAAGTTACTAAAGCTGGTTCAGAATAGACTGATTTTAAAATTAGACTAGTTTCAGATTCTGCAGATGATGGTATCCACTATTGCTCATTTTAATTCCTATAGACATGATATCTAATACTGCTGATTTTAACCCCTATAGGCATGATATCTAGTTGAGTGATGTAACCCCTATAGGCATGATATCTAAATGCTGGTTTTATCCCCTATAGACATGATATCTAAATGAACGTGGAATGGAAACAGGCAGGATTTTACTTGAAAATTCCTATAGGCATGATTTCTATACATTATGAACACGATATCTGCTTATAGCCGTTTAGATCCTAGAGCATGGTGTTTAAGTGGTAACAAACGTCCAGAATTTCAAACAAGTCCTATAGGCAGGTTGTCTAGGTGTAGAGTCAAACATGCAAAATTTATAATAAATCCTATAGACATGGTGTCTAAATGCAGAATTGAACATGCAGGATTTAAAACCAGTCCTATAGACATGCTTTCTAAAAATGCAGAATTGAATCATGCAGAACACAAATCCTATGATCATGTTTTCTACCCTTGAGCATGCATAATTTCCCATCCCATTTCCACTGGCCAACCCCGAGTGTTTATTACAAACAAGAAATAATGAATTACATTAAAAGCAAAACAAAAGAAGAAGTTACAACCAGAGGAAGTCTGATTCTTGACTTCCTCTCTGAGTTAGGGAATAAACCACCTCAAAATGCCCTATTTCAAAGCCTTTCTCAGACCTAGGTGTGTCAGAGTTCCCTAAGGGTCTCAAAGGGCCCCGGGCATTGCTTACACCCAAGTTTGCAGAACCAGATAGAGATGAGTGCAGTGTGGAAGGGCCATCCCTTATGTGTCCAAGTTTAGAGGGAACTCATGGATCCCAAGGCAAGGCTCACACAAGAGGGCCAGAACTTAAGTCTAAGAATATGGTGGAAGTGCAGGAATAGAAAATTAAAATTGAGTGGAGAATGGAGAGGGGTAAAAAGGGTGATGGGAAAATAGTAGTAGTAAAGCACAAAAATTAATATTTCCATACAAAGGGGGTCAGGGGTTTTGGGAACACATTGCAAAGAGCATATATCCTTAGGCAGGGATCAGGTTTGGGCATGCACAGCAATAGATGGTGCTGGAATGTCCATAAACCCACCAGAACACACAACATATAGAGGGGTATGGTCGCAGGGGATCAGGTTTGGGTCATGCACGGCAATGTCCAGTGCTGTCATGCCCCAAACCAACCAAAGATACCAAACGCATAGGGGATATGGGGGTTTAGGACTCATAAGTTATAATAAGTGACTGACAGAATTCATACATAAGAAAGCATTGATTCAGAACAGAAAGGGCAGATTACAACATGCTTAATAATGGGACTTGATTAAGCACAAACAGGAAACAAACAAGGATGAAGGCAATAGTAAAGAAACATGTTATTTGTTGATACTAAAAATTAGTTAGAACATACCGGTAAATATGCAAATGCAGAGAGAAAAAAAAAGTAGGCTTCCCACAACCTAGCCTTGGCTTTCAGCCGGCTAGGTAAGGCATCAACACAAGTAGCAACAGAGAAAAGAGAGAGACTTTTTGTGGAGTGTGTGTCAGAACTCAAGTATTTTATTCCTTGTGTTCGTCCTTGAAAGAAGGGGTGCAAGTTATTTATAGCCTTTTGAAAAAACATATGAGAAATAAGGTAATAAGTAAAATTCAATAGAACTATGGAAACAATCAACAATTACAATCAATCAACCAAGTGATTCCCCTTTAATTGAGGAATTACCTGTTTAACGGGGCTAACAGGTTCAAAATAAGGAAAGGAGATCAGTTTGTAGGCAGACTGATCATTGCCATAAAAGAAGCAGTAAAACATTAAGTAAGCAATCGAGTCCAAGTACAGAGATACACTTATTTTGGGAAAAAGATTCAGTAAGGCAAAATAAGGAAAGGGATCAATTACTTTAACAGGCGAGTGAAATTAGAGTTCACGAAAAGACAAGTTTTGAAATCAATCAAAGAAGGAACCTCAGCATATAAATAGAGTCCACAAACAATAGACATGCGAGGACAAACCTATTGGCAAAAGAAACAGCATGCAATAGTAGCACAAAGTCAGTAGATAGCAAACATTATAAGCATGATAGTCCAGTAGGTCAAGTCATATTGAATCGATAGTGAAGCAAAATAGAGTATCAGAAGCATGCGAAGGGGTCTTGCAGTAACATATGAGAAAACCCTTTTGAAGAGTTAGGGTTTCAAGCATAGACCAATTTTAAAGATAGTAAAACCCAGAATCAGGGGATTCACACAAAGAAAAGAGGTTCTGAAACAAGGAACTTTCAAATCGAGTCAGGCATTCAACGAATAGTTTCAGACCCAAAGACATAGGTTTCTTCAACAATAGTCAAGCTTAAAAGATGATAAACAAATAAATCGGACAAATACAAGCAAGCAATTTCAGAAAGTCGAATGAACCTAAAAGAAATTAAGGTTTTCAACATCGATCGAGTTTAAAGATGATAAACAGATAAATCAAACAGACTAGCAAACAGCTTCAGAAACTCGAATGAACCCAAAAGAATTTTTTAACATGCTAAACTCAGATAGGAGAACGACATGAGCAAAACATAATAAAATCAGAAACACGTTAAGATCAGAGAAGAGGTTTCAAATAATTTAAAAGAAAAACCCTAATCGGAAAAGATGAAGAGTCGTTTTGAAGGCAAATTTAAAGAAATTTCCAGAAGATGCTTAAAAACTCATGGCAAGCATGGATCTGAGGTAGATCTGAAAGAAGTCAAAAAGGTCTTAGAGATTAGGGTTTCAGAAGAAACCAAAAGCAACGAGAAAGGCCTTGAAAGTTACCGATCTAAACAGGAGAGTCAAAGGTCTGACTCGAATAGCCATGGCTGGCTGGAGAAAGGTCAGAGATGACCGAAGAAAGGTCGTCGAGCAAAGACTGGACCAAGCCCCTTCAGAGTCTTGTCATGAGACCACAGAACCAAACACGTAGAAGCCATGGATGGCTGATACAGGTCTTAGGTGACCCTGGAAAGCCATGGATTAGGGTGGCGGCGGCTAGGGTTCGGGGGGTGTTGTAGAGAGTGTTTGAGAGAGGAGGGATTTAAGGCGGCGTATGGTGAGAAATGATAGGGTATAGGGGTCGTTTAGAATTAATTAAGGTAAGGGTGGTTAGTGGCCGTTGATCTGAATGATCAACGGCCTGGATTAGAACGGGCGAGTGGACTGGTTATGAAGATGGGTTTGGGTCGGATTAAATTGGAATTGGGTCGGGGGCTCAATTGGTTTCAATTGATTTCAATTGGGGTCAGAATTGGGCTATAATCGAAATGAAAATTGGGCTAACATTTAAATAGCCAATTTTCCCCATTTGATTTATAAAAAATAATAAATAATTTCTAAAAATAAATTAAAGGTACTAAAATGATGTATAATATATAATTAACAATTTAAAAATGTAGGATTATATTTTATAAAGATGAGACCAATTTAAACCTAAAAATGGCTAATATTACAATTATGTGCAATTAGCTTAAAGAAATACTAAATGAGATTGTAAAAAATATGTAAAAATTACCTTAGCCATATTTTGGCAAAAAACATAAAAGTTCAACCAATGAATCACCAAAAAAATGATAATTTAGAGATAATTATTGGAGTTTTTATGGATAAAATAGGGAAATAAATTGATTTTAAAAAATCTTTAAAATTAAGGAAAAATAAGGAAACACTTGGATATACTTATATATGCATACATATGCTGTTTTGAAGGTACTCTGCATATAAAATATATATAGGGAAAAATTGGGTGTCAACACCGACTTCACACCTGCCCTCGTGCCCGAGGTAGAGAAAGAACTTCTACTAAAAACGGGCACATCTTCGGGGGTATGGACCTTGTTCACCGACGGCGCCTCAAACGTAAAAGGGTCCGGACTCGGTATAGTCATGAAGCCACCTACGGGCGGCATGATTAGGCAATCTATAAAAACTACGAGATTGACTAACAACGAAGCCGAGTATGAGGCTATGATTGCAGGTCTTGAATTGGCCAAAGGCCTAGGAGCAGAAGTCATCGAAGCAAAATGTGATTCCCTTCTTGGAGTAAATCAGGTAAATGGGAGCTTCGAGGTTCGAGAAGACAGGATGCAAAGATCTAGACAAAATTCAAGTCACATTGCACCGCTTCAAAGAATGGACCCCGGTCCACATACCTCGAGAGCGGAATAGCGAGGCCGATGCCCTCGCAAACCTGGGGTCATTTGTCGAGGAAGATGACTTACTTCCCGGGGCTGTTTTTCAGCTATCCAAATCAGTGATTGATTAGGTCGCAGCGGACTCAACCTTAGGAAGAGTGGGCGCTAATACTTTTACCCAATAGTGGTATCGGGGTCAATTTCCACGGGGAGATAGAAAGGGAGTTGGATATTTGTTTAGCCTAGTAATGCGTGTTTGCTTCTAATTGATCTTCTATCATTTTTGGGTTTTTGTGATTATCAACTACAATTTAACAACTACTAATTATAACTAAATTATGCTAAGATATTAAGTCTAGGTTGTATGCAAGATAGAGAAAGGCACTAGGGTCGTGGCATTTACCTAGGTGGTCAACTAACGGGTAGAGATTCCTAATACGAGAATGATGATTATGGGGCTTATGATATAACCGTTGCACGATAGCACTCACTCTCACACCTCTCGGTAGAAAGAACGATTTTGCCCAATTGACTCTCTCGAGACCAATTGGGCAGGCTAACAAACCAAGCAACTTAGGGTTCAAGTTGGGTAATTACTCTCTCGAGGTCTTACCCGTTAATTGGGACTACCATTCTCATGGGTCCATCCCAATTCCTTGTTGGGTTAATTTTGGAGTCATAGACACTCTTTCTCAAGAAGATTCAAGACCCACTAAGCTAGACTTAGTATTTGCAACCACCAAATCCAAGTGAAAACATAAAATTAACCCCAAATATCAAACACCCAACATCATTCAAGCATTAAACAATCACACCCACTAATTACCCACACTAGGGTTGAGCCACAACCCTAGCTAATAGGTTTAGCTAGCCATAATAACAACAGAAATTGAAGAAGAAATAGATAAAATGAACATATTCATTAACTAGAATGTTAATCTACAATAATCCACGTTAAAACAAGATGAAAATGCCCAAAATAGGCTAAAACTTTTGCCTCACGAGTGCAGCTGCTCTCCGGTATCTAATTTGTACCCTAAAAATGGCAAATATTCTATTTATACTAAGTTAAGAAACACCGGACAAAAATACCCCTGCGGGGTCCGTGCGGTCCGCACGAAGTTGACACGCGGCCGCACTGGGTTGCTTGACTTCTGAGACTTGCCTTCTGAAGATGTTGACGCGGACCGCACAATGATGGAGTGCGGCCGCATGATGACTGGCGCGGACCGCGTGAACTTGTAGTGCGGCCGCATGAGTGGCTTGTGATGGTCTCTGGACTTTTGTGGTGCGGACCGCGTGAGCTTGTATTGCGGCCGCATTGGCTGGAACTGAGAATGCCAACTCTCTGAACTCCTATGGTGCGGCCGCATGACATGATGGTGCGGTCCGCACCAAGTTCTGAATATCCTTGCTTTCATGACCTTTGACACTTGAGCAGGTTTTACTCCGTTTCGAGCTGATTTTTGACTTTTGTCATCTTGTTGCTCAAACCTGCAATCAAGCGCAACTTATAAGCATTCTGGGTTTATTTTATGGCAAATCATACGTAAAGCATAGGCAAGTATGGGCATAAAACGTGTTAAAATCACAGTTATCAGTGATCGAGGAAGGCCACGCCGAGATCAACTCCACCAGCCTGACATGGGATTGGAAAAACAAATATATCGATTATTTGAAAAGTGGGAAGCTACCCGCGGACCCAAAAGAGTCGAGGGCTCTGCGAACCAAAGCAGCCCGATTCACGCTCGACGAAAATGAAACTCTGTACAGGAGAACCTTTGATGGGCCCCTAGCAGTATGTCTGGGGTCGGGGGACATAGATTACGTGCTCTGAGAAATCCATGAGGGCACCTGCGGAAATCACTCCGGTGCCGATTCCTTAGTCCGAAAGGTGATCAGAGCAGGTTACTATTCGGACAGCATGGAGAAAGACGCCAAAGAATCCGTCCAAAAATGCAACAAATGCCAGAGATTCGCACCGATGATTCACCAACCCGATGAACAGCTACATTCGGTCTTGTCACCATGGCCGTTCATGAAGTGGGGAATGGACATCGTCGGACCCCTACCGACTGCGCCAGGTAAAGCTAGATTTATTTTATTTATGACTGACTATTTCTCAAAACGGGTGGAAGCGCAGGCCTTCAAAAAGATACGAGAAAAAGAAGTCATTAACTTCATCTGGGACCATATCATGTGCCGGTTCGAAATTCCTTCCGAGATAATGTGTGATAACAGAAAACAGTTCATCGGAAGCAAAGTAACACAGTTCCTCGAGGACCACAAAATCAAAAGAATCTTGTCAACACCC
This sequence comes from Nicotiana attenuata, assembly GCF_001879085.1. Classification (NCBI taxonomy): domain Eukaryota; kingdom Viridiplantae; phylum Streptophyta; class Magnoliopsida; order Solanales; family Solanaceae; genus Nicotiana; species Nicotiana attenuata. Next base: position 42,019,293 of record NC_031998.1, read on the forward strand.
TACCACCCCTGCGCAAAGTCCACAAACAAGACCATCATTCAAAACTTGAAAAAGAAGCTAGAAAGTGCAAAGGGAAAATGGAGACAAATATTACCCGAAGTACTATGGGCATATCGAACAATTCCAAAATCAAGCACAGGAGAAACACCTTTCTCCCTAGTATATGGCGCCGAGGCTTTAATACCGGTCGAGGTCGGAGAACCAAGTGCTAGGGTCCGACACGCCACCGAAAGCTCAAACAACAAATCCATGACTGCGGCTCTCGAGCTTTTGGATGAAAAGCGAGAGGCTTCGCTAGTCCGAATGGCCGCCGAAAAACAAAGGATCGAAAGATACTGTAACAGGAGAACAAATCTCCGACATTTCGGAGTCGGGGACTTGGTCCTGAGGAAAGTCACCCTGAACACTCGAAACCCTAATGAAGGAAAGCTAGGCCAGAACTAGGAAGGACCGTACCGTGTCCTCGGAGTGATCGGCAAAGGGTCCTACAAGCTCGATACCATGGAAGGCGAACAGCTTTCGAGCAAATGGAACATATCAATGCTCAAACGCTACTACTGATAAGGAGTTCGATGGAAAACGCCGAAGCATCCCCCCAGCTTGAAGACCATAGGTTTTAAAGCATGCGTTGCACTCTTTTCCTTCGATCGGATTTTTATCCCAAGAAGGGTTTTACCGACAAGGTTTCTAACGAGGCAACATCAATATGCTACCTGAGGAAAACTTAACAAGTATTCAAGGCTTCTCTTCAACCAAATACTGGAGGGCACCCCCGGGAGATCACCCCCTCGAAGAAGTCAAGATGTGCCAAACAGGGTCTCAAAAGGAAAATGATGTATCGGGCCAAACGGTCGAATGAACCGTGTCCGCATAGAATAATTGAACCCTTGACGGCGAAAAAATGTATACTTGTGCCAAGTATTCAAGGAATATTTTTCCATCAAAACACTTTGCGCTTCAAAGAAATTCGCTATTTTTTCAAGAAACAACTCCAGAGCCAGAAATTTCCCGAGCACTTGGGGACTGACGTCAAAAACTCGAAGTCATACGACCTCCGGGTCGGAAACTTCGAACTCGTAAGCCCTCAATAAGGCAACTCCAAGTTTACATAAAACGGCTCTAGAGCCAAAAGACTCTCGACGTCTCGGGGACTGTCGCCAACGGTCACCACACCGATCTGTCAAACTCGAGGTTATAAGACCCCATGCGGGCAACCTCAAGCTCACAAGACCTTTACAAGGCAATACCAAATCTGTAAGACCTCAAGCAAGGCACGAGTTATACTTGTACCAAGTAACCAACTCTGTAAGACCTCAATAATCGAGCTACCTGGATCAATTAATACACGCTTAACATGAGATCTATTTATGAGTAATAATATTACCAGTGCATCGTTGTGGGCCTGCATGATCCCTTCTACGTCCTCGTCGTTGAAAGACAAAGTTCCTTCTGGTATGTAATTTCGAGTTCGTTTTTCCCTGGTGATGGATACTTTGGTGTGTTTTAACATCGGTTGTTGGGGAACATCGACCACACTAATGATCATGTTAATGACGTGTTGAGGTTCTTCTTGTTCAGTCTGTTTATTAGAATCCCTATTTCTGAAATGATTCCTGGCTCAGCGCTCAGGAATTCTCGAAGGTGCCCGTTGTTGAATAACCGGGCTACCTCCTCCCTCAACTGTCGGTAGTCCTCCATTCTGTGGCCCTTAGTGCCATGATATTTGTACGTCGGGTTAGGATCCCTTTTGTCTGGGTCGGATTGTAGAGGTCGAGGCCATTTGGTGTCCTTGATGCGTCTGATAGCTGATACGATGCCAGCAGCATCGACATTAAAGTTATATTCCGATAACCTTGATGCTTCTTTAGGCCCGATAGGCCTGTCGAAAACGTTCTTGCTCATGAGTCCCCGGGTGCTCTGACCTCGATCATTTCTTGTTTCATTCGTATGGAATTCTGTTTGGATCCACTATTTTTTCGATCTCCAATGTACGACTGGTATCGATCCCTGTTTGACCTTGGTTCGCAATCGATGTCTCTTTTGACTATGTCGATGGATCTGACATGGTAAACAGACCGGAAGGAGCCCCAAGTTGATCATCTTCGACTCTGGTTTTTGATTGGTATCAGTTATGCATATCGGCCCAAGTAACAGCTAGAGACTCTATGAGATTCTTCTTCAACTGTTGTTAAGCTACCAAGCTTCGAACATTAAGCCCTTAGGTGAAAGCTTGAACGGCCCAATCATCAGCGACCGGCGGCAGATCCATCCGTTCCATTTGAAATCGGGACATGAACTCTCTGAGCATTTCATTATCCTTCTATTTTAATTTGAAAAGGTTCGACTTCCTGGTCTCGACCTTGATAGCCCCGGCGTATGCTTTCACGAAAGAGTCTGCAAGCATAGCAAACGAGTCAATAGAATTAGGAGGTAAGTTGTGATATCATATCATAGCTCCCTTTGATAGGGTCTCTCCGAATTTTTTCAGCAAGACAGATTCGATCTCATCATCCTCCAAGTCATTCCCTTTGATGGCGCATGTGTAGGAGGTTACATGCTTGTTTGGGTCGGTCGTTCCGTTGTACTTAGGGATCTCGGGCATGCGGAACTTCTTTGGGATCGGCATGGGAGCTGCGCTCGGAGGAAAAGATTTTTGCACGAATTTCTTGGAGTCCACGCCCTTTAATATCGGCGGCGCCCCTGCGATTTGATCAACCCTGGAATTGTAGGTTTCCACATTCTTATCGTTTGCTTCGATTTTCTTCTCCCCCGACTCTATCCATTTCGATAGTTCTTCGAGCATCTTCATGATTAACGGGTTGGTCCCCGACTCCTTCTCATTCGATCTCTCTGAGACCGGTTCATCTCTGTGGACGACTTCCCGGGATAGTTTGAGCTCAATCCTACTCGGCGCGCGGCTCTGGTTTTGGAGTTGGGCTATCGCCGCCTGTTGAGCCTGTAACATTTCAAAGATTATCCGCAAGTTGATTCCACCATCTTTGCCACCGTGTGTGTTTTGCGCAACCAATCGTACATCTTTGCGGACACTGTCCTCAGAATCGGTGGTAAATTTGCATTGATGCTCATATGTGAGCTAACATCGATCGGGTCTGCGGCCGGGGCTCCGCCGAGGTCGATTTGAGGCACCTCATTTCCGGGTTCTACGTTGTCGTTTTCGCCATGGTGGCCGGACTCATTGTCAACATGTAAGGGCGCTGATTGAGAGTTCAACATTTTTAGTTTTAACCTGAAATCAGAGACACTTCAAAGATCGAGGGTAAAACACTGTGTGTTATGGAAATTTGTATCAAATAACCACTATTATCCTTAGCCCTACGGTGGGCGCTAAAATGTTTACCCTCAAAATCAGATAACAATTAAATTTGTAAGTGGTTTTGAGGATACGTGGATTAACTTGACACAAAGCGACAAATTGAATTGCAATTGAAATAAACAGTGATAAAATAAATTCATACCACACGAATTGAACAATTATAGCCTTGGGAGGTTAGCCACCCTTGAACTGGATGAACTTCGATCAGTATCAGAACACATATAAAATAAGAGTTTAATGAGAAAAATAATATATTGCTTTGGAATGCCTATTACAATGCGCTTTACAAGTGATCAGACCCTATTTATATAGTAGGAGAGTTCTACTTTAGGTAAAATTCTATAAAAGGTAAAAATCTACTGATTTACTAATTTGCCAGTTCCTTATTGATACGTACCGAGATTCCCGCCGCAAGATCCCACCCGGTTACATATATTTCGGCCTTCTGTGGGTTACACTGACAATGTTACCTCGAGCTCGTTCAGAGTCATGGTTGATTCTGGGATCACGGATTCAATATTCTCGAGGACGGATATTCCGATCTCGGGTTCTGGCCCCGTGGGACCGGGGATCGATCTTCGGTTCCTCATGTTCCGAGCCCGCGCCTGGTTTATACCGTGTACAGTAAATATATTTGGAGCTCTGATAACTTCGATGATAGGAATGAGGACTACGGATTAATACTACAAAACTGATATCTATAGACGGTTTTGCTATATGAAATGGAAGCAAATGAAAAGGAGATATGGGGATGGTTTCTGCCTGGAAAATGAGTATTTTTCTTCCCTGCCTACACCTGGAAAGCTGATGGCTACCTTTTGAAAATCTGAATAAGCTATAATATGGAATTACTACATATTTGCTGGTTTATTCTTATTTCTTTCAAATTTATTGGTTTATTTCTAATGATAAACTTGCGAAGCTATTTAAATCCCACTCCCATATCCCAATGTTCTTTTACAATTCATTTGGAATCTTCTAAAAAAAAATCTCTTACATTCTCCTTATAGTGTTTTTCTGCAACATAGCTCTTCTTTTTTGGTTATTGTAGACTTTAAAATGTACAGGTGTTCTTATATTCTAGAATGCTACAATAATGAATCATTAATTTATAGCATTTGCCAATGTCACACTCTGACTTAAACTATTTTAATCAGCCGTAATTGAGAATGATTATTACAAAGGAAAAAAGAGGACTGTTTGCTCAAAAGTTATCACATATCTTATGAGTGCAAAACAATACAAATAATCACGGGAAAATCATAGCAAATCGTAATAATCCATTGGACCAAATGGAAGAAACGAAAATAAGTACTCAGAATTAGGGGGAGAAACATTAAAAGCCTTTATTGATAATATTTGTTTGGTCTGCCTCTCCATGAAGAGGTTCAGAGCCTTACAGTGGTGTTTTTCTCTTCCCATAAGATGGGTATATTTTTCCCTTCTCTCTCCTGTCTATAGTAGCGAAGAAAACAGCCCCCCTTTCTAGGGTCCCTTCTCTTGGTATTTATAGCTGTGGGCTTCGTGAGCTGGCAATAAGTGGCCGTGACCACGTTGAGATCTCGCCTCTATAGTGGCGGATAGGCCAGGGCCTTGTTGACCGAGCCAGAGGCGGGTTGAACGTCGTCAATTCTGAGTGGTCGTTCCACTAATTAATCATGAATTAACTTAAAACGGGATTAGCCTCGTTAATTATCGTGGGGTTGGATTCTGACCCATACAGGGACCTATGTTTTTATTTTCTTTGACTACCGGGCGAGCACAGGCACATTGACTAGTTTAATATAAGGAAAAAGGGAGATTTTTTGAAGTTTGTGAATTTAAATACTAAAGATTAAGTTTCAAAGCCGTAAAGTTTCATATCCTTAATTTTTCTCTATTAAATAAGGGATAGGAGAAAAGACGAGCCAATTACTCAAATGGTCACTCAACTATCTCAAATTATCTTTTAAAGTTACTTTTCTTTCGTTTGTAACAACAAAGTCGTTGAACTATGCCTATTGCACTCAGAAGGTCACTTAACTAGATTTTCCAAATTTTGGATTGTCAAATACCTATTTTACCCCTAAATTATAAATATTTATCTTTTTTTATTTTTTTAACTTTTAGTATTATGATTTACCATTTTTAATTTATATTATGGACTTACCTATATAATAAATAAATATTATTCATAAATTTAAAAAATAAAATGTATTTAAGCATCTATAATACTAGAATAACAAAATAATGAGAATAGTAAAAATAATTAATTAGTAATTTGTTCGTAATAATATATTTTATTATTAACAACTAAAATTCTAAAAATTATTTACACGATTCAGAATGAAAGAAAATAAAGAATGTAAAAATATAAATTTCATGCACGTAATATAAAAATAATTATTTAAATAAAAGTATTTTTTATAATATACATTATATATTCTTGAAAATTATGCTCAATTATATTATATATATTCCATGAACAACTTAACATAGCATATTTTACCCTATACAGATAGTCCCCATGCTTTCAGGTGACATAATTTTGTGTCGTCGGAAAGTTGGTAGAAACATAATAATATAATTTAGCATAATTTTCAAGAATATACAATGTATATTATAAAAATACCTTTATTTAAATAGTTATTTTTATATTACGTGCATGAAATATATATTTTACAACCTTTATTTTCTTTCATTCTGAATTGTGTAAATAATTTTTTGTATTTTTGTTGTTAATACTACAATTTTTATTACTAACAAATTATCCTAATTAATTTTTTTACTATGCTCATTATTTTGTTATTCCAGCATTATATATGCTTAAATACTTTGTATTTTTTTAATTTATAAATAATACTTATTTATTCTATAGGTAAGCCAAAAATATAAATTAAAAAGGGAAAATCATAATATTAAAAAGTTTAAAGAAAATAAATGTTTATAATTTAGAGGGTAAAATAGGTATTTGGCAATCCAAAATTTGTAAAATCTAGTTGAGTGACCTCCTGAGTGCGATAGGCATACTTCAATGACTTTGTTGTTACAAACGAAAGTAACGTGACTTTAGGAGATAATTTGGGATAGTTGAGTGACCATTTGAGTAATGGACTCGAGAAAAGGCAGAGGATGGGATAGTGAGAATTTAACGGGTCAATTGGTTTTGTGTCTCATTACAGACTTGTATTTAGTTTTATGACTCAATTTTTTTTTTACACATGGGAGATTTGCTTTTACACATGAGAGATCTATCTTTTACACGTAAGAGATTTAAAAAAAGATATTTTCTTAAATTCAACATTGTAAAAAGTCATAAAAGCCTAAAACCCGAATTTTTTAACCAATACCTATTTTGCGAGAAACACTAAATAAGACGTTGATTTCATTGATTCTGCTGATACAAGAACATGGTCATAATGTGTTTCTTATTGTCCTCATGTAATAAGAACATGGTCAAAACATTCACCTCGGTAGTCATATATTTAAAAAAGGTGCAATTCTTCTTTAAGAGAGAAGTGTTATTAAATTACCACCGATAAGAGGAACCCCCTTCTCATTAAAGGTTGTCACAGCTATTAACAGTGGGGCCAAAAATGAAATTCAAAGACATTGAAGTAGAAGTAATTTCCATTGTTTTTCTAAGTAATTATGAAAGCGATGGCGGTACATTTCATCTTGATTTAAATAATGGGATTGTAGGTAGGCCACCCAAGGAGCGGTCGCCCTTACATTAAAGAAGACACATGGTACAGCAATTCAAATAGTAACATGTTCAAATTTTTTTCCCTTTCGAAATAATTATGTACTACTCCCTTCGGTCCAAATTCACCTTTTAGCGTTAATAAGCAATGAAATTGACCATATTAACCTTTACTATCTCACATAAACCTCCTAACACATATTCCAACACAATTTACTCCAAGGACAATGTAGGAAAAAAATAATTAATTTATTTTTGAAATCTGAAAAAATCACTTATTTTGGTCCACAAAAAAAAAGTCAAAAAATCACTTATTTTGGATCGGAGGGAGTACTATATTGTATGTTTGGTGTGAGTTGTGACAGTAAATTCTCGTTGGTAAGAATGTTTTTGTCGAGCTAGAAAGGGCTTTTGAGTTTTGACTTTTGGATTGCTTGTTCAGTGTTTATTTATGATTTCTGTATATAGATTAAGGACATTAAATTTCTGTATCATTTATCTCTGTTTTAAATATCTCAATTAATTCAACATCAGTAATTAGAGCAGGAATGGTGATTTTGTAAAATATTACTTTTTTAAAATATCGATATTTTGGAACAAATTCAATTTGGCAAACACAAATATTTAGAACCGGAGGGAGTATGATACGTTTTTAGCACTTAATCCTTCCATCTAAACCTTGGTTGTACTTCATATGAAGCATGAAATGTTAATAAATCTTTCAAAAAGTCAAATGAGGTCTAAATATGTTTTCTCATCAAGGAAGAAAAGATTGAGGTAAGATTCAACGATGGTTTTGCACTACTTTTAGTGTTTGTATTAAATTCGACAAAGAGTTTGGTAATCGAAAAAGTTGAAATTCCATGTGTAGTTATGAAATTGCGATTTATATCATGCTCTTCATAGTTTGTGTTGATTTCACTATGTTTAATGTCATTTTAATCCGATAATAATTCTTCAGATATTACACGGCTACAAACTTAATGGCATTAACACTTTTGTTTTACCAACTACGGCATTTAATCATATCGGTGGGAGTTGGACGAAGAACAGGACTACTACTGGGAGTATTAAATAGAGTTGAATACCTTGGGTTAAAGCGTTTTATAGTTCACAATCATTCTAATTAAGTCTCATCAGCCACTCTATCTTTTATGTTAAGCTAGCACTAGTATATATATATTGTATATAGAAAGAGAAAGCATGCTACAGTCCACAATCAAAATAATAAAAGGGAATTTTTTAAAAATAAATAAAAATTGTTCGCATGAGGATGTCTTTGACCACACCCACTTTGAGTGTGATGTGAAGTTAAAATTACTAAAATATAACTCCAATTTTATAACTCTATAATAATAATAATAAGAAGGAGGAGGAGGAGGTGGTCTAGTACAGGAGCGCATCCCTCGCTCAACAGGGCTGAACCGAATTAGTTGAGCTAGTAGGTTACTAAAGACTAGATGCTCAAAGGGCAGTCCGATGGACAGAGCATTCCGTATTCATGCAGTTTGTATAGGGTCAAATTTGACCGTCAGCATCTCTACGCCAGTGGGTACGCCCAGTGAGTGTACGCCGACTAACGTAGCGGGTACGACTTGGACGTGGGAACAAAAGCGACATCGTTTAGGACTCAGTGTCTTCACTAGGGAGACGTTACCTGTCTTTGTAACTTTTTGATTCTTTCGAGGAAGGTCTCTTATTATATAAAGGAGACCTTCACATTGTAAAGAGGAGGATTCTGGAATAATACAACTCTCTCATTTTCTGGCTTTCTCTCTCTATCTCTACCTCAAACGAACATATTCTATTGAGTTCATATTATCACTTTGCAATACTATATCTACAACAATAACATCATCTTTACATCTCTAGGTTTATTATATTTGATTACGATTTACCCTTTTCTTACTTTTGATTGTTTTCTAGCTTACAAAGTATATTGTTAACTTTTGAGCCAAACACAGCTTTCGGAGAGGAGCTGGACCCCAAGGGATATTATGTAGACAACCTACCCTAACGCAAGCATTAGTAGTTGATTACACGGCTTGAACCCGTAAACTTTACCGTTAATCCAAGACAATTGTAAAGTGGACAATTTAGATACTCAAACAAGAAAAATCTTTTTTGCAATTTAGTGCACAATTCATATCGCAGTTCACGGTTTTATTGTCGCTGTTGTTTACATGGACCTTTTTGTAGTTCATCTTTAGTATGTAGAAAAAACCTCACATGCCAAAATTATTTCCAGAAAAAAATAATAATATTAGGTTTTGGACTAAGACTAGTGTTAAATTAAATAATGTTAACGGGAGCAGAGAATCTAGATAATCCACCTCAAAAACAGTTCCTAGGCACAGAATAAGGTTTTCCAAGCACAAGCAAACAGGTACTTTAGGCAGCCATATATATATTTAATAAATTCACGGGCATGTAGTTTCAAAGTAACTGCACACAATGTAGGGTAGGTGTCTCTTTCCAAAGTCTGTGATCCAATGCCCCTTCACCTTTTCTTTCCAATTAGCCCCTTAACACACTGCAATTCACATGTATTCTCAACCACCTCCAACTATTCAAATTTAAACCTCTCCTCAATTTTTCTTCAAAATACAGGGAGGGACCTTGGAATCTTTTTTTTTTTTTTCTGTTAAAGTAATTGGCATTGTAGTATAGAGCGGACAAAGTCAAGATTCACCAGCTATTTTCTACTATGTGGGATCTGGGCTTCTTTCTTTTTTTGACTAAAGATAATGTAGGTGGAGAGCAGTTAATGAGTTCATGGGTTGTTTAATTAGGTTCTTGAATGTGTCTATCTGAGGCTTCGTTTCATCATTTTCATTTGGGTTTGCTCTTTTAGAGGTCTGAAGGTGAAACAATCAATTTTTGATCATTTTGAGGCAACAACTCAGGTACTTCATATGTACTAACATTTGGAGACTTGTTTTTACTGCTTTTTGTGTCTTGTAGATTTGTTATTCAAATGTTCAGATCCATTGCCTTCTTAATCTTTGTTTTCTTTAATTTATCAAAAGTTGCTTTAGGACAATGTCTTTAATTTGAATATTTCAGAATTTGTTCAAAATTTGGTACGTTTGATATTTGTTAATTAGTTATATATAGACGGCAAGTAATTCTTTGCTTTCAGTGACTTCAAGCTAAGAAAGACTTGTGTCCAGAGATATACTACTAGTTTATGTGCGTTGTACATTCGGCAAATTCTACTAGTATAAACTTGTTTAAGTTGCTGACTTGTTCTTGTGAATTATTTTGATTAATAGAATATGCCTCAAGACAGTCTGAGATCAGCTGTATACAGATCCTTTGTGACATGTGATGACCCGAAAGGTGTTGTGGAATGTAATACAATTAGAAAATCCAAGATTGACAATCCAAAGATGGAAGGAAAACAAAGAACATGCAGCCATTTGAATGTGTCTTCATCGTCATCGGTCTGCAAAGGAATGGCGACAGATGAGTTATATTCCTCATCTTCCATCCAGCTAATGGAGGTGTCCAGAGAAGCTCAAAAGCTGAACCAAGTGATTGACTCATGGTCTAAGGGTATCACCTTTGAAACGCATTCTAAAGATATCGCCAAAGATTTGTTGAAAGGAGCTCTTGATTTACAGGAGTCACTAGTGATGCTAGGAAAGCTGCAAGAAGCTTCACAACATATGGCTAAGTTGAAGAAAAATCAGAAAGATGGAATATGCATTGGAAGGACCAAGTCCGAGAGGATTTCAGATCACAGGTTTAATAGGCTTGAGTTTCAGAAACCAAGATTTTCTGTTGATGGGGCTTCCCAAGATTGTTTTGATGAGCTAAGGGAAGTGATAAGAGACAGCTTTGCGAGACAAAATCTGTTGCCACCAACTTGTGCTTCAGAATATGATGGAAGGAAAGTGGAATTATCTCCAGATCTCCCCTTTACCAGCTTCACTAGCTCAAGTGACTCCTCCTTTGAAAAGGCTAGTGTTGGTAGAAGTAAAATGATTACATCATCGGATGTCCCATCAACTAGCTCAAGCCAGTCACCCATGGTTCAATCCCAAGAGGTTAGCTCTTCTGGTTATTCTCCACCTAAGGTTCAGCAGGAAAAGCCACACGGGCCAAATTTAATTGCCAGACTGATGGGTCTTGAAGAGATTCCTAGAAAGAACGAAAAGGTTATCAAGCAGAGCAGACCTATATTTGAAATAGATTTGCCAAAGGCAAAGAAGCCAACATCCATCGCTCAGAAGGTGGATGCAGAAAGAAGAACATTGGATGAAATTATTGAAACCATGCATTTCAAGGGGCTTTTGAGAAGAAAGTCTAATCATGGAACTCCTCAATTATTAAATAAGTTTGTTGATGATTCTCCACCCATTGTGATCATGAAGCCTCTGTATGCTCTAGACTCGCAGACTGAAAGGTTTCCTCCCTGTAACCATGAAGAAAATCCATCAGGCAATAGAAACACAACTGGAAAATGGGATGTAAAAGAAGAAACTTCACCTGAAAACTCTGATGATAAGAAGGGAGCATTGACTTCCACCATATATAGGAAATTGCAGACAGGAAAATATCAAAATAATAGATTCAGTGAAGGAAAAGGGTGCAATGATCATAGTGAAGCACCTGCAAAATCAAAGAATCTTGATGTTCTGGTTCATCGAAAGCAGCCTAATTATACAAAGATTAGAGCTTCTTCTCCTGGCAAGTATCGTGGTGCAAAATCAAAGACTCTTGATGTTCTGCTTCACGGAAAACAGCCTAATAATACCAAGACTAGAGCTTCTTCTCCTGGCAAGTATCGTGGAGCAAAATCAAAGACTCTTGATGTTCTGAGTCAAGAAAAACAGCCTAATACAAAGTTCAGAGCTTCTTCTCCTGGCAAGGATCGTGGTGAAGTACCTGCAAATTCAAAGACTCTTGAAGTTGTGATTCAGGAAAAACAGCCTAATACAAGGACTAGAGCTTCTTCTCCTGGAAAGACCCTGCAACCAAAGAAAGAAGCAATTGAAAAAAGAGAGGACGGGAATCAACGAGTAGCTCCTGCTATTAGAAAATCTAAAGAAATGAAAAATGTCAAAATCAACGACAGTGCTAAATTTCAGGACCAAGGCAAGATGAGCACTATGAAAGTGAGAAAACCCGAGAGAAATCAACTGGTTGCACAAGCAAAAAGTACTATATCAGATCCCACCTCGAAGCGCATAACAACCACTGCATCTGATAACTCCAGTAAGAGGAAGAAGAATGTTAAAGCTGACAAGTCCGTCAAGAGTACCCCCATTGCTACAGTGAGTACATAGTTATAACTGATATTTTCGAGCCTTCTTTCTTCTGGAAGCTATGGTTCTCATCTCACGTTATTATTTATTGTCCAATTTCCTTTTTCTAACACAGAATTAAGGGACACTGTTCTGTAGATGTTGGTCCTTCTGTGGAAATTAACTTAGGAGGATTTTTCTAGTATGGGCCCAGACTAATGAAATGTATTGATACAGGTTGACAACACGGAACACAAGGATAAAAATGTTGAAATGGTGCAGGCAGCGGAGAAAGACACAGATATAGCCATAACCAAAGTGACATCCTCAGAAGAGCTTCAGTTAGAAGAAGTGGCTGATATCTTTGAGAATCTTGTCATCGGTAAGGCACTTATTTCATTATTTTGCCAGTTTCATGCAATTGTTCAGGTTATATTAGAACATGTTGTTTGCAATTATTCATCATACATAGGCTTTCAAGTAACTATTTCCTGGGAATAACCTTAAGTGTTGCAATGTAGTTAGATATATATATATATATCCCAGACATCGTTCAACAAACAAGAATGATGATATTAGCTACATATATATCCAAGAGACCAAACATACAGAGTGTTTATATTCTTCATTTGCAGCTTAGAATATCTGTTTTCTTCTTTTCGGCGAACTAATATATGCGAAAATACTCCATTTCAAAAAAATATATGCGACAATACTGTATACTGTTTAGTAGACACGCAGCAGCTGCATATAACCAAAAAATTAATCGAAAGATCTTGTGGACTCAAAAGCTTCCATAAAATCTATATATATATATATCTGATATTCTTGAGAAACCATATAAAGTTGTTTTCTAGTAAAACATATGGATTTTTGTATATTGATTACTGTCTTTGTGGGTGAAAGTTCCAAAACTTGTAAAGAGATCAAGGGTTGGAAAATCTGCAAGCAGTAATTGAAGTAGTCTAATGCACTTCAACCTTTGCCAGCCAGACACACAAAAGGTTGTAATAATTATAGTTCCTCAAGAAAAAGCTTTGGTCAATGGTAGCCACTGTTTGCCATGTACATATTTACCTCTTTCTTGTTCCATCCGTTCAAGAACCATGATAGACAGATGACAATCTGAAAAGCTGATACACATGGAAAAGCTACTTGTGGTCATCAGTCAGGCTCCAATTTTCCTTTAGTGAGATTTATCTGTTGGCTTAGTGAAAAAATTCTAATAAAATATAATACTTCTTCTATTGCAGATAACATTGCCAATGGTGAAAGCTTCCCTTGTGAATCTAGCGGGCGATTAGCGGAGCATGCTAACTGTAACATCGATCTAGACTTCACTGAGAATGAAAACTTCAACTCCAGAGCCACTACAAGGTATTTACTGTTTAGCAGTGAATCATTCCTCTGTCGGTCCGAGGAACTTTTTGAAACAGATGCATGGGAACCAACTGTATGGCAGATAACAAGTGTAGATCATGAAATCGCTGATAGCAGACTCTTACTTGATTGTGCAAATGAGTTGTTAGAAAATAGAAGGTCTCAATGTGCACTGGCAGTTGATCCATTATCACTGAAGATGCGAAAAATTCCTACATCTTTTGACAAGTTGGTGAATGAAATTTGTGACGGGATTGAAGTTTTGCGAAGTTACCATAAGGTTGCTGGGAAGAACCTTTCAGCAGATGCTCTTCATCCACTGCTAGAAAGAGATCTATGGTGTAAGGGAGTGGTTAGCAGTGCATGGGATTTGGGTTGGAGAAATGGATTAACTAATAATGAAGTCGAACAAGTAGTGACTGATATTGAGAAGTATCTTTTATCTGGATTTATCGATGATGTATTGACTGACTTCATGCTATAGCACTAGTACATATTCACGTTGACGATTTAGGAGCTTGACTTGTATAATCTGTAAATAAGATAGACGAGTTGGAAAAGGTCTTGAAGAAGCTGGGGTTTCAGAATAACATGAAGTTTACTAGCTCAAATTACATTGTAATGCTGAGTTGATATTGAATTTATACATTTATTGCTGATATAGTTTTACAAATCCAGATATCATTTGTTTTTACAACTCCACAAATGATCTCCTTCAATTGGTAGTATTTTTGCTATTGAAGTGCATCTTCCTGATCCACAAGTATGGACTCTTTCTATTGCTTAATTCACTTCAAAGTAATATGCAAGAAATAGTTAAGAATGCTGCACTTTACTCAAAATAACATTTAGGGGTCGTTTGATAGGAAGTATTAGGAAAAATAAAATATGTATTAATTTTGCTATTATTAATTCCTTGTTTGGTAGTATTTTTCAACCTATGATTAACTAATACCTGTATTAGTTATACATCTTATCCAACACTATTCTTATACATAGCAAACAATTACATTAGTAATGTCATTATTTTTAATACATGGATAAGCATATATAAAGATAGAACTGCTCTTCTAAAAAAAAAAAATCATATCCTTTCCAATGAATGTAGAGTGTATATTTGTAAATAACCAAATATTTAAAGAAATTATGCAATGCATGTTATATTTAATACACCAAAACAAACCATCGATAAGAAATAATTTTATCATAACTGATCTCAGTATAATTAATTCAACCATTACTAATTTCAACATTACTAATACATCGTACAATTCTTATACACCTTACCAAACGAAACGACCCCTAAGTGCCACTACTCATCGACATCAAAGTTCCATACCTTTTAATCAGATGTACCATGGAATGATCACACACAACACACAATAGGGGCCCACCTTAAATTGTAAATTTGAAGAACAAAAATTGAAGACACAAGCTAAAGCATAAAGCAAGTTAACTACCTTAGACATAGATGAATGGTGTAGTTGAAACATCAAAAGAACCATACAGGAAGGAAGAGGTACTTCCCCTCAAACATACCATTTTCTCTTTTTATGGGAATTGGTAAGGAACCAGTAAAAGTTGAAAAAGACCTAGTACTACTTACTGGCATCTTTTAACTTGAAAAGAACCAGAATACCCAACACATACTACTTACTGTATATTGGGCATAATTCCTGCTGATCAGTTAGCCACTATTTATGTGCAAAGGCAAACCATTTCAGCTATAGTCCACCCACTAACTAGCTATAACACCTACTCGAATGATCCGTCAACTATCAGCTTTCTTTATCTCATGTTTTCATCTGCAACTTAATCAAATCACACAACCAAGAGGAACTGGGTCTGTCAAAACTACCTTGATCATGCATTTAGGGTGTGTTTGGTACCAAGGAAAATATTTTCATGTTTGGTTGGCTTAAATGTTTTGGAAAATATTTTGCTCATGAACTCATTGGAGGAAAATATTTTCCCTATTGAAAGAAGGGAAAATATTTTTTTTCACATTCTCCACCCTATTCCACATCCCTACCAACCCACAACAACCCACCTCCACCTGTATTGGTAAAAGAAAAAAAAGGCATGACACGTGGATTAATAGTATGATGACAGGTGTCATCCATATGAGGTCAATAAAGAAAGATGGTAAGGCACGGATAAAATACGCACGGTATTTTATCAAAAAAGGTACCATACCTGACAACTGTAAAAGAAAAAATAGGCACGAGATGCATGAAAACCATAAGAGGGGAAGGTACATGAATCAGTTATAAATATGGAAAGGGATTCAGCATTAACCCTGATTATGCGTGATAACCTATTATTACCATAACCGTTACGAGTAGATTTAGTAACGGGCAATTAATGCAATTAATGTTAGTAACGGGTAAAAATTAAGTAAGGGAACTGTTATAGCTGTGTATCCTTATATAAGGACCCTTACCTTATTTTGTACAATCATCTGAATATTCTCAATTATATGCAATCCGTTTTTTACTTTTACTTGATTGGAGATTCCAATCCATAATTCTGGGAGAAATCAGCGATCAACAATAAGTTTTCTTTCCTTCATTTATCATTTCAATTATTTATTTTATTCTCGTATTTTTGGAAAAGTGAAGTAAATCAAGTTAGTATAAACCCGATTCTCTTTAACCACAGAAACTATTTTTGGGTTAAACAAATTGGTTCCATTACCGAGAATTTGAAAATCTGTTCACTTTTTAAATTTTATTTTTAGCAACAAAACATGTCTACTACTAACAAAATTGATTATGTGGGTGAGAGATGACAACAAGGTGGAACTCCACCACACCGCACACCCACAAGGACTTCGCAACGCTCACAAGAAAGTTCACCTGAAAGGTGTGCTACTTGAAATGATGGGCAAAAAATAGGCAAGCAGGCCAACGAGCAAGATAATTTGAAGCAAATGGTTGCACAACACGTTACTGAAGCTTTGCATGCTTTTACAAGTGGGTTGCCCAATATTGTGCAGACTCCTCCATTAGTAAATACAACTCTAGAAAACCAACGTTCAGGACTTGACAACTCAAGAAGTGGAAAATACTAAATGAATCCAGAGACGGAGGACCAGGTACACCAAATGATTCAAATTTACAAAGTTTGGTACTAACCTTGCAGAAACAACTTAAAGAACAAAATGAGCGAATAGAACAGATACCTGGTGCGCCGTCGTTAATCAAAAGAGTGGATATCGACAAATATTTGCAACAACCCTGGAAGCCAAGTGTAGTACCTTTACCAATTCCCAAAAAGTCCAAGATGCCTGATATCCCTAAATATGATGGGACCTCTGACCCACGAGGCCACGTTATCGCATTACCACAGGGGTTAAAGGCAGTGATTTTACCAAGCAGGAAATTGAATCAGTCTTGGTGAAAACATTTGGTGAAACCCTCAAGAAAAGAGCATTAACATGGTACTCATTCTTACCTGAAAAAATTTTATTGATTCTTTTCCTGAGCTTGCAGATTTATTTATAAAAGCACATTCGGTAGCCCAAAAAGTAGAAAAGAGGAGGGAAGATATCTTCAGAGTACAACAATCACGGAATTACTCAGGGAATTCGTGGATAGACTCCAGCGGGAAAGGATGATGTTGCCATGAGTACCTGCTAACTGGGCGGCTATGGCATTGCAAGTAATTTGAATGAAAAAAGTTCAGAAGCCACGAGAAGATTGAAAAAAAATCTACAGGATTGTCCTACAACTACTTGGAATGACGTGTACAACAGATATAGTACGAAGTTATGAATAGAAGAAGATACGGTTACCCAGCCAAAGGTAGAAGAAAGGCACGGATCTAGACATTCAGAAACGGAAAAGTGGTCTGGTAAGAACATGTACAAGCCGTATGAAAAGTTGAAAATTTAATGAAAACGTACGAAGGTTTGAAAGAACAAGTTTGGAGGCTGAAGAAAAGAGTATGAAGATTTGAAGGTAGGATGAAGATCTGGGTAAGAACCTAAGAACAATTATGAAGATATGAAGATCAAAGATGAAGATATGAAGGTTTGTAAGAGTTGATAACCGCTAGAAAATTCGAAGGTGGAAGCTTGGATCGGAAAGTAAGAAAAATACAAAAGGTAGAAACTTTTATAGGGGAAGTACGTGACGTTTCACATTAGAAGGCAAACAGCCGATGAGCGACACGTGTCCAAAGTCAGAATGACTCGATTGATGGAACGTTTCGGCCTATCCGCCATCTTGGTTGTGACGCACGAAGGAAGGAACCGGGGTTCATCTATCGTCTCCCATCGTTTCGGCAAGCCTACTCTTTGGGAAACAAGGGGACTATGGGTAGCATATACCCTGATTTTCCGATGGGTCAAACGAAACCAGGATGTGACCGCATGGGATCGGATTCGGAGGTGGAGACCTCTCGTATCGGGGCCCAAACAGTGTGCCCGAGAAGACAACACTTCCCCGTACCCGAAATGAGCTCCGAGACCCCGAAAAATATGACAACGGTTGCACCCGACTAACAGAGGGCCGCGATATCCGCACCCCATCGGATATCACGGCGCAGACCTCAGCCTATATCGACAGCAGATCGGTGATTAACGAAAAAGAAGATTTTTACCTTTTTTAGAATTGTACTAAGGGTGAAACTCTCCTACTATATAAAAGGGGTAGTTTTTATTCAATCGACACACTGTAACACGCATATCAAGGCAATACGAACTTGTTTTTCTATTTTCTAATTATTGAACGGTTCTTATTTTAATCATAGCTCTTCATACACGTTTGGCTCCGAATCGAGGTCAGAACAATTGTTAGGCTTAGATCCGAGCCTGGGCTCAACATCACAACTGGTTTGGTTGTTTATTCTATCTGTAATTTGCTTATCTAACATCCTTAATTACTTGTATTGAATCAATTCACATATCCTTAAAAATGCGTATAAATTTAATTGTTATGAGTTTCAAGGGTAAACAATACCAAAATTGATGGATTTCGAGCAACTAGAATAGATATGAAGAATCTGATGGAAAGATTCTATTCAAGGGGATAACTGCTATCCATATACTAAGAAATACTACGAAAAATGACGTGGTCTGTTGTCACAATTCTGCATTGTTCTTCTTATGTGATGTGTTATGCGGACTTATGCCCGTCAACGTATTGCAAAAAGCTTAAATCTTCAAAATTTTCTTGGAAGCTCTGAAATTGAAGAAGAAGATTTTGAACAAGACCAAGTGGAATGGAGAAGTTCAGTTTCTGATTTATTTGCTGAATTTAAGTTTGCCCCAGAAATTTTAAAATTTCAAAAGAAACCCCAACCAAAATTATTTTTAATTTTAATAAAAACAAATGTTCTTGGGCCAAAAATAAATTAAAAATAAACAAGGGTCTAAACTTTTAAATAAAGAGGAATTTTCATAAAGCACTTTAGTTTAGAGCGTAATAACTATAGTTGCCAATTTATCATTCGCACAACGAATACAATATATATTCAACTGTATTCGTTCACGCAACGAATATAACATGTATCAATTGTAACTAATGCGAAATACAAGGGTGTATACAAAGGATACAACCCGTATCGACTGTATACAAAGGTGTATACAAAGGAAACAACTTGTATCGACTGTATTCGTTAACACGGCAAATATAACCGAGGCGAAACACATAAATACGGAAAAATAAAATGCTCTCGTTGAGAGTCGTCGAACTCAGACCTCCGCTAACTAAGCGAGCGCTCTAACCAATTGAGCTATGAGAGCT
This sequence comes from Nicotiana attenuata, assembly GCF_001879085.1. Classification (NCBI taxonomy): domain Eukaryota; kingdom Viridiplantae; phylum Streptophyta; class Magnoliopsida; order Solanales; family Solanaceae; genus Nicotiana; species Nicotiana attenuata. The sequence goes on from NC_031998.1 coordinate 42,038,691, forward strand.
TGTTGCTCTCTTATTTCGGTTCAAGACAATTAATCTCTTGTTTCATAGATTTACTATAAAATTCAAATATAGCTACAAATGGTAAATTTGCTGTAAGTATAGTTATGAAGGGCTTTATATCTCTAGTCACACTCATCTTGATTCTTTCCCACAGGTCACGTTGCTATCATCAACTGCAACATAAATCAACTCTATCATTTAAATTTTAAATACTTGAAGAATTTTAAAGCTAAGCTTTGCCATAATCCCATGCACAATGTTTTTAGTAACAGAACAAAGTAAACGAAGAGATGAAAGCATGGTACACAGGAACTGAATACAGTTTACACAAAGGATTATCTCAATACCTTTGATTTCCACAATCCATCTTTGTCACTTGATAAGGTCTCAACCACCTCAAAATTTGATGCTTGAATAGCAATTTCTCTAAATTTTGAAAAACCACCTAATGCATTTTTTTTTCTTTCTGTTTAACAAAAACATATAGGGAGAGGAAACTAGATGATATCGTCTGTATACTTAAGAATTGGTTGTAACCCCATGAAAAATAATAATAATGTCTTTCATGGGGTAAGACCATTGTCTACAATTTTTAGGAAAAATTTTATTTTGTGCCTCACACAACTGACACTTGTTGGGTGAGACCTCTTTTTGGTCTTACAACTGTGTGGGTCCCAGAATTTTGTGGACCCAGATGTGTAAGATATGGGTCCACAAATATGTGAGATAAAAAGAGCCCTCACACAACTAGTGTCAGTTATGTGAAGCACAAAGTGTCCTGACAATAATTAAACCCAGCAACAGAAGTGAACCATTCACTAAATCCATTACAATTCCAAATGCATATATGTAAATTCCATACAGTCATCAGCTTTATCGACTGGAAACTGATATATCAAAAAAAAAAACATAAGTATCTACATTTACATCAAAAGATAGTAGGGATATTGGACGTTAGTGTCAAAAAGACAATGTGGTCTTCTTCGTTGACCAGCTTCAGTGTTGCAACCTGCCAAAAAAGAAACTAATTCAGGTACTCTTGATAGTGTGTGCAATTATACAGTTTCTGTTTTTCTTTGGAGCACATGTCACATGCTCCCTCCGGTCCAAAATAAGTGATTTTTTGAATGTTTTCACACATATTAAGAAATCCACCTTTTAGCACTAATTAGCAATGGAATTGACCATATTAACCTTTACTATCTCACATAAACACTCCTAACACATATTCCAACACTATTTACTCCAAGGACAATGTAGGAAAAAAATAATTAATTCATTGGAAAAATCACTTATTTTGGACCACAAGAAAAAGGCCAAAAAATCACTTATTTTGGACCGGAGGGAGTATTATTTAACCGTATTCACAAGAAAGATTTGGTAGAGCATTGCCACCAACTTGCCGATCCCATTAGTTCACCTGCATATTTAATTTAAAATGCCCTAATACCCCTCAAATAAGTCAACCTTACAACTCGCAGAGAAGTCAACCATCTTGGCCTGGATTGCATAGTCAACCTTACAACTCGCATAGAGAAGTCAAATTTAATATGCTCCAATGGAAAAACATAATCCTCTTTGGATTAAAATAAGAAAACTACAAAGGTATATATATATCCATATCCAACCCAAAAGGTTTAGAAGTATAAGTTGCATACTGATAACTCAAAAGAAGACAGCCCGAGGATGAGGTCATTGATGGAAAAGAAACATAATAGGAAGCTGGATGAGGAAAATTGGAAACTCCAATTGAGGAAAGACCTACTTATATCTTGTAGTTGAAAAAGCTCAATTTTGTTATGCGACTATTTGATGGTTTTCATCAATATTTCTTTTTTATCTTCTGTACATCACAAGCAGACTGATTTTAAGAGAAAACTCATGAGAGAGAGAGAGAGAGAGCGAACAGCCAACAGCCAACTTAAAATGCAACAAAATTCTTTTAACAATATTGAAGAGAACAAACAAAGATAAAGAAAGTAACAAAAGTGAGGCAATTTAATTAGTACACTTCAGTGTGGAAAGCTACTTTCAGTTCTTCAGGTTAAGCAAAGAAAATTATATGGTTAGACTCTTCAGTTGCACTTAGACTACTAAAGTTTAAGTAACTTCAATTCATTACATAACCTGTGTGATTATTTTTTCAACCCATCCTTGCCAAAATAAGTTTCTTATATACTTAAGTTCCTTGTCAATCACAATTTCGAAGACTAAGTTGCACACTTACAGAAGCGCGGAGTAAATAGTAACTTACACCATCGAGCAAAAGGTAAAATGGAAATACACCAAAACAATTTCATAAGTGAAATGAAGAGATAATACCAGGAATCAAATGCTGCTTTGTTTAAGTTCGAGAAAATCAATGCCACCATTAAACTCTAAAATCATATTAAGGAACATCCTGCTTTTTTTTTATAGAGGGTATAGAAGGTACCTTGACCATCTGAATCTTCACTTCATTCACTGCTCAAAGCTTCAACTTGAACCCCTTTGAAAGGAAATCATCTCCCCTATCAAGTGAAGGATAAAATAGAAAATTTAGCAAAGAAAGGAAGCAGATACAAAACATAAGTTGTATAAGCAATCTCCACATAGAAAATAATATGGACTCTGCACTACTTCACCTAAATGTTAACAATAGTGCCCTGTTGTTGAAACGACTGATCTTAAAAGCTCTACGTAAAAGAAAGAAGGCTACAACATAACCACAAATTAACGGAATCACCAACCTCTTCTTTAGGGCTATCTTGTTTCCTCCCATATCTTGATTTAACTGTTTCTTTAGATCACTTGTGCCATCATTGGAACTAAGCTTAACGAGGCTTCCCAAATAAATATAACTATTGAAATGTAGAAAGCCACGTAAATTCCCAATTTCAGTATCAACAATCTTTATGGAGTCCCCCTCAATACTAGTTCCACAAGAACTTCCTTTCCACTCTTAGAATTTGCAAGTGGGAGCACAGTATGACCAACATACTTATCTGGCTGTTCAAGTGATATAAGCATTGCCCACGAATCCCTAATTCCATATTCCTTCATCACCCATATGTCCACATGGTCCAAAACAAGATCCCCATTTTCCCAATCATCTATAAAGTAGGTTTTATATGTGCAAAGAGAGCCTCCCAATACGACCAACCTCACAATGAAACCCGTATCAGTATAAGGGGGACGCGGTACGAGTCCCCATTTCAGTTCCAAGATCAAAAGCAACAATCAGTGGTTCTAATTTATTCGCAGGTCTTTCCATCTTAGCACTAGCAATCCAATGCAATGAACCATTTAGATACGTACCTGGTTGATCTTCATATCGGAGGTAATAAGGAAGTTCTTCTTCAACCCGTCTCCAACAACTTGATCTCAAACTGAAAACCATAACATCAGAGTGAAAAGAACCTTTTTCAGAGCCCTTTTCAAACTGCACAATTCTAACAACCTTATAGTCATCATTAGTAACATCATACCCAAAACCAAAATTAACATGCACATGGTTTTCAGTAATCCCCACAACTGGTATCTTCTTGTATTTTCCAGTTGAAGGGTTCCATAAGGCAATTTCATCCACAGTATTTGATATCAACAACAATCCATTGCAAGAACCAAGTATCTTGGTGTTAATTTCAGAAGACATCAAAGGGTTAGTCAATTCTTTGGGAGTAACAACTCGGGAGTTGAGAGAATCAAAGTCTAGAGAGTAAAAGCAACGTTTTCCATATCCAAAATAGTCGACCTTTCTCAACATCAACCGAAGGTTAGAATTGGTTTTCACTGAATAATTGACATGCAATTTTGCAAACTCTGCACTATCAATAAGAGCCCGCCAAGATCTTGATACGCACCTACAACGTAACGCACAATCAACGGGTAGTCGACAGAGGATTTCGGCCAGAACATCCAATGGAAAGGTTGACATTGTTTTGGACAGAGTAGCGGGAAAGGCAATTTTGGACTGGCTTATGAACCTAAACGACCTGACGATTGGGATATAGGAGGAGAGTACTAAGAATAAGGCGGTGTCTTCTAGATGACCCTTTTCTGAATATGAATATATTATTTATATCACTAAATTTCTTCGCAACACTTGCTCTCGTGATTAAAATATTAGAAAGGAATTAATATATATATATATATATATATATATATATATATATATATATATATATATATATATATATATATATATATATATATTCACACTAACGAAAATAGTAAAATGCGATATAAGACCCAAAGCACAGGGACTTTTGGTAACACAAATTTTCATATTTTATTGTATAAAATATAACATTACTTTTGAAATTCTAACTTAAATTTATAATAAATCTTTTTTTTTTAGAAAAACAATAAGTAGACTTATTGGTAGCACAAAAATGCGTAGGCAACATATTTTGGTAATTCTTAGCGCATTACATTTAAGAAAAAAATCACTAATTTATTTAAACCTCATCGATGTAACGAACCGACCAGTCATTTTGAGTGTTGTGGTCTTGTTTCTTCCCATTTACTGCTTATTATATGCTCAATTATTATTATGTGACTTGTCGGGGTAGTTGGTTTGTATTCGGGGATGTTTCGAGATGAGTTGAGACACTTAGTCTCAAGGTTGGAAGCTTAAGTTGAAAAGGTTGACCGCATGTTGACTTATGTCTTTTAAACGACTCCGTAATGGAGTATTGATGGTTATGATAGCTCCGTTGGATGATTTTGGACTTAGGAGTGTGTCTGGATAGTGATTTGGAGGTCCGTATTTGATTTTGACTTGAAATGGCGAAAGTTAAAAAATTAGAAGTTTTAGAAATTGAGAAGTTTGATCGAGAGTTGGCTTTGTGATTACCGGGCTCGGATTTTGGTTCCGGAAGTTGAAATAGGTCCGTTGTATCATTTATGACTTGTGTGCAAAATTTGAGATCAATTGAAGTTAGTTTGATAGGTTTCAACATCGAATATAGAAGTTAGAAATGCATAAGTTCGTTAGGCTTGAATCGATGCACGATTCGTGGTTTTAACGTTGTTGATGTGATTTAACGCTTCAAGCGAGTTCGTATGATATTTTAGGACTTGTTGGTATGTTTGGTTGAGGTCCCAGGGGCCTCGGGTGGAGTTCGGATGCTTATCGAAGTGGAATTTGACTTGGAGAAATGGCTAAAGTCTGTTGTAGTTTTCTAGTGTTCAGGTTTGGTTTTCTAATACGCGATCGCGTGGAAAGGTCCGTGATCGTGTAGGCTTATTCGGGAAGCTGAGATTTTTGTTCTACACGTTCGCGAGTTAAGGTCTGCGATCGCGTAGGTTAGTGAGGCTGTGAATTGCGAACGCATGGCTGAGGTCGCATTCGCATTAAGGAAAGGCAAGGATGGGGTTCACGCTCAATGTTCATCGCGAACGCGTGAGGTAGTTCACGATCGCGTAGGTATGAGGAAGCAGTGTATCTCGTTCGCGTGGCTGTTTGCGTGTTCACGTAGATTAAAGTTTTGGGCGGTTGAACTTGTGCTTTGCGATCGCGAATCATTTTACGCGATCGCGAAGAAGGTACTTATGGGCATTTAAAGTCTAAAAAATGAGGGTTTAAGTTTATTTCACATTTGATTTTGGGAGCTCGGATTGAGGGAATTCTTGGAGAGATTTTCAAATGAGTGATTGGGGTAAGTGATTCTAACTTGGTTTTGGTTAAATTACATGAATATATCATTGATTTCATCATTTAATTAGTGATTTGGGTTGAAACTTTTGGGGAAAATGGAGAAAACTTCTTAGGCAGAATTTTGAGGATTTGAGCTGGATTTTGGTATCGGATTTGAGTAATTTTGGTATGATTAGACTCGTGGTTGAATGGGTGTTCGGATTTTGTAACTTTTATCGGATTCCGAGACGTGGGCCCGGGGGTTGACTTTTGAGTTGACTTTTTGACTTTTGATTTAGAACTTGGTATTTTCATATGGAATTGATTCATGTAGCTTGAGTTGATTGTATCATATTGTTTTTGCCTAGATTTGAGGCATTCAGAGGCGATTCGTGAGGCAAGGGCTTGTCGGAGTAGAGATTTGCACGGTTTGAGGTTAGTAACACTTTTAAACTTGGTTCTGAGAGTATGAATCCCTAAAATTCCGTGCTATGTGATTGGTGTTGAGGTGACGAGCATGCTAGGTGACGGGCGTGTGGGCGTGCACCGTAGTAATTGTGATTCAGTCAATTTCGTGGAACTGTGTAGCTATCTTATCTGAATATTATTACTGTACCCTATGTGTTAGAGAACTTGTGTCACGACCCAAACCGATGGGCTACAACAGGCACCCGGTGTCTTACACAACCGAGTACCAATGCAACGTATCTTTCTTATCATACCATCATGGGTAAATGAGCTGGAAGGGTCGTCGTGATATAACCAGAATAAAATATAAGGGAATACTCGACATAGGACGACCCAACATGTGATACAAACTTATACATGTGACATACGTGCCTATAAGACCAAAATGATCACTCGTACACTAAACATAGGCCGACAAGGTCATACAATCTTTCATATACATGACATCTATCTACAAGCCTCTAAGAGTACATAAACGTCATAAAGGTCGAAACAGGGCCCCGCCATACCAATAAATACATGTCCAAAGCATATTGACCAAATAAGTAACTCCGCAGCAAATGGAGTGTACCAACACCTTCCGCTGAGCTGATAGCCTACTAGGATGTCTATCAACCAGTCTATCGGGACTTGCAGGCATGAAACGCATTGTCCCCAGGCAAAAGGAACATCAGTACAAATAAAGTACCGAGTATGTAAGGCATGAAAAGCAGTATAAAAAGACATGAAAGAAACATGGAGTAAAGGACTCAACCTGTAAGTCTGAATAGCTCTGTGAATCATGAAACACTTATAATTTCATGCATGTGCGTATAAATATCAGATCATGCATAGGTATATACATACATAATGTCATCAAGCCTCTGAGGGCATCCCATTATATCATCTCGTCTTTTATGGGTGAAACCATCAATGTATACCAACTGATCAGGTGGTGTTGCGTATATAACGCCATAACCTTTCTCATACCCCATATACATACACTGTTAGCTTATATGAGTCCACCAAACTATAGAGTACCTGGTCCTATATGAGATGATGCCTAGAATGCAGTAATGACTGAAGGTAAAGAAGGCAGGAGATTTTCTACGTGGAAAAATCCCACACAAGGGGATCAAAAAACCAGGACCTACTCTTGTAGGCTTTTAACTCAACTAACTTGTAATCTGCCTATTACAAGCCACTTTTCAAAAACCTTATTGCAAAGACTTCAAACTAACTTTCAATACAACCACCACAAGCCACTTTGCAAAAATCCTATTGCAAAGACTTCAAACTAACTTGTGATGCCACCACCACAAGCCACCATATAACTATCCTAGTTACAAAGGCTTTAAACTTATGACTATCCCTAGTCACAACATAAACTCAGAAGTTTACGAATTTTGGTTTGTTCCTAAGACAACGCTTCTAAGAAAGCAAACTAGGAAATACAATAAAGAGCAAAACAACAAGATTATAACTCAACTATGGATGTACATAAACTCATTAAGAAACTGATCCTTAGTGGAGTTGTCTTCTTGTTCTTGACACATCAGTGACTTCAATGCTAGATGAACGTTGTTATGCTTGAGAGGATATCACCGAATGCACAAAAATGGTGTGTCTTGCACCGGGTTGTTTTATCACGAAAGATAGCACAATAGATAGTGATGTCAACTCATGGTGTACACTTCTTCCCAATGAGAAGTGACTGTTGTACAGTCTGCACAGCCACTTCTGGGCAGTTGCGTTCCAGCTGGATAGTGGACTTTGTACTTCCTATCAGTACGCACCAACAGACCAGGTCCTAGTTGTGTTCCTCTTCTGTGACAGTTGCTAGATGGTCACTTTCTTCTGCTACGTTACAGCTATGTACTTGACTTGTACTTCTGTCAGAGAACCTAAGGGAGCAGGTCTCTGTTGTGTTCCTCTTTATATTGATTGCGTACAGTCACTGACTTGCTTGTGTCGAAGAACCCTAAGGGACCAGGTCACGAGGTCCATGTTGTGTTCCTTCCTTTGCTGATTTTCAGACTTCGACCAGTTCACATGAAATGTATATCCTGTGGGCCAGGTGCTCTATCTGGTTCTTCACGAAAAGTTTGTTAGATCATCAAAACATAAGAAGCATAAGGCGAAGACATTGAAAACCCATCAATTTCCCTCTTTTTGATGATGACAAACTTAGGCATGGACAGTGTTTGTTTAGAACAAAAATAACCAGATGAGATGCCAGAACTACACGAAGTTCCCCCTTAATCTCAGATCTCCCTCTTTGATAGTTCCCCCTTAATCTCAGACTTGATTTGCCCTTACCTACACACACAAGCATATTACCCCTTACCCGCATTCACACTTCTTTTCCCCATTTTGGCATCATTAAAAAGAATAGGGATTAAGAAGAGCACAAGCAGGTAATAAGCATAAAGAAGTCTAACACAGCTATCTCATGCCACATATGTGCACACAACATGACAGAAAAGATAAGCCAGAGGAACACAGTATTGTACAAGCAACGAAAGGGATGCTGTTTCATCAACGTTTACATTGGACTGAGCAATTCAGGAGCAATAATGGTTAAGTGCAACATGCCATCACAAAAAAACATGCAAACAAAAGTAAAACAACAGCCACAGGATGTTGGAGCAAAAATAGCTGGACACAAAGAGGATCCTAGGGGACACTAAGGAAGGAGGCTTGGAGGAAGAGACAGCAATGGTTTTGAGAACCAGGTCCAGTCTAGCATTTGCAGACAGTTGTTCTTCAAGTAATTGAGCCCGAAGTCTCTCATTTTCTTTTGTCAGTTGTGTAACCTCCTCACTTACAGAATCAGGTCCTTTAGCTGCTTGACTGAGCTGAGTTTCCAGAATGGCATTTCGAGCCCTCAGCCTTCTTATTTCCTCAGAAGCTACATTTTGAGCGTTAATCAGCTGAGAAATGGTCGAGATGCTTCTACCAACTCTTTCTATACATTCACATTCTTCTAGAGTGGTCTTAGAGAAGGTCTGCTTGCGTGTGCCCACTCCGGAATTCCCCAATGGGACCTTATAGAATCTGAACACCTGAGTGAGGAGAAAGCCATAAGGTAACCCATGATTTCCACCCTTAAAATTTGCCACCTTCTGCATATGGTCTATCATGATTGCAGGCAGATTGATTGGGACAAACTCATCAAGCGCTTCCATTAGGACCACGTCCAATCTTGTAGCAATAGAGCACCTCTCAGAGCGGGGTAAGAGCACTTTATTGACCAGTTCAAAGACAAGCTGGTACTCAGGAAGCAAAACCTTCTTATGCACCTGTTCCCCCTGTTGAATATCTTGTTCTTTCATGATGTCTCTCCGAAAGTTTACTCCACAGACACCCTTAACTGAGAACATACCTTCACATGGAATTCTGAGAATCTTTCCCAACGTTGAAGCGTCGAGTACAATGTCTACTCCATTTACAATTGCACAAATATGATCCCCCTCAACAGTGAAAAGAGATGCGTAAAAAGTGTGTACTGCATCTTCGTACACCAGAGGCATTTTTTCTTCAAACAAGTGTTCCCATTGTTGAAATTCCACAATCTCCAAAATTTGTCTCATGCCTGTCATCTCCGAAATTGCTGGATCAAATGTACGACCCCGCAATACTTTCTGAGTTCTTAATCTTTGCTGCCAAAGACCACTATCACGGGTCATAGACCTTATTGAACCAGGTTCCTTAACAGTTTCCCCTTTTTGTTTGCTAGACCCTTCGGCAGACTTTCCTTTCCAGCTTGCCATCCCCATAGTATTGTCCTCAGACACAGCTAGCTCAGTTAGACTCCGTTTAGACTTGCTGTTGTACTTAACAGATGACCCTTTCTGTTTCTCAACAGTTTCATCGAAGGCCTTTTCCATAGACTGTTGAGTTGTCATAGATTGTTGTACTGAGGAACCGGGTTCCTTGGAAGTATCTTGGTCTATTTGGTTTACTGACACACTCTTGATGAAATCCTTTGGATTCATTTTCCTTTTTTTCCTTGTATTGACACTCCTCTTACTTTTCTAAAATGAGGACTCAGAACTCTCTTGCTGTAGTGACCTGATAGTGAGTGATTTGGGGGAAGACTCTAAGAGCTTGGAGTGAACAGGAGGTGCAGGAGTGAGTTTGCATGGAAGAGAATCAGGTTCATCAGAAGGCTTTTCTGAGTATCTCATGAGCCAAGGACTCGAGGAGTGTTGTGGTTCTTACATCTCCTAGGAATGGAATTTCTTTCCCCTGGTACTCAGACGAGAGATATGATCCTTCATTCATCAGACTCTTAGCAGTTATAGCCATGATGTTATGAGCTGGTTCCTTTTCTGGTGACTCCTTGAGAGTCACTAAGTCCAACATGGAGGTGTTCAGATACTGGTCAGGATTATTCTTAGGGGCTTCTGACACTTGAGGAGTAAAACCTCCTGTGTGATCTTTGATGAGATCGTAGGATTGACTAGACATAGGATTCTCAAAATAATGGTAAACAGGGATTGTCATAAATGGAAAAACTGTAGGAGTGGAGAAGGAACCAGGAGTTGGTAAGATGGTAGAGGGTGTGAAATAATGATGCTCTGGATGATTTCAAGGATAATGATGAAGTGGGAGTATTGTCAATGGTGGGAGAATGAGACGATTGTTCGATCGCCATTAGATGAATACTTGGTAGACAAGTAGAGAAAGAGAGATGAAGAGAAGATCCCAACTGTACATAGTAGATGAAGGTTCATGACTTGCTTTGAGAGAGCATCCAAAAGCCCACATTACGGTCCAAAGAAAGACCTTCCGATCAGTCTTCGAGAGATGCCAAAGCGAGCAGGTAAAGGTGAATCATATCAGGGGCAACACTCCGGTCCAAACGAGGAAAATGAAAATGAGAGAGTCTTATTGGTGAAAACCCTCACAAACACCGTAAGGCGATGAAAGCTAAGAGAAATGAAAAATGAGAGAGGCTTATTGGTGAAAACCTTCACGGGCACCTTGAGGCGACGGTAAGTTGAGAGAAAGAATCAAATGAGAGAGGCTTGATGGTGAAAACCCTCCGGGCACTACAAGTCGAATAAGGATTGCGAATCCGATTGGATAAGCGGAGCATTGAAGCCCAGTTTCACGGTGAAAAGGTACAACAAGAGCTGAACATCAGATTTGCTTGACAGAATATCTACAGGTGCATGTCATGGTCATTAGAGTAGGTATCCACATCTGATAGGTTTCTACTTCGTAGTTTTCTTGTTAGGAATCATCTCTTTCCTTTGTCCTTCACTCTGTTCCTTTTGTTTTGTTTACTTCCTCCTCCCGAGTCTGTTTGGTCATAACAAGTGAGAAATGACTTCAAAATCTGTCACCAGCTTTCCAATTTGCATAAAATGGGGTCTGACTAGCACATCAAAGTGTCACAAGTCAGGAAAAACAACAAGAGCACTGAGCTGGTAATAATCAACATGCTTTGGGGACCCTTGCGAAATACAAAGGCTTGGTATATCAATTCATGAACAATGCAATAGATGAAAGGTTAAGGTGAACAGATCGAAGGTATTTTCGGCGGCAATATTGACAAAAATGGTTAACCAGCGACAAGCGAGGTCTTCCAAGCAGAAATCAAAGTTGTCATGGCAAGTGAAGGAGCAATAGACCTCAAGGTCAGGGGGCTAGGGGTTTTAATTTAAGAAAGAACAACATACTGTGGGTGGCAATCAACATGCTTTGGGGCTCATATGAAACACAAAGGTCTGGTAAATGTCAGTTCATGAGCAATGCAACAAATAGAAGGTATAGGGTTTGAACGGAGAAGAGGTAGATTCTGTGTTAAGGGTGACAAAGGGAAGTGGTTAGTCAAGAAACGAGCAAGGTCTTCGAATGGAAATCAGTTATCATGACGAGTGAAGGAGCAAAAGACCTCAAGGCCAAGGCCAGTGGATAAGTCAAGAAAGAACAACATATACACGGAGTGGGGGCAATGGACGTGCTTTGGGAATTCATGTGAGAAACAAAGGTTGGAGAAATGCCGGTTCATGCAATACAACAGCAGGGGATATTGGGGTTAAACAAAGAAAAGGTATTTTATGTGATGAGGACGACAGAAAAGGGGTTAGTCCATAAACAAGCAAGGTCTTCAAGTGGAAATCAGTCATCATGGGAAGTGAAGGAGCAATCTCCCTCAAAGTTCAAGGCCACAAACCAACCACCACATTTTAAACTGACAAGATTTTTCTTTGATTGAAACAGGGGCAGAAAATTTCATTTGTTTCGGAGAAACTCTCTGTAGGGGAAAGAGCAAGCACCAAAACAGGTTTGACCGTAAACTTTCAGGACCCTCCTGGAAAATGGGACCTAGTTTAAATTTTCAAAACGATCATGAGTAGCATAACTTAGCATAAATACACCCCAAAGGAATATAAGTTGGTTTCAAAATTTGCATGTTTAAGATAGGATTCAATTAGGAGTTTTCAGGGCCTTCCTGGATAATAGGATGTAGTTTACAACCCTCTTAGATAATAGAACTTAGCGGAAGTAATACCTTTAGAAGATGTAGCTTAGATCTATAATTGTCAGTTGTCGGGACCTCCCTGGATAACAGGGTTTAGCTTTCAAATTCTTAGCAATAGTTGGTAGAATGATTCATGTTTAACACTCACCCATGTGCCCAGCTACCAAACTGGGGCAGAAAATTTTCTTAGTTTNAGCCATGATGTTATGAGCTGGTTCCTTTTCTGGTGACTCCTTGAGAGTCACTAAGTCCAACATGGAGGTGTTACAGATACTGGTCAGGATTATTCTTAGGGGCTTCTGACACTTGAGGAGTAAAACCTCCTGTGTGATCTTTGATGAGATCGTAGGATTGACTAGACATAGGATTCTCAAAATAATGGTAAACAGGGATTGTCATAAATGGAAAAACTGTAGGAGTGGAGAAGGAACCAGGAGTTGGTAAGATGGTAGAGGGTGTGAAATAATGATGCTCTGGATGATTTCAAGGATAATGATGAAGTGGGAGTATTGTCAATGGTGGGAGAATGAGACGATTGTTCGATCGCCATTAGATGAATACTTGGTAGACAAGTAGAGAAAGAGAGATGAAGAGAAGATCCCAACTGTACATAGTAGATGAAGGTTCATGACTTGCTTTGAGAGAGAAAGAAGGTTTTATTGGAAGAAGGGCTAATGATGAGTGGAGAGCGAAACAGGTTCTGAATAGTTCTAAAAATGGCAGTAGGTTTGTGGGAAAGTGTTACCGTGCAGAGGGGGATGAAAGGATTTGAAAGACAAGACATGACACGCAGATGTTGAAAAATCAGATGATGTGGCATTTGAATTAATTTTGTTAAACACACAATTTTCTTTTGTTTTGAGAGGGCATGCAGAATAAGCACATTACTACTAACCTGAGATACGAGAACCTGATGCCAGAGCAATCTTTTGAATAAAGTTTTAGCAGCTCCCCTCTCGCAGTTCATAGTTATACCTTTAGCTTCTATGATCGTCATGCGTGTTTACCTACAACGGTATTGATGTGAGTTAGGCTTGGTCAGAAAACACTTTAGCTACCTTTACCTGACGGTGTCTTACACAGCCAACAGATGGAGGATCAGGTTCTTCATTAGATTCTTGTGACCCCATCTTCACCTTGATTTATCCGGAATATTCTCTACTTGAGGCTTTGATGCAAATATCTAGAGTTTGGTCTTCTGTTCTGCAATGCTTTCCACCGATCAATCCCTTCTTCATATTGACCCTCAGAGGAGGATCTCACCCTTCAATGTGTTTGAAATTTCTCTCCAGTTGTTGATGAAGTCATTTCGTTTTGCTTCCTTGTCTCCCAGAAGATGAGGCATGAATCATGACAGGTGCACCAGGTTCTTTGTGAGACGTGGTGGATGATGTTGAGTTGTCTTTCGCCAGTTTCCTTCACCTTGCTCACTTTATCATCCTCCCTATTTGAAGCCTCAGATATTTCCCGATACAGGATTGGTTCATCATATTAATTCTCACTGTTTCTTTCTTGGCAAGGGAGAGTGTCTTGTTGAATACCCCATGAGAATCTCCTGTCATTTAGCCTACCTTTGTTGGAGACCTTGTGGCATTGTTTTGTGGATTGTAACCCAGAAGAATTGCTTCGCTCGTCTTTTTGCATTGAGCTTCCCAAGCTGATCCTTCCTTTTGTCAAGAACAAGGCATTTTCTTCCATTTGGCAGCTCCTGGTGGATTTTGATTCACGAGGGACCTGATCCGACACTTGTTCTCAAAGTAGAGAGCAGTATTAATTCCTTTTGCCCAGAATTTCTTGGCGATTCCATAGGCGATGAGCGCTGTCCATGCAGCATTCTCCAGTTCCATTCTTTCTTTCAGCTACACCATTTTGCTGTGGAGTCCTTGGTGTTGAGAAATTATGCGTGATCCCTTCTCCCCCTCCTCCATCATTTTGTGAACTCAAGTCCAGGTGACACTTGAGTTTGGCAGACCACAGACCAGGTCCGACTGAGTTAATTTATTCAGAGGTGAGAAGTTTGCATATACCAATCCTTCGTGCCATGGTTGCGACTTCACTTATCTCATACTGCCAGCTTGTGGAGATTCATAATTAGTAGGAGTGAATGTTCTTGTTTCTTTTGTCCACTGAGACCACTTGGCGAGTTATCAGATTGGTAACTGCACCTTTTAGGCCATTCACACAGTGCTCGTTCCCACTTAAGTGCCGAAAGAACCTTTCTGCCTTTTCATTCACTGAGAATGTACCCTTTACTTCCTTCTCAAGAATACATTCTCTTCCTGCATGGCTTTCAGTGAGAAGAAATTCATGATGTTTTTAGCTGCGAGCTTTAAACATCCACTGTTCATAGTCCATCGCAGTCTGCTTCCTCTCACTGTTCCCTGCTCATGCACATCAAGGGTTAGATTTAGGAACCCAAACTAGTTTGGGTCCCTTGTTATTATAAAAAGGATGAATGAGGGATTTCCTAGTCCATGCAGGCGACATCCGCTTTTTGCGAGTGGTACCTGGTTCTTTGTTAGTAATCACTCTATCAGTAAACACTTTGTTCTTTTAAGCAGACTGAACCCTGGCCTGGCAATTTTCTTTAAAATGCCCATTGTTCCCACAGTGGGTACATAGCCAGTTATGAGGTATAGTGACATGCTGTGCGGGTTGTACTGAGTTTTCTCCCTTTGGAACCCAGTGCCCTGCTTGTTCCCACCATTGTTGAGATACATGGCAGTGACAGCATCTGAGGACCAGGTCCTCTTCAGGGATTTCTCAAGATCATTTCTTACTTTCTCCAACTCAGCTTGGAGTTGTTGATTCCTCTCGAGTTCACTGCAAAAACTATTTTTTACAACAGTTAACTCTTTTTCAAGCATGATGTGCGTCTCACTGGCTACTTCCTTCCCTTTCCCAATACTTACATTCCTATGCTCTCTGTTGAGTCCATCAATGGTTTCCTCTAGATCAGTGCATATTACTAACAGGTCATCCCTTTCCTCTTTAGTAGATGCAACTTTTTCTTCTAAGGTGTGTTTCTCATTGTTAAGGCCTTCTATTGTTTCTTTTAGATCAACAACTACTACAATCAATTCGTCTCTCTCATTTTCCACACTAGTTATTCTTTCATTCAAGGCCTCCTTTTCTATTTCAATATTAGCTATGGTCTCATCTCGGTCTACTACACAGACTACTAGATCATCTCTAGATTGCTCTGCCTCTCCTAGTTTTATTGTCAGGATCTCCTTATCGTTTATAAGGCTATAATAGGCATCAATTAAGACATTTGATAAAGACTTTAGATTCTTAGAAGAATAGGATTTCGGATTTCTCTGAACATCCCGGAAGCTTACCTCATCGTCTTCATCTTCTTCATCATCATCATCTGACTGAGCCATCAGCGCGAACAGTGAATCGTACTTCGTTGCTTCAGTTTCCACTGCCATCAAGGAACTGTTTTCTGCATATGATCCCCTTTCGGATTCACTTGAGGAGTCTCCCCAGACAGCAAGAGCCTGCTTAACGATATTGTCTGCAGCACTTTTTCGATTGAATCTTTTATCAGGAACCAGGTTCTTTTTTCCTACTTTGTTAGAATTTTGCTTGTACTGCTCCTGTTTCGCAAGTAGGCAGTCTTTGATGAAATGCCCTGGATTTCCACATCTGTGACGGAGATCGTTGTTCCTTGCTTTACTTGAACTGCCCCACTTTGGTATACCACCATTTCTTCGAACCATCTTTTGAAATCTCTTAGTAAGATAGGCCATGTCACTATCTCCATCACTTGAATCACTGCTTTCAGCCTTAAGCACCAAGTTCTTTTCCTTCTTAGGCTATCTTCTTTCACTGTCTTTCTTTTTTTTCATCTCGTATGTCTTCAGATTACCAATCAACTCATCCATGGTCGGAGTCTGTAGATCTTTAGCTTCAGTGATGGCATTTACCTTACTTTCCCAAGACCCAGGTAGGACACTGAGGATTTTCCTTACAAGCTTATTTTTGGGAATGAAATCTCCAAGTGAATGAAGCTCATTTATGATGGAGGTGAATCTAGTGTGCATATCTTGTATAGATTCATCATCCTTCATCCTAAAGAGCTCATATTCTGTGGTGAGCATGTCAATCTTGGATTGTTTGACCTGAGTGGTTCCTTCATAAGCGGTTTGCAACGCCTCCCATATTTCTTTGGCAGTGTCACAAGCTGAGACTGTTGTACTCATCAGGTCCTATGCCACACATCAAGATTTTCTTGGCACGATAGTTCTGTTCTACAGCTTTTCTGTCAATGTCGTTGTACTCTCTTCTCCCTTTCGGCGCCATTTGCCCTGTTTTTTCAATCTTCTTCATGGGAACATGTGGACCATCACAAATAATGTCCCACAGTTTTGAATCTTCTGCCATCATAAAATCGTGCATGCGGGTCTTCCACCAGCCATAGTATTGACCATTGAATATGGGAGGTCTATAGGTTTATTGTCCTTCTTCAAGGTTTGGTGGAGCAGCCATTTGAGGATCCTTCTTAGGTGTTAGCCTGATAGGAGAAACCCTCTCTGATACCAATTGTTAGCTTATATGAGTCCACCAAACTATAGAGTACCTGGTCCTCTATGAGATGATGCCTAGAATGCAGTAATGACTGAAGGTAAAGAAGGTAGGAGATTTTCTACGTGGAAAAATCCACACAAGGGGATTAAAAAAATCACGACCTACTCTTGTAGGCTTTTAACTCAACTAGCTTGTAATCTGCCTATTACAAGCCACTTTGCATAAATCTTATTGCAAAGACTTCAAACTAACTTGTGATACAACCACCACAAGCCACTTTGCAAAAACCCTATTGCAAAGACTTCAAACTAACTTGTGATGCCACCACTACACGCCACTCTATAACTATCCTAGTTACAAAGGCTTTAAACTTATGACTATCCCTAGTCACAACATAAACTCAGAAGTTTACGAATTTTGGTTTGTTCCTAAGGAAACGCTGCTAAGAAAGCAAACTAGGAAACACAATAAAGAGCAAAACAACAAGATTACAACTCAACTATGGATGTACATAAACTCATTAAGAAACTGACCCTTAGTGGAGTTGTCTTCTTGTTCTTGACACACCAGTGACTTCAATTCTAGATGAACGTTCTTATGCTTGAGAGGATATCATTGAATGCACAAAAATGGAGTGTTTTGCACCATGTTGTTTTATCACGAAAGATAGCACAATAGATAGTGATGTCAACTCATGGTGTACACTTCTTCCCAATGAGAAGTGACTGTTGTCTGCACAGCCACTTCTGGGCAGTTGCGTTCCAGCTGGATAGTGGACTTTGTACTTCCTGTCAGGACGCACTAACAGACCAGGTCCTAATTGTGTTCCTCTTCTGTGACAGTTTCTAGATGGTCACTTTCTTCTGCTACGTTCCAGCTGTGTACTTGACTTGTACTTCTGTCAGAGAACCCTAAGGGAGCAGGTCCCTGTTGTGTTCCTCTTTATATTGATTGCGTATAGTCACTGACTCGATTGTGTCGGAGAACCCTAAGGGACCAGGTCACCAGGTCCCTGTTGTGTTCCTCCCTTTGCTGATTTTCAGACTTCGACCAGTTCACATGAAATGTATATCCTGTGGGCCAGGTGCTCTATCTGGTTCTTCACGACAAGTTTGTTAGATCATCAAAACATAAGAAGCATAAGGCTAAGACATTGAAAACCCATCATATACTATACACGTATATAATGACATCTGGTCATGGGTCATATACATGTGTAAATGAATGCAATGTATAATGAATTAAGTCAATGAGATCTCTTAGAACGTCATAATACAATGAACAGACGATACGATAGTAGGACATATGGGGAATCAAGAACATAGGAAACCCCAATACTTCTAAAAGTAGAATCATTTTTGAAAGTTGTGTGCTTTTTGTTTTACCATATGGATCATGCCAAAAGGAAAGAAGTGATAGCTTTAACATACCTTAACTCCGTTGAGTCCTTAATACCTTCCAAGCAATTCTTCAATCAACTCAACTCAATCTACCATAACTTAAGGAGATTCAAGATCAGTGATGAGTAAAGGCTAAGTCTGCAACTTAAACTAGTAGCTCGTTTATGTAAATTTAGCAAGCATCTCCCCTCTAACAAGGGCCTCCTCCAATACCATATGCCAACAACAACAACCAGAGAAATCCAGCAACATATAAATATCAATAACAAGACACCATATAACAACAAGTCACAACTACTTCACGACGAGCGGCAAGCTTCCATTGGAATCCATATAACCCATGTCACTCCTTTTAGAATTCTTACATTAACTTAACAGTATCATTAACATGATAATGAAGTCATTCATCAATGATTACATCCTTATACCATGTAATTATAACAAAGGAGACAATCCACAACTCCAACTACCTTCAATTAGCAACTTTATTCACTACTTTATGTCTAGTCCATCCATTTAACTTAATCAACATCAAGATAACCTTAAGCACATGCAGGAGCACAATATACATACCTCCTACAGTAGCTTCAATTCGAAATCCAAGTTATATTTATCTTACAACATCCCTCAATAGCAATACAACACCATATAAATGACTTAAGGTAATCCAAGTATTATCTTGTAGTTTATCATCCTAACAACTTAATGAATAGTATATATATAATTTATTTACTATCAGGTATTTAAATTATATACATTTTAAAATAAGAGCATTAAATAATTGGTATCGTAAAAAATAATCGGTATCTTGACAATATTTTAAATAATAATATCTTAACTTAAATAATTAATAAAAGTTTTAACTATGAACTTAATTCTTTTACCAACTCATATGGATATAATATGAAATTTATTATTGTTGTACTTTTTAAATAAACAAAATAGATACGAGTTTTGAAGATTTTTTTTATAGTTTATTTATGATAATGAATAGAACAACTAAGAAAAAAAATAAAAAAGAAGCAAAATATGAGAATTTATCATAAATAAAACAACTAAGAAAAAAAAGAATAAAAAAGAAGCAAAATATGAGAAGTGGCATATGGGAGCACACCGTAAGCTAACACATTGGAAGATTGAAAATGAGATTAAGAGGAATGAAAGAGAAAAAAATTAAAAGGAATAATATTTAATAAATTTGAAAAAAGAATAATATAAGAGAATTAGAAAAGTTATATTAGCTTGTAATTATCTTGTATAATTATCAATAATTTTCACCTTCCTCTTAAGAATTAAAAAGTATAATTACACACCCTCAATTAGGGGTGTTCATACAAACCCGAAAAACCGAATCAAATAGAAAATCGAACCAAACTGACCAAAAAGACCGATACTGTTTATGTTTGGTTTGGATTGGTTTTGGATTTTAAAACCTATCAAAATTGGTTTGGTTTTGGTTTTAATCAAAAAGTAACCGAACCAAACCGACTATAAAAGTAGCTATTTAAATTTATTATTACACCTATATATATGTATATTTTTATATAAAGTTTCTAAAATCTTATGGTACATATTAGTCATTTGTATTTTTAGTCTAGTTCTTTGCTATTATAATCATCTAAGTCTTTGTCTTTAAATTCTAGTTTGATTGGTAGTTTTCTTTTGCTAAGTACAAAAATTTATTTCATGTTAAAAATAATCGATTTTTAATTGAGTACTTAAATTATTCATCACTATTTGATTCAATTATCATCAATATATCTTGGTAAATGATAGATTTCTCAAAGAGCAATTGATTTGATAGTGTTACGCTGAAAATATAGTCGCCGGAATGTGCGTTTAGTAGTGTATGTCTCATATTTAAGAAAAAACCGATAAATAACCGAAAAACCAACAAAAATCGAATGGATAAAAACTGACTTAATTGTTTGGTTTGGTTCTAATATTTAAAAAATCGATTTACTTGGTTTGGTTTCTTTTTAGGGAAAAACCGACCCAAACCGAACCATGAACACCCCTACCCTCAACTACACTCAATTTTATGCTGCCAAGTAATTACTTAATAAAACAAATATTTTAAACATTGTAATTTTATTTAATTACACATAAATTCAATCTTTAGGTGTCTTTTCAAACATGCGCTTAGTAGTTGGTAAGTTAATTGGAAACTCATTAAAGGACTTGCCAATACAAAGTAATCCCTACCACTAAACCCTCCAAATAGCAGCTTGACGATTTGCTGCATGTCATGAATATCCAAACGAATACGAGGTTATTTAGAGATGAGCTATATGGATTTTAATGAAGTAAGTTCCCTAAATTCTCCAAATTAAAAAAGAAAAAGAAAAGAAATGCAAAAAAAGGAAATAAAAAATAGTTACACGTGGTTTGATGTTTTATTATAGAAGAATTAACCTAAATAGTCGCTCACCCAATCACTTAAATTATAAATAGCCGGTGCTGATATAATATATGCATAATTTATATATTATATGTGTATGATTGTGTATAATTAATGTATAAACTATATATATGGCTAAAAAAAGTAAACAATAAACACGGACGGCTATTTGCATAAAGATCTCTTTTTATATAAAGACCAAAGTTGTAGTCACGAAAACTTTCGTTTTATTAATGGGCCGGGGTTTCCATTCAAAATTGGGCTAGCTCTAGTCAAATTTGAAAGGAGGCTGCTGGGCTGAGGGCTCGCCTCTAATAAAACCCTAGCCTTTATTACTCCTCCTCTTTATATAAGCTCCTTCATTCCCTTAGGTTTTACACAGATTCATTTTTCTGACTGCTTTGGTTTTTATAGTCCTCCCCCCCCCCCCCCCCCCCGATCTTCTTCAGCTCTTCCATTAGTAAGCTTTTCCCCTTCTCCTAAGAAAATAGCGTCAACGCAAACTTCTACGTAATTCTTTTTTGTTCTGTTTTCTCGCAAACTTCTATTTCTTTTTTTTCTTTTCTGTTTTTTTCTTCTGTTATATTTGCTAGGTGTTTGGCCAATGATTAGACTTATTTAATAGACAAGCATATGTCTGAATTTTTCTCATGTTGAATACTCTAATCTTCTCTATGAGGCCGTTTTATGTCTCTTTAAATCCTTCACATTCTTTCCATTTGAATTTCAGAGAAAATTATTTGTTTCTTTTTATCTTTTATCTCAGGGTTTAAATGGTGATTTAATCTGAATCTAAGTTTTGGTTTCAGTTTTTGCCGATGATGATGTAGTTATTTTGCGTTAATGAGAAAATCATGATTACGACTATACTACTGCCTTCCTTCTGAGGCTACCCTTTTATCAATTTTTCTTTTATACTTTTAATTCAATAATTGATTCTTCTGTGTATGCAGTTGTGGGTCAAATGATGACTAGTAGCATAGTTCACATGAAGTTATTTGTGATTATAAAACTACTTTAGTCTTTCGCTCCTATCTGATGACTCCCAGTTTGTTTTCGTTCTAAATTCCTTTTGATTATTTTGAGATTGAAAAGTGTTATGAGGACAATGACGACTACTTTTCAGATTGGTCTCGTTCGTCGTAATGGTGTAAATCCACCTTGCCGACCATCCTGATATATCACCACCCATAAACTGAGTCCCCATTAAATGATCAATTCTTTAGTTGTTGCTCTGTTTTAGTTTTGGTTTTAATTCAATAAGTTCTCATGTTTCTTATTTACTTAACTAGTTTTATATTTTTCTCTTGTTACTTTTGAGATCCTTTTTACTCTTTTCATGGGAAAGAAACAGAGCGAGTTGACGATAGAATTCATTGTCTTGTCAATCCACTGACTAATTTGTGTGATGTTAACAGTGAATCCCGACAGGTTCTGATCGCTTATTATCTTTGACTATTTACTACCACTTGACTCCCATAGGTTTTTCTTTGAGTTTATGGGCAGATGAGGAATCTCATGATTTTAATGGGTAATTTGCGTCTGAAACTTTTCAATGATGCTATATATCACCTTGGAGAACTGATGCCCTTCAACTGTTTAGTTCCTATTTTTCGTGACTTATTTCTGACTTTGAGATAATAGATTAGTATGCAAATATACCAACTTTATAGAGTATTCATACTCTCTCCGGTCCAAAATAAGTGATTTTTTGAATGTTTTCAACAACTTAAGAAATTCACCTTTTAGCATTAATTAGCAATGGAATTGACCATATTAACATTTACTATCTCACATAAACATTCCTAACACATATTCCAACATCATTTACTTCAAGGACAATGTAGGAAAAAATAATTAATTCATTCTTGAAATCTGAAAAAATCACTTATTTTGGACCACAAGAAAAATGCCAAAAAATCACTTATTTTGGACCAGTAGCTTTCAACTATCCGCTGCAATTATGAGTGCAGGAACATGTGAAGAAATAATTTAGCTTAGTAATAGAAGCTTTCTTTGTAACGCAAAAATATCCGAGGCATTGTGACCAGAAAACAATTAGTCATTTTTGGGTTTTGTTTTGTTAGAAGGTTTAATTATTTTAAGGAATTTTTACCTCAAAGATTAATATCTTATTTATTTTAAATAATTATTATTTTAAAAAATTATATTATACATAATATTTTATTTATTTTAAATAAATATTATTTTAATAAATTATATTCTATAGTTATTTTTTAATGTCTATTGTAAAATATGTATTTATGTGTTTATTCTGTTTATCTTTACTAACCATTGTTATTGTGTTCAACAGAAAAATTGAGATTTTACGTTTAATTCAACATCTTGCAAATTACTCAAGTGGAACTGGAATTTGCAGGTTCAGCGATATTGCAGAAAGAGAACAAAATTATACAATAATACTTTGAAACAAATTCCGTAACGGGAAGTGTTGATCCTTTTGAAGATTTTTCAATTTGGGCTTGTTTCAAAGTGTCATTGTGTAATTTTGTTCTCTACTTTGCAGTCGTATTTACAATTGAACTTGCAAATTTCAATTCTCTTGAAGTGATTTGTAAAGAGAAAGAGGGCTTATCGAAATTGAGTACTTTGGTTGGTATACCTCTGGTAACCTTCTTTTGAATCATACATTGGAGAGAAAATCTCAAGTTTTGGGTTGAATGTAATAACAATGGTTAATAGTGATAAACAAATTATGAGCGAAATTTTAACAAGTTAAATTTTTACCACAACTATTTGTAGCAAAAAATAACGAAAGTTGAGAGAGATAATACAAATGATGTGTATGAAATTAGCGTGGTGACTGAGAATGGGGTAGATCTAGGCTATATGAGCGAGAGCGATTATGTGTTGCAGAATCGTGGTTTCTGAGAATGGTGAAGAGAATGACATGTATCAAATTAGAGAGAGATAGAACGTGAAGTGAGAAGTTTATATCAAATACGGTATTATGTGAGGGAAAAATCTAAAAAAGGAGAGAAAAATAATAAATAGTGTATATAGTGACTTAATGATAGCAGGTAACCATAAATAAATATTTTGCTATAAACAGTAAAAGATAGCTATAGAATATGATTTTTTAAAAATAGTATTTATTTTAAATAAATAAGGTGTTAACCTTTGTTATAGAAGGTAAAAATGTTAATTACTTTTCAGCTATTAGCTCACTCCTTTTAATTTTTTTTCTTTTCTCTGTTCTTCGTCTTTTTGTGTTTTAACTTTGCATCCCAAACTTTCTGCATCATTGTTATTCTCCATCAACGCTCCTCCAGATTCACACAATTGAGTATTCTGGGTATCCAGTTATCAACTCGCAGTGTATTTTGGGGTCAACCGCTGAACAACGCTCGTAAAACCGTACTTGTATGGCGAGAGGCATCCAGCTGTCCTATAATACTTTTGAGGATCCATCTTCTTGCTAATAGATTTAATAAGATATTGGAATGCTTTTATACCCAATGGATAATCAGAATATCTCCCACTCTCGATCAAGGCAAAATGTAGTCTTGGGATAGTTGTGCTTTTCTTCTCGGATAAAAATATAAAACATATCCATCTTGATAGCATCCCCATCGTTGTTGTGACCCCAATTTTTCTCATCAAAGCATGTCAACAAATTTTTCTTTTTGACATTCTTTGCATCGCCAAAGTATGTCTTAACAATTCTGTTATGCACCTTTGTGTTGAAGTGAAAATCTAATGGGTCACCAACATAACTGAGTTGAGTTATATTAGGACACTATTTGGTTAATTGATTCCCTATCCGTTTTAAAACAGTTGAAAGTTCCATTTTTATGCAACTTGCGTTACTGTGTTCACGAATACACCCCGCGAATACAGTTGAATATAACATTTGATTAGCTGGACTTTCCCTGATTCACGCCGAGTTTTGCTACTGTATTCATGAATACAATATCTTAAATACATCGAATAAACTGTATAACAATTGAAAACGTAGTTATAGGAAGTAATATAGTAAATGATAGTTATAGAGAGCTAATAACCTCTAAACAATAGTGCTTTGTGAAAATTTCTCTTATTTTAAAGCTAAAAATCATTAGAATAAAATCAAATTTGATAAATAACTGCAATTTTGTCATAAATATCCCAATTGCAATACTAATAGAATATAGAAATACTAATTGTTTTGGACTAGTTCTTGGTACTCTCTTCGGTCCAAAATAAGTGATTTTTTGGATGTTTTCACACAGATTAAGAAATTCACCTTTTAGCATTAATTAGCAATTGATTGACCATATTAACCTTTACTATCTCATAGAAACACTCCTAACACATATTCCAACACTATTTACTCCAATGACTATGTAGGAAAAAAATAATTAATTCATTCTTGAAATCTGGAAAAATCACTTATTTTGGACTACAAGAAAAAGACCAAAAAATCACTTATTTTGGACCGGAAGGAGTACGAATTTTCTAGATATTGAACCTCTTTTATTTCTCTTAGAAAATTGAAATGTTCAAGTCTGCTAAAGCTGTGATACTCTAATCATTTCTTACGTAGCATGTGAAAATCATGTTTGGGAGGCTGGTTATACACGGGGAATATGCCAACACATCGAGCCAACACATCTTGTTGTGCAATGAGAAGATTATTTTAGAAAAGAGCTTATGATTTAGTTTTTGACTTTTTGGCGGGAGGAGAAAGATTTATGTTATCAAAGAAATAACAGTGAACAAAAATTTACACTATTTATTCCACCTGTAGTCTTGTACATTGTTTAAATTGTTCACTTGATACATCTTTGTTATTGTCTAACTTTAACTACTCTTAGCAAGAAGTAATTCGTTAGTCTTGAATTTAGTTACTTTCTCTGAAGAAGTGTGAAAATTATCTACACCTGTTCAACTTTGTTTTAAATATTGAACTCTTAGAGATATTTGGAAGTTAGAGGTATCTTTGTTGTATATATTAGGGTGATTTAGGACATGTATGACGGAGTGAAAACTTAGGTGTGGATTGTGAGGGAGGGGGCGAGGAGAGGACTTGAACCACTTTTTAGTTGTGGAGATAGTTTCAAGTAGCAAAGTGGAATTTCATGTGTTGTGGATCGGATCAAGTAAAGTAGCTCAACACATAGTCTCCAGACAAGTTCTTAAACAGTTGGTTGGGTATCACTAATAGCTGCCTCGGAATTTGCACAAAAATATGGAGATGTGTAGTATGAATATAAAATTACAGTATTTAGTAAGTATTAAGTCTTGTCTCAAAGAAGTAAGAACGAGGATTCAACAATGACACTTACTAGAATAAAAAAGTGAAAGCATAAATAGAAGATGTAATAAGGTATGGTATCATCAAATAATTACAAAGGTAAGGGCACCACAAAACTGGAATTTTGGCATGCTTTTCGATCGAGAAGGAGAGAGGGAGAGGGAGAGAGGGAGAGAGAGAGAGAGAGTACAATGCATATCTCAATTCTTTTTTTTAATCATAATATATGTCAATCAACGTTTATGTAAAGGTTACTACATGAGTCTAGGATGCAAATGCATGCTCATGATCCACTCTTAATATCTCTTAGCACAAATCATGTGCCCGACACTGGCCAAGTGTCCAAACTAAGCACCATTTGAGTGCTTGCGCTCACAGAGCCCAAAATAACGTGGGTAGTCACTTAACTTCGACGGACGGATCCATATCTAATTACTATTGCTGTGTGCAACTCAATCCAATTATAATACCATCAAAAATCAATATCTGCTCATAATATTCTTCGTGCCAAAATCCTCATTATTCCTAAATATCCAACTCTCCAACTCATGCATATGCATGTGAAACGATATGATCAAAGCGCACTAGGGCATAATAATAAAACATGGAGGATTATTTACATGAATAAGAGAATGTTATGCCTAACCATATAATTCAACTTCTCATAACCGTTAATTATGCTTAATTAATATTTATAAGTCCGGTCATGATATCAAACATGAGTAAAGTAAGGCAATGCCCGCAAAATCATAAATCAATCAAGGCAAGTGTATGAATACGACTAATTAGAAAGCTCAACACGGTGAACGAAGTCAGTCACGTTCAAATCAACAAGTCAGAACCCTAAGCATGATTTAGAATCATGATAAGCTTCGTCTCATAGTCATAGAATCAAGGAAACATGGATAATAAACAATTCACATTATCCAAATAAGGCACATTATAAGCCTAACTCTATCGGCTGCGATCATAACCTAGCTACGCATATATGCTCGTCACCTCGCATATACATGACACTTAAATCAAGTGTAATGACTCGATCGAGCCATTTTGAGTTCTAGCGCCCCGTTTTGCGATTCGAGACTTTGAGTAGGTTCATTTGATGTTTTATGAGTTCTGTGCATGGTTTGTATTAATTTTCGAAAATTAGATGTGTTTTGGTAGAAATTCAATTTTAGAGCTTTAGTAATGCTGGAGTTGACCATGGTCAACATTCTTGGTAAGTGACCCCGGTCCGTGTTTTGATGATTTCGGTAGGTTCATATGATTATTTTAGACTTGTATGTATGTTTGGTTTAGGTCCCTGTTGACTGAGGCCATTTCGGCACTTATAGTTAGAAGTTAAATTTTGATTATGAACATTTGAAATTATTGACATCTGATGCTTGATACTTTTGATGTTGTATTCGAGTTTTGCGCTTACGAGTGAGTTCGTGTAAGGTTACTATACTTGTTTGAATGTTTGGAAAAGGGTCCAGGGGGCTTGGAAGAGTTTCAGATTGGTATCGGTCTGTTTTGGTAATTCTTGCAATTGCTGATGTTGTTGTTATCGCAATTCGAAAAACAGTTCACAAAATGCGAGGTTCGCATTTGTGAATGTCACCTCGCATTTGCGAGGTTCGCATTTGTGAATGTCACCTCGCATTTGCGAGGCTTGGGAAGGGGAACTTCACAATTGCGAAGCTTGGATCGCATTTGCGATGTCCCCAATTACGGCCTACAGGTTGCGTTTGCAGCATCAATGTCTCAGGAGGCCCTTCGCAATTGCGAGCTGCACAATTGTGAACAAGAGTTTGCAATTGCAATATATACAGCTGGGTTATAAGGAAAGAATTTCGAGATTAGCTCATTTTATTCCCTTTTTGAGACATTGACTTCGTTAGGAGGCGATTTTTGAGAGAATTTTCTTCCCAACTTCAAAGGCTAGTAACTTTAATTTATTTTTGATTAATTTTCATTGTCCCCCATAGATTTTCATTCCTATATTTAGGATTTTAAAAAGTAGAAATATAATTATTAGGTAGTAACTTAAGATTTTGGGGTTTTAGACCTTGATTTGACGTCGGATCTTGAAACTAATTATATAATTGGACTCGTGGGGTTATGGTTTATCAAGATTTGGTTTTGATTTTGGATTTCTACCATGTGGGCGTGTTGATTTTTGGAATTTCATCAAAGATTAAACTTTTGTTGATTGGAAATATTTTCTTTAGCATTATTTGACTTTCTTAGATGATATTTGACTAGGTTTGACTATTTTGTGGAGTATTTCTTATGAAACCGTTATTGGATTGTTGGGCTTGTTCCAGAATAAGGTAAGTGTCTTGCTTAGCTTTGGTTGATGAAATTTTTTCTAAGAAATGATATTGTTTGCTACATGCAAGGGTGATTTATATATGATGTGTTGAGAGTATATGCATGTGCCAGAGTTATCCATACTCGGGGTTGATTATATGCTTCTTTGTGCCTTGTTGAAATTTCTAATCTTCTTAATTCATGATTTCATTGCTTCTAAAACTATGTGTACCATTATCTATGCTAGAAATCATGTTTATGCATATAACATCTTTAATGAGCATGAATGGCTGTTCTTGACATTGTTGATATACTTGATTTGATTGTAGTCATGCCTTATGTCACAAATACATTTTTATTCCTATTATTCTTGTGCTAGTTGAGCTTCTTTATTCATATTAAAGATCATGATTGGGGCCTTAGGGAGATATATGGCACCATGGGTATTTGCTTGTGATGCCACAAGATGTGGACACTTGATTATCGTCTTGGAGTGTGGTACAATCTTAAGGTACATATGTATGGATGGAGCTTCAATAGTTCACTAGGGGACTAAACAGATTCTTGCACCTGGTTGACGAGACTAGACCCGAGAGGAGCAATTAATCATATAGAAGCTATAATCATGGTATAGTATCTGTTAGATGTTGTGTTGAGGTTTAACTGGCGGTTTATCTTTCATGATAAGATTTGAGGTTGCATGGTTTTCCTTATTAGGTTATTGGGTGGTTTCGGATGAGGTGAATATGGCTTTAGGCCAAGTGGGGGAGCTTACAGTTGAAGATTGTGTCATGTGGGCGTGTGTTGTTATGGTTTCTAGGCTGAGGCATATTTATGGTCTTGTTGTGAGTTGAGAAGAGTGGCATCAAGGTTGACCCGGATAGGAATGTATTAGATACGTGACATGCTATGCCCGAATGCTGCATGGGGATTGCTTTGGTTTTCCATTAGCGATGTTACCTCTTCTGAATGGATGATGTGCAATGGGAAACATTTTTTTTGGTTTGGTTATGTATTTGGGTACTAGATTAGAGTGGTTGACTTTCGAAATATAGTTCCAGTGGGATTGAGATTCAAGATGTGATGCATGAAGATTGACTAAATGCTTTGCTTGCTTTCAAAATTGTGATCGGCATGGAGTTATGTTGAGGACTTTGGAGTACTTCCATACTAGCATTGATGTAATCCAGAGTTAATTAAAGAAGATGGGGCAGACAGCGGTAGTTGGGTCAGCATGGTAATAGATAATCGATTTCTTCGGGATAATTGAGTGTTTCAAGCGCTCCGTTTTGCGATTTGAGACTTCGAGTAGCTTCATTTGATGTTTTATGACTTGTATGCATGGTTCGGTTCATTTCCAAAAACTTTAGATGTGTTTTGGTAGAGAGATTCAATTTTAGAGTATTGTTGGAGTTGATCACAGTCAACATTCTTGAAAAATGACCTTAGATCAGTGTTTTAATGATTCCAATAGGTTCTTATAACGATTTTGGACTTGTATGTATATTTGGTTTGGGTCTCAGGTGACCCGAGACCGTTTCAGTACTATAGTTGAAAGTTGAAAATTTGAATTATGAACATTTGAAATTCTTGAGTTTTGATGCTTGATTCTTGATTTTTGACGTTGTTTTGATGTTTTGATCTTACGAGCGACTTCGTGTAAGGTTATTATACTTGTTTGAATGTTTGGGCTATGGCCCGGGGGGAGCGAGAATGGGGTAAGTTTCAGATTGGTTTCAGGTTGTTTGGCAAGTCTTGCAATTGCTGGTGCTGCTATTGTCGCAATTGCAAAGAACAATTTGCAAATGCGAGGTTCGCATTTGCAAATGACACCTTGTATTTACGATGTTTGGGAAGGGGAGCTTTGCAATTGTGGAGCTTGGATCATATTTGCAATGTCCGCAGTTGCGACCTACATATCGCATTTGCGACATCAATGACTCAGGATGGCCTCCACGACTGCGGGCACTTGTTTGCATTTGAAGAGCTGCGCAATTGCGAACAAAAGTTTGTAATTGTGATATTTTTCAGCTGGGTTATAGGGGAAGGGTTCCGAGATTAGCTCATTTTATTCCATTTTGCGACCAGACTTCGTTACGAGGCAATTCTTGAAAGAATTTTCTTCCTAACTTCAAAGGTTAGTAACTTTAACTAGTTTTTGATTAGTTTCAATTATTCCACACAGATTTTCATCCCTAAATCTAGGATTTTAAAGAGTAGATATAAGATTTTTTGGTAGTAACTTAAGATTGTGTATTTTGGAATTTAGACGACCTCGATCCAAGGTTGGATCATAAAACTAATAATATATTTGGACTCGTGAGGCTATGGGTCATCGGGATTTGATCTTGATTTCAGATTTCGACCATATGGGCATGGATTATTTTTTGTTGACTTTTGGGATTTCATCAAAAATTGAACCTTTATTGATTGTGGATGTTTCCTTTAGCATTATTTGACTTCCATAGACGATATTTGACTAGGTTTTGATTGTTTAGTAGAGTAATTCCAAGGAAAGCGGTATTGGGTTGTTGGAATTATTACAGAATGAGGTAAGTGTCTTGTGTAGCTTTGGTTCCGAAATTTTGATAATAAATGATATTGTTTGCTACATGCAGGGGTGATGCGTAAATGTGATGAGCGTATCACATGCCACGATTATCCATGCTCGAGGTTGATTATATGCTTCTTTGTGCCTTGTTGAACTTTGTGATCTTCTTGACTCACATTTCATTGCTTCTAATACTATATGAGTACAATTGCTCGTGCTAGAAATCAAGTTTAGGCATATAACATCTGCGCATGAAGGGCTATTCTTTAAATTGTTGATATACTTGGTTTGATTGTAGTCATGCCTTATGTCACGAACACTTATCTATACCTATTATTCTTGTGCTACGTGAGCTTCTTTATTCATATTAAAGATCATGATTAGGGCCTTAGGCGATATATGGCATGATGGGTATTTGCGTGTGATGCCATGAGATGTGGACACTTGATTATCGTCTTGGAGTGTGGTATAGTCTTAAGGAACATATGTATGAATGGATCTTCAATAGTTCACTAGGGGAAAAACAAATTCTTGCACATGTTAACGAGACTACACTTGAGAGGAGTAATTGATCATATAGAAGTTGTAATCATGGTAAAGCCGCAGTTAAATGTCGAATTGATGTTTAACAGGTGGGTTATCTTTCATGATAAGATTCGAGGTTGTATGATTTTCCTTATGAGGTTATTGGGTGGTTCTGGATGAGGTGAACATGGCTTTAGGCCAAGTAGGGAAGCTTACTGTTGAAGATTGTGTCATGTGGGCATGTGTTGTTATGGTTTGTAGGCTGAGGCACATTTATGGGCTTGTTGTGACTTGATAATAGTGGCATCGAGGTTGACCCGGATAGGGATGTATCAGATATGTGATGTGCTATGCCTGAATGATGCGTGGGGATTGGTGAACAACTTGGGTTCGACATTCACTAGGGGAAAAATAGATTCTTGCACCTAGTTAATGAGAGTTGACTACAGCAAAGCAATTGATCATATAGAAGTTGTAATCATGGTAAAGTCGCAGTTAGATGTTGAGTTGAGGTTTAACAGGTTTGTCATCTTTCATGATAATGTTCAAGGTTGTATGTTTCCTTATGAGGTTATTGGGTGGTTCCATATGAGGTAAATTTGGCTTTAGGCCAAGTGGGGGAGCTTACCATTGAAGATTGTGTCATGTGGGCGTGTGTTATTATGGTTTCTAGGCTGAGGTGCATTTATGGGCTTGTTGTGACTAGAGAAGAGTGGTATCGAGGTTGAATCAGATAGGGATATTCAGATATGTGATGTGCTATGACCGAATGATGCATGTGGATAGTTAAATAACTTGGGCTCGACATTCAGAAGTGTCACGACCCCAAAATCCCACCTTAAGGATCGTGATGACACCTAGTCTCTACGACTAGGTAAGCCTATCACGCAACAACACATACAGAATTTAACAACTTAATATTAAATAAGACAGAGAAAAATGGCCCAAACATAACCAATATCATATTACAACTTTCATAATTCTCAAAACCCGGTAATATAGAGTCATAACCTCTACAAAGAGCACACACGATATACCAAAAGACAATACTGTTCTGGATTACAATTTAACGGTAGCATAAATAAAGTAAGAGGGTGACTCCGAGGTTTGTGAACGGAACAACAAGTATACCTTGAAGTCTTCAACCGCACAGACACTACTCTCAAAACCAACACGATCTGAAATACCTGTATTTGCACAAGGAATGTGCAAAACTATAGTATAGTACATCACAACTGTACCCAGTAAGTATCAAGACTAACCTCGGTGGGGGTAGTGACGAGGTACAAGTCAAGACATTCACTAGACATGAAAAACTTGTGCATAATATTAATAAAATCTAACAACAGAGAGTAAAGGCAATAAATGGCAACAAGAGTAAACATGTGATAAACAACAAAATTATCAAACTAGTGAAATAAATGAAGGAAAGCGATAGCAATCCAAATAATCAAGCCGTTCCGACATCGAATTTACTACAAGAATCACCCTGAGGTACCACACCTCATAACCACAAATCACGAGTCACATATCACAACTCTTATACACATGACAACTCGTGCCCACATTATCAATCGCTTTCACATGGCAAGACCTTGTGCCACCACGTATGTCGTATCCGTGTTAATTATAAATAAAATATCCAAAAAGGTTATTTAAATAAAGTAAAGCATGATATTAATTTAACTAAAGTAAAGCATCAAATAAAATAATGAATTTATTTTAAGAATCTAATAAAGTAAAGTATGATAACAATCAAAATAAAGCAAAGCAGCAAATGAAATAATGAGTTTATTTTAAGGATCAAATAAAATAAAGTATGATAACACAATTAAAATAAAGTAAAACATCAAATGAAATAATGCGTTTATTTTAAGGATCAAATAAAGTAAAGTATGATAACAACTAAAATAAAGTAGAGAATCAAATGAGACTATAAGTTTATTCTAAGAATCAAATAAAGTAAAGCATGATAATATTTTTTTTTCATCGTGCAGAAACCTGGATCTCAGGAGAACAGATGCTTGTGCAGGAAGGCACAGGAAGGCTCATCATCAAAAATAAGTAAGAAAAGGCTAAAAGTTCTATTTTTTTATGTTACCAACAACTCAATAGAATATGAGATAATAACACCACGTAACAAATCCATCTTAACAACCAATTCATCACATAAAAACGGAGGCACATATTAGTATATTAAAACAACGCAACAAATCATGTAAAAATGCATGACACACACAAGAAGTCACAAAAATGTTCAAACACAAAATAACAAGAAGAATCACTTCGATGTGACACATATCATCCTTATGACGCCGCGTGAGCCTTATATTTATTTAGAAATATTTTTCCGAAATAGCGTCACGCGCTTTAGTCCCCTTATCTCGCCGTGTGTGCTTCAAAATAAAGTAATTCCCCTTACTAGCAACACACGTATAAAATCCCCTTATCTCGTCACATGCGCATCAATAACACCGCACTTATGCCATCACATGCACATCTCATCACAACACAATAATCAACCACCACACGTGCCATATGCCAAAGTATTGCCAAAACAATAATACCAATATAACAACAATGTGTACAAGAATTTCAACGACGACACAATAGAACAGGAAAATAACTCAACAATGAAAGATACTCCATAAAACAACAACTTCATTTAAAATCATGTTAATAGTCCTCAATAACTACAAAATGAAACAGGAAGTAACTCAAAAATGAAAGATATTCCATATAACTACCACTTTAATTAAAAGCATGTTAATAGACTAAGAGTCTAAACCGGTCAATTACCACATATAGCCGTGTATACACTCATCACCCCATGTACACGTCTTTCACATAATTGAAATAGTGATATTAGATCAAATCGTACGGGGTAATTTTCTCTACACAAAGTTAGGCAAGATATTTACCTCAAACAAGCTAAATCAATCTACTAATAATCCCTTCCCGCGCAAATTCACCTCCGGACAGCTCGAATCTAGCCAAAATAACTTAATATCGTAAATAAAAGTCATAAAACATAATTTCGAATAATAAAGATTCGATCTTTAACTAAAATGAACAAGCATCACAAAAAGTCAATCCCGGGCTCACACCTCAGAACCCAACATAACTCACAAATTCCGAACATCCATTCCGATACGAGTCCAACCATACCAAAATCATCCAATTCCGACCTCAAATCGGCCTTCAAATAATCAATTTATGTTTTTTGAAAAGCTTTTACTAAAATCCCCAATTTCTCCAATTTAAATCATTAATCAAACACTAAAATTGAGGTTGGAATCATGAAATATAAACAAATTCTAGTCAAAAATACTTATCCCAATCCAAATAGTAAAAATTCCCTCCAAAATTGCCCAAAATCGAGATTTCTAACTCAAAATATGAAAAAATAACAAAAAACCCTCAAAATAGAGTATGAAATAGTCTACCCAGATGTAGTCATCGCGAAAGTGGTGAGACCTTCGCGGTCGCGAAGACAAAACTCACCCAGACAAAACTCACCCAGCTGCCAAATCGTTCATTGCGAACGCGACACACCTGCCGCGAGCGCGGTGACCAACTCTACAGTCCCTAAGCGAAAACGACGCCTCACTCGCGAACGCGTAGGACAAATACCTGATGCCCCCTTCCTGCCTATCCTTCTACGCAATCGCGTAACCCATCTCGTGATCGCGATGCACCGCCTCCCCAAAGTTTCACGAACATGTCCCCATCTTCCTGAACGCAGAGAACAAACTGCTAGACGTTAAAAAGACCCCTTTGAATGCGACTCCTAGTCGTGATCACGAACAAGGAAGCACGAGACATCAGAAATAATAGTCCAAACATGGTGAAATGGCCCGTAGCCCATTCGAAACACACCTGAGGCCCCTGGGACCCCGTCCAATAACACCAATCAGTCCCAAAATATAACATGAACCTACTCAAGGCCTCAAATCACACCAAACAATATCAACACCATGAATCGCACATTAGTTCAATCCTTATGAACTAATGAACTTCTAAACTTCTAAAACTCATGCCGAACCATGCCAAATTAACTCGGAATGACATCAAATTTTGCCTGCAAGCCCCAAATGACACAACAAACCTATATCAACTCCTAGAACCGCAATCTGAATCCAATATCAGCAAAGTCAACTCTCGATCAAACCTATCAACCTTTCAAACCCTTCAACTATCCAGCTTTCGCCAATTCAAGCCAAAATAACCCAGGAACCTCTGAGTACAAATGGGACATATTCCTTATTCCAAAATTACCATCCGGACCTAAAGGAATCGTAAAGATTCTGATCCTAGGTCAAATAGACAAAATTCAAACTTGGTCAACTCTTCTAACTTAAGGCTTCTAAAATGAGAATCATTCTTCTAAATCAATCTTGAACCATTCGAAAACCAAAACCAATGATATATGCAAGTCTAATACACCATATGAAGCTACTCGTGATCCTAAACTACCAAACTGAATGCAAATGCTCAAAATGATCGGTCTGGTTATTATAAGATGGTGGCAGACTTATGAGTTGAGTAAACTAGCTGGCGTGGCACCACTTATATGGTTTCAGTTCTCAGTTCTCTTCTTGGAGAAGTTCATTCCACATACTCATATTGATGAGCTACGTAGTGAGTTTGAGCATCTACGCTTGGAGGGCATGAGCGTTACTTAGTATGAGATATGGTCACGGAGATGGCACAATCTGCTGTGTTCTTGGTCCATACTAAGAGGGAGAGTATTATGAGGTTCATTGAGGGTCTCAAATGTGGTATCTAATATGAGATGGACCGAGAGGTTGAATGTTACCACTTTTTATCAAGCCGTGGATATTGCTATATGCTTAGAGCATATTCGCAAGAAGGAGAGAGAGGAGAGGGACGCCAAGAGGCCCCATGGTTCAGGTGGTTTTAGTGGTGCCTCATCCGGAGGCTAGGGGTATCATAGTAGAGGCTACCCATTCAAGATTGTTCAGTCAGCCCATCAGCTTCCTCGTGGTTCTTCAGTTAGCCATGGTTCATATAGTGCTCTTTCAAGCTAGTTATCTTTCAGTGCACTGCCAACACAAAGTTCATACCGTGCTCCATCTATTCAGTGGTTTTCGGACGAATGTTCAGGTTCTCAAGGGTAGTCACAGATCCAGCAGCCTTGCTAGAGCAGGGGTTGCTTTAAGTATGGAGACTTGAGTCATATCAAGAGGAATTGCTCTAGGATTCTGAGCAGTGTGCCACATAACGACACTCAGTCCATGATTCCGGCGCCATCAACTACACTACATGTACAACCATCTAGGGGTGGATCCTAGTCTGTTTGAGGCCGTCCTAAAGGTGGATGTCAGTCAGGTGGAGGACATGCATGTTATTATGAATTCCAGGGTAGGACAGAGGCAGTTTCTTCAGATGCTATGATCATAGCTATTATTTCAGTGTGCCACATGGATGCTTCAGTAATATTTGACCATGTTTCCACTTTTTCTTATGTGTCATCATATTTTGCTCCTTATTTAGATATGCCTCATGGTTCTCTTGATATCCCTATTCATGTATCTAAACCTGTTGGTGATTCTATTGTGGAAGATCGTGTTCATCGGTCTTGTGTGGGTACTATTGGGGGTTATGAGAATAGGGTTGATCTTTTATTGCTTAATATTGTGGACTTTGAGGTGATTTTGAGTATGGATTGGCGATCTCCGTACCATGCTATACTTGATTGTCATACTAAGACCGTGATGTTGGCTATGCTGGGGTTGCCAATTGGAATGGAGGGGTTCACTTGGTCATACACCTAGTAGGGTGATTTCACTCCTGAAGGCTCATTGGATGGTTGAGAAGGGGTGTTTGGCATACCTAGCCTTTGTTATAGATATTGTTGCTAATACTCCTATATTTGATTCTGTCCTCGTAGTGAGGGAGTTTACAGATATGTTTCCTGCATACCTATGGGGCATGCCACCCGACTGGGATATTAATTTTGGTATTGATTTGATGGGCCCTTATCCCAGATAAATTCTATCGTATCACACGACTCCAGTTGAGTTAAAGGAGCAACTACATGAGTTGTTGGATAAGGGATTCATTAGGTTGAGTTTTTCTGCTTGAGTGCACTGGTGTTGTTTGTGAAGAAGAAGGATGGTTCCATGAGGATGTGCATTGATTATATGCAATAGAACAAGGTTACCATTAAGAACAAGTATCCATTGCCTTGAATAGATTATTTTTTTGATCAAATTCAGGGACCAGGGTGTTCTCGAAGATTGACTTGAGATAAGGGTATCATCAGTTGAAAGTTAGATCTTCGGACATCCCTAAGATGGCTTTCAAGTCTCGTTATGGGCATTATTAGCTTGGTGATGTCTTTTGGTTTGACTAGTGCCCTGGAAGCCTTCATGCATTTGATGAACAGTGTGTTCCAGCCTTATTTGGCATCTTTTGTTATTGTGTTCATTGATGATATCTTAGTATACTCCCGTAGAAGGAAAGAGTGCGAGAAACATTTTAGGGTTGTGCTTCAGATTCTGAGGGAGAAGAGGTTGTATGCTAAGTTTTCTATGTGTGAGTTTTAGTTGGATTCAGTGGCATTCCTGGGCCAC
Organism: Nicotiana attenuata; assembly: GCF_001879085.1. Taxonomy (NCBI): domain Eukaryota; kingdom Viridiplantae; phylum Streptophyta; class Magnoliopsida; order Solanales; family Solanaceae; genus Nicotiana; species Nicotiana attenuata. Next base: position 42,076,815 of record NC_031998.1, read on the forward strand.
GTGTGTCTAGTGATGGGATCAAGGTAGATCTGAAGAAGATTGAGGTAGTTCAGAGTTGGCCTATACCTTCTACCGCTACTGAGATTAGGAGTTTCTTGGGTTTGACTGGGTACTATCATCGATTGTGGAGGGTTTCTCGTCTATTGCGTCTCCATTGAACAAGTTGACTTAGAAGGGCGCTCCATTCAAATAGTCTGACGAGTGTGAGGAGAGCTTCTAGAAGCTCAAGAATGATGACTACAACTCTAATTTTGGTATTGACCTCAGGATCGAGGTTGTATACAATTTATTGTGATGCTTCGCGTCTTAGTCTTAGATGTGTGCTGATGCAGAATAGGAGGTGATTGTTGATGCGTTGCGTCAATTGAAGTCCCATGAGAAGAACTATCTGGTCCATAATTAGAAGTTAGCAGCTATTTTACACGCGCTTAAGGTTTGGAGGCATTACCTATATGTTGTCTCATGTGAGTTTTACACTTATCATCAGAGTCTTAAGATTTGTTTAAACAGAAGGATTTGAATTTGAGGCAGTGGAGGTGGTTGGAGTTGTTTAAGGATTATGATATCACCATTATGTATCATCCGGGGAAGGCTAATGTGGTAGCATACGCCTTGAATAGAAAGGCGGAGAGTATGTGGAGTTTGGCATTTATTCCAACTTTGGAGGGATGTTCAGGCCTTGGCTAATAATTTGTGGGATTGGATATTTCTGAGCCTATCATATGTCGACGCCCCCTTTTTTTCTTTCCAAAACGGAGTTCGGAATCGGGTATACGACATTCGGGAGGACAACTCTATTCCCTTGCGAGAATTGGGTTTTTTAGTTTGAAGAGTCGCCACCTAATGATTATAGTGCATTAGGACACTTTAAGGAAGAATTTGAGATGAAGAACCAGAGTTTGGGTAAGGGCTAGAAATTATCTCGAGGGGAAGGTGTTAGGCACCCCTCAAGATCCACTAGTGTGGTTCCCGGCCATGCTACAATTGTGACTTTGAATGCAAACAAACAAGTAAACAAGCAAGCATTGCAAATACGAGAAAACTATTACAAATAAGGAGCACAAAAGGTTAAAAAAAGTGCTGAATTTTAGGGAAGGAGCAGTTTAGTTAAAAGTGCAAGTAGGAAGAAGTCAAGTACTTAGTGCGGACAATTTGAAAATTATGTGAAAAGCAGAAGTCGAAAGTGCAACGGCTTTTTATTCAGAAAATTTTTAAAACTAATAAAGAGGGAGGGGGGTCCTAGGTTTTTATATTACATGGATCATTCGCACAACACTGGTACTCAATTATACGCATAGTGTTATCGTGTAATCATCATCTCCATGTCTACCCTTTCCCACCCCGTTAAGGTATTGGAGCGTGGAATGGTATCGTTTGCCTATCGCATGCTATTACCCGTCCCAAGCTATCAGTCCCGGGGCATTAGGACTTCTAATCCTAAAAGGGGGAGAAAGGGATGGGGGCCTTTATGGAGTTTAAAGGACAAAATTTCTAATCGACATTCAAAAACAAGTAACAAGTAAGGGGAATGGACAGACAAACAGGTAAGGCTCACATGAACCCCGTAAATCAGATAACATATAGTTTAGCATGCCTTTACACATACTGGTTTGGTCTTTAAAATTAAAAATTAAGCAGCGAGCGGACTGGTTTGATACGTACGTTTAGGCAGGAAGCCCACATTAGGCAACTTGGATCCAATTGTCAGAACTTAAGGTATTTTAAGCGAGTGATGTAGAAAGTACTGGTTCTAGAAAAGTAATCTAATGCCCGAAAGTACAGACTGCAGTCAGTTTAGAAATAAGTTTTAAGAGAATCATGAGTATAAACCATATAAGGAGTTCCAGAGTGAGAAATACTTAAGGAAAGAGTAAACTACAGAACTGTTTTAAAGACAATTTCAGGAAGACCAAAACTTAGTTGGAAAATGTTTAGGCCGAATTTTAGAAAAAAAAACCATTTCAGAAGAGGTGCTGTTTTGACGGACTCAAATGTATACTGATTCAAAAGAGTTTTTGTCAAAAGATTGAAGCTGAGAACATTAAGACATTAGAGACCAGTTAACAGATTGTAATTGCTTAAGAAGAATCAGATGAACTTGATGCGAAAACCTATGATATCTATATCTGATTTTAAGAAAGTCTGTTAAGAACTGGTAAGAAGAGGTAATTATTTAACTACCCTACAGTTTGCCTAATGCATATGCATTCCCTATAGGCATGATTTCTATATGCACTGATTACATGAGCGTTAAGGTCCTATAGGCAGGATTTCTAGATGACTTATATCATAATTAAACGTTAAACCCAATAGGCATGGTATCTAGGTGACTTGAATGAGAAACATCGAACCATCTTATGTGCAGTATTTCTAGTAAAAAATTAAAGTCCTAAAGTCATGATATCTACCCTTTATTGATGCAAGAAAGTAAAACTCCTCCCACACCCTTTTACTAGATTTCCCGAGTTCTATACAAGTTATTACAACCCAATGAATCAACTGAAATAATAAAAATACATCAAAAACTAACAGCTAGATCCAAGCAGCCTAATTCAATCCTAATGTCCAATAATATGTATTTAACCAACTACGGGGTCCAGATCTCCAAAGCCTTCTCATTATCCAGGGTGTTTCAAAGTTTCAAGGAACCTCAGGGATTCCAGGCATTGCTTACACCCAGGATGCCATTATGAACAGGATGGTGCAGTGTGGAATAGCCAGCCCTCAGGCATCCAAGTTCAGAGGGAGCTCAGGGGTCCCAAAGCATGGCTTGCAAGAGAGGGGCAGAACTTATAGCTAGGAGTAAGTGCAAAGTGAAAGGGAATTAAGGGGCCATGACAAGTGGTGGTCATACCTAGCCATAAGGTAGGCTGGCACACCCCTGACCACTTGCTAGATGAACAAGTTAGGAGCAGACCTTTTGATGGTCAGACAAAGGTCTGGATAGTGATTAGGACACTATCAGACCTAAGTCAAGGCTCAAGCACATAATGGGGAGAATGGGAAATGGGAATTGATTGAGTTAAGGAGTTCAATGAACCCAGTTCAGGATCATAGACAGCAATATTGGGGTGCTGCTATGCCCTGAACAATAAACTCACATACAAAGGGGTAAAAGGGTAAAGGGGATTCACAGAGTATCAAATTCATGACAAACAATTGATTACACACATAACTTAAATACAGAAATATAAAGGAGAGGGAAACAAATATCAACTAAAGGAAATAGGCAGAATTAAACACATTGTTGTTGAGGCATGTAAACTAACTAAGACATACCAGTAGAGAACCAAAAGAAGTGCAGAAGAAAGTAAAGTAAACACAGTCCACAGCAACACAAGTATCAAAAGAGAGAGTTTTAAGTGAAATTGAATTGTGAACTCAGATGGTGTTCTATGTTCGTGTGTAGGAAAAGTCTGTGAAAAGCCTCTGGAAAACTCTCCTTTAGTGCAAAAGGGCAGGCCCTTTTATAGTGCAGAAGATGAGTAAGAAAAAAGGTAAGAGAATAGTTTTGAAATCAATCACAAGTTGTTTCCCTTTGGTTAAGGGATTTGATTCAAACGGGCAAAAATAAATAAGGAAAGGATTCGTTTTAAAAATCTTTTCTAAAGCAGTGTAATAGGGACAAATACACAGCAGTTTATTTAAGGAAATAGTCTAGTACCACACGGTTTGGGCAGAACAAGGAAAGACAATCAATCAACAGCCAGTAAAATCGGGTTTCGAATCTTAGTGTGAATGAATCCAACCAGAAAAGGTGAGAAGGGGTTTAATTTAAAGAAAATCAACAGTACAAAACCTTTTAAAAAGGAACTCGGAATCAATCACAAGCTGGCCAAAGGCCTTTTGAAAGAAGAGAATTTGTCATATAAAAAGCATACGGACATATGAGACAAGAGAGAGTTGTCGTAAAACTAGCAAGAAATCAGAGTGACCAAGAAGGTTAGGTTCGTAGACTCAGAATGAGCCTGAAAGAGAGTCAAGGGTTCTGAATGGAACCCTAGACCAAACACAAAGTCAAGCCTGCCAAAAACCCAAATACTAGGGTTTCTGACTCGAATCAGATGCATAGACGAGAAAACAACAAATAGAACAGGCTTAGTAGTCTCTTTCAGAGACTTATGAGAAAACAAACAGAGAGAGCAGCAAGTTTGAAACACAGGGAATACATTTAGGCAAAACATGGCACTCAAACAAGTTCAGTAGAGAAAAAGCGATACAGGTTTAGGAAAAACAGTAGACAGAACCTGCTTAGAGTTCAAACAAAAGTCCAGTGAAGGCAAACAAGGATTAGAAGCTTAGTAAAATACAGTAAAGAAACATACGAGATAGACATGTAAAGCATGCTTATAGAGCCCGGTAGAAGTACGGTGAGTGGGTATAGGCCATCCATGGCCAGGACCGCCATGGATTCCGGTGGAAGTACGGTGAAGAAAAGGTCGGATACGATTAGGGTTCCGAAGAACCTTCGAGAGAATTTGGGAGATGGAGAGTATCCAAAGGCGGCTATCAGAAGAGAATGAGGGATTAGGGTAGGGTTAGGCGAATAAAAAAGGAAAGGGGTGATCTGGACCGTTGATCAAAATGATCAACGGCCTGGATTAAAAGGTAATCCAGGCGGGTTAGATAAATGGGTTATTGGGTTGGGTTAAGTGGGATTGGGCTGGTCCGATTTTGGGTTTGAAATTGGATCAGTTTTAGGCTAAAATTGAAATGTAGATGGGGCTACAATTGAAATGAATTGGGGCTATAATTGAAATAGCCAGTTTTCGCTTTTATTTTATAAAAAATAATGAAAATGATTTTAAAAGAAAAATTAAAGATGCTGAACCAATTAATAATACATATGTATTAATTAAAAATACTGGAACTGATTTTGAATTATAAAACACTATTAATCGTAAAATAGGCTATAATTGCATTTATATGCAATTAGCTTTAAAAATACCAAACAAATTTATAAAAAATATACAAAAATCACCTTAATTATATTTTGGTGTAAATATGAGAATAAAATAAATTATTCACCAATAATGATAGTTTTGGGAATAATTATTGGATTTTGTACTGTTAAAATAGACAATAAATTGATTTAAAATAAGGAAAAATACCAAAACTCTCGGGAATGCTTATATATGCATGTATATGCTATTTTGAGGATATTTTGAGTATATAAAAATACTTAGGGAAAAATTGGGTATCAACAACTGCCCCTCTTTACCCGGGAAGGATGAAAGAGTTGTCGGGTAAAGATATGATGGCCAATTTTGACCGGAAGTGGCGATTTTCAAAGAATTTGACCGAGCTCTGGTTTCTAAGATGCCTACATATTCCTGGTTTTACAGGAATCATGCCGTATGTAGTTCAGGAACCATTGATGGAACATGCCCATGGAGATTCGAAAGGACGGACGCGATGCTTTTGGAGAGGCAAGAGGTATTTGGGAAGCTGATCAGCTGCGAGAACCGGAGCGGGACCGCTCCTGCTGAGACGGCCATTGTTAGCCGTGTACCTGCAAGTGAGCAATATAGGCGTATATTGTGCATAGACTAAAACATGATGCAAATTCCCGTCGGACCATGAATGCTGTCCTCGGACGGTTAGGATGACGTCCTCGGACCATGATGTCCTGGGCCATGAAACGAAAAATTAAAGGATTCGCACGCTATGAAATGACGTTCTCGGGCCATGATGATGGTGCCTCCGAACCTGATACCTTTGAATAATGATGTGCAAGATATAAAGTGGGGTCCTCGGGCCATGGCATGGTGTTCTCGGGCTATGAAGATGATGCCTCCGAACGATGACACCTTTGGACAATTTGGCGTTATTCCAGCCCATGAAATGCAAGGTTTGGCGGTATTTCAGCCGATGCAAAAACGTAAATGGCGATGTTTCAGCCGACAGAAGATTTAAACAAAACAGGCGATTTTTCAGCCGATGTGAAAATAAAACTGGCGATGTTCCAGCCGACAGAAGATTGAAATAAAGTTTGGCGATATTTTAGCCGATATAAAATGGCGATCTTTCAGCCGATGCAAAAGTAAAATGGTGATATTTCAGCCGACAGAAATTTAAGTAAAGTTTGGCGATATTTCAGCCGATTGCAAGACGTGAGGTGGCGATATTTCCGCCATGCAAGAAAGATAAAGTGGCGGTATTTCAGCCTTGCAGGTGGAGGTAGAGCTTAACCTCGGAAGGCAGAAAGGTAGCCTTATGCAATGCAGGGAATGCAGGATGGAGACAACGCTTAGTCTCGGAAGGCAGAAAGGTAGCCTTATGCAATGCAGGAAATGCAGATGGAGACAACGCTTAGTCTCGGAAGGCAGAAAGGTAGCCTTATGCAATGCAGGAATGCAGATGGAGACAACGCTTAGTCTCGGAAGGCAGAAAGGTAGCCTTATGCAATGAGATAAAAGCGGGTAGTAATAAAAGATTCTTAGCTGACAGATGGTAGCCAATTGTGATATTGCGACTGCTAGGAAATATTGCGTGCGGACAGCAAAATGCGGGTAGGTGTGATGGCTCAATGCGATTGCGTAATATGTTTGTGACTCGGGCGCCTGCATCCAAAGAAAATTGTGAGTTTTGTCGAGGGGGAAGGGTTAGTTCGTTTTCCCTTGGCTTCTGGCATTGCGCATCGTTGGGGTAGCGTCGCTAAACAGTAGCAATTCGAACAATAATTATGCATGATTTAGTAAATATAACATAAGTAGAAAACTGTTTTGTTTAGATGAACCAACGACTGTAACATGGTTCAAAACATTGCAACCTTTCTTGCTCCGGAATTTTGAGGGTCCTCCTCAAAATTCTGCCCCAGTTTACTAGGTTGGCACTTCTGACGCCTGCGCGGAATGACTGAAGAATCATCTTCGGAATTTTGAGGGTCCTCCTCAAAATTCTGCCCCAGTTTACTGAGGTGGCATCCCTGGCGATGAGTGGCTGAAAACAAACTTCGGAATTTTGAGGGCCCTCCTCAAAATTCTGCCCCAGTTCCAATAGTAGGGGAAAATGAAATTTTTATTAAATTGTGACCGAACCCATAGGGCTGCCTACGTATCCCCTCTTAAACGGGAATCAGGTCAGGCGTAGTTCAAATTACATTATAGAGAAATCATAGGTGATTACTCATAATATCGTTTCACCGCATCTGAGTGGATTGGCTTTGGCCAGACTTCTCCATCCATTTCTGCAAGAATAAGGGCTCCCCCAGTTAGAACCCGGTGAACCATGTATGGACCCTGCCAGTTGGGAGAGAATTTCCCCTTGTCTTCATCTTGATGTGGGAATATCTTCTTCAACACCAGCTGCCCCGGTGTAAACTTCCTTGGCTTAACTCTTTGTTGAAGGCTCTGGACATTCTGTTCTGGTACAACTGACCGTGGCAAACTGTATTCATTCTTTTCCCATCTATAAGGGCTAGTTGCTCGTAGCGACCTTTTACCTATTCTGCGTCGTCCAACTCTGCTTCTTGTATGATCCTCAGGGAGGGAATTTCTACCTCGGTGGGGATGACCGCCTCTGTACCATAAACCAGCATGTAGGGAGTTGCTCCGGTCGATGTGCGGACTGTGGTGCGGTATCCTAGTAAGGCAAATGATAACTTCTCATGCCACTGTGACTTTCGACCATCTTCCTTAGTATCTTTTTGATGTTTTTATTGGCTGCTTCTACGGCTCCATTCATCCGAGGTCTGTAAGCTGTAGAATTCTTGTGTTTAATCTTGAATGCCTCACACATTGCTTTCATTAAGTCGCTGTTGAGATTGGAACCATTATCAGTGATGATTGATTCTGGAATCCCGAATCGGCAAACAATACGATCACGGACGAAATCTGCCACAACTTTCTTAGTCACTGCCTTGTATGATGCTGCTTCAACCCATTTAGTAAAGTAATCAATCGCCACCAGGATAAATCTGTGCCCGTTTGATGCGGCAGGCTCGATAGGTCCGATAACATCCATTCCCCAGGCGGCAAATGGCCACGGTGAGCTAGTCGTAGTAAGCTCGTTTGGAGGCACCTTTATCATGTCTGCATGTATCTGACAGCGATGGCATTTGCGAACATATTGGATACAGTCTGTTTCCATAGTCATCCAAAAATACCCTGCTCGGAGTATCTTCTTTGCTAAGACAAAACCATTCATGTGTGGTCCGCATGTCCCTGCGTGCACTTCATCCAATAGTCTGGATGCTTCCTTTGCTTCGACACACCTTAGCAAACCTAAATCGGGAGTCCTCCTGTACAAGATTCCTCCGCTGTGAAAGAAGTTGTTGGATAATCTCCGAAGTGTGCGCTTCTGAGTGGCGTTGGCGAGTTCTGGATACTCCCCTGTTGTTAAGTACCTTTTGATGTCGTGGAACCATGGCTTTCCGTCCGCTTCTTCCTCAACGTGGGCACAATAAGCTGGCTGATCATAAATCCTTACTGGGATGGGATCAATGAAATTTGTGTCTGGATGTTGGATCATGGATGATAGGGTAGCTAGTGCGTCAGCGAACTCATTCTGAACCCTGGGGACATGCTGAAATTCGGTCTTTGTGAATCTTTTCCTTAACTCCTGTATGTGGTGCAAATAGCGAAGTATCTTAGAGTTTTTGGTGGCCCATTCTTCTCGGACTTGATGTATGAGCAGGTGTGAGTCCCCGATCACTAGTAGCTCTTGAATGTTTATGTTAATGGCCATCTTGAGTCCCAGGACGCAAGCTTCGTATTCGGCCATATTATTTGTGCAAGGGAACCTGAGTTTGGCGGATACCGGGTAATGCTGGCCGGTTTTCGATACTAGGACTGCCCCTATGCCAACTCCTTTAAAATTGGCGGCCCCGTCGAAAAACAACCTCCAACCCTCGTAGGATTCTGCAATATCTTCTCCTACAAATGACACTTCTTCATCAGGAAAATACGTTTTTAGGGGTTCGTATTCTCCGCCGATAGGGTTCTCGGCGAGGTGATCTGCTATGGCCTGGCCCTTAACTGCTTTCTGAGTCAAGTAAACAATGTCGAACTCACTCAACAAGATTTGCCACTTGGCGAGCTTGCCAGCGGGCATGGGTTTCTGAAAGATATACTTCAACGGGTCCATCCTGGATATGAGATAGGTAGTGTAGGCACAGAAATAATGCATCAATTTCTAAGCTACCCAAGTTAGAGCACAACAAGTGCGTTCTAATAAGGAATACCGGGCCTCGTACGGGGTAAACTTCTTACTGAGATAGTAGATGGCCTGCTCCTTTCTTCCCGTTTCATAATGTTTCCCTAGAACACAACCGAACGCTTCATCCAAAACTGCAAGATAAAGCAATAGGGGCCTTCCTGGATCGGGCGGAACCAAGACTGGTGGCGTTGACAGGTATTCCTTGATTCTGTCGAAGGCTTTCTGACAATCGTCGGTCCATCTAGTAGCAGCGTCTTTCTTTAGCAATTTAAAAATGGGTTCACAAATGACTGTGGACTGGGCTATGAACCGGCTGATATAGTTGAGCCTTCCCAAGAAACTCATCACGTCCTTCTTGTTCTTTGGCGGTGGCAATTCTTGGATGGCTTTGATCTTTGATGGGTCCAATTCTATTCCTCGACGGCTTACGATGAAACCCAGCAGTTTTCCGGCAGGAACCCCGAATGCACATTTGGCAGGATTCAATTTCAGATTGTACCTTCTCAGTCTGTTGAAGAATTTTCTCAGATCTTCCATATGATCAGCGGCTTTCTTGGATTTGACGATGACGTCGTCCACATATACTTCGATCTCCTTGTGTATCATGTCGTGAAAGATAGTAGTCATGGCTCTCATGTAGGTGGCGCCAGCATTCTTCAACCCCAAATGGCATCATTTTGTAGCAATACATTCCCCACGGCGTGATGAAAGCCGTTTTCTCTGCATCCTCCTCATCCATCCATATCTGATGATACCCGGCAAAACAATCAACAAAAGACTTGGCACAGTTGTCGATGAGAATGTGTATGTTTGGCAATGGTAAGTCGTCTTTGGGACTGGCCCGGTTGAGATCCCGGTAGTCGACACAGATTCTGACCTTCCAGTCCTTCTTTGGTACTGGCACGATGTTGGCTAACCATGTCGGATATTCCACTACCCTGAGAACCTTGGCTTTGACTTGCTTGGTGACCTCTTCTTTGATTTTCAAACTCATGTCGGGTTTGAATTTCCTGAGCTTCTGCTTTACTGGCGGACAAGTTGGGTTTGTTGGCAGTTTATGAGCTACAATGGATGTGCTGAGGCCAGTCATATCATCATACGACCAGGCAAATATGTCCTTATACCCTTTCAAAAATTTTGTATATTCTTCCTTTTCTGATGGTGACAGGTGAACACTGATGCGAGTTTCTTTGACGTTCTCTGTATCTCCCAAATTAATGACCTCAGTTTCTTCCAGGTTGGACTTAGGTCTGTTCTCAAAATTCTCAACCTCTCTAACGACCTCTTCAGGTATTTCATCTTCTTCTGAATCTATGTCCTTTTGTTGCGTTGTTTCGTTGCAAGTCACAGTCGTTGGTTCATCGTCAAGATAAGTAATAGTAATGCTGTACAAAATAGAGTAAATGATGGAGAAAATAATAAGCGAGATATATATGATTAAATGAAATGCTTTGATTGAATCCATAATTGTTTGAAACATCGGAGCTCTTTTTCGAAATAAAAGACGATGCGGAAAGAAAATCAACTAGTAGAGTGAGCTAAAAATGAAATGCATGGTGCTTTTGTTTAGCCTTGCTACCCCGAAGCCTTCCGGGCCCTGACGGTCCTAATTGACCAATTGCGGAGGCAGTCTCCTTTGCTTGCGGCTTGTATGGAAGGGCCTTCCTCCCCCTCCTCCTCAAAAGAACACAACAGTCCATATCATCATCCTCTAGGAACAAATTCTTCATGGCTGCCAATGTTTCATCTTCTTCGGACCCATATATAGTATCTGCTGGCTGGAAGGTTTGATCCAGGCTAGGTATCGGAAACTCCAATGGATAGTAGGGGCCGCGCCATGGTGGCGACCAGTTCTGGAATTCTTCCCAAGTATAGCCGTACCCTAAGCCAAAAGTAGTGCCATGCTTTTTCAGTGTGATGGGCTCAGTGATCCCCTGGAGATTCTTGCCGAGTCCCTTTCCAGGTTCGTACCCACACCAATTTAAGATGCTTTCAATCTTGTTGTCCCACCATTTGTCTTTGTCCACAGCGTTGACCCTTTCGATGTGGTGGTATGTCTCTCCGCCTATTCTCCTTCTGCCCCCGATCATTGGGATAGTCTGGCGACTATATATGGGATTACTACCGTCGCCATGAATGATCACTTCCTGGTGATTCCATTCGAATTTTACCGCCTGATGCAGGGTCGATGCTACAGCTCCGGCAGCGTGGATCCAGGGGTGTCCTAACAGCAAGTTGTAGGATGCCGGGACGTCTATTACTTGGAAGTCGACGTCGAACCACGTTGGCCCCATTTGCAAGCACAGGCTAATTTCTCCAATAGTAGATCTCTGGGATCCATCGAAGGCTTTGACATTGATAGCCCTGTCTTTGATCTCGTGTAGGCCTTTTCCCAGAGTTCTGAGAGTTACAAGTGGACATATGTTGAGGCTAGACCCTCCATCGATTAGGACTCTGGTGATGAAGTAATCTTCGCATTGTACGGTGATGTGCAGTGCCTTGTTGTGGCTCAAACCTTCTGGTGGCAACTCGTCTTCATGGAAGGTTATTTTATGGCTTTCCAGCACTTGCCCCACCATATTCGCCATCTCACCCCCGGTTATATTGCTGGCCACATAGGTTTCGCTCAGTATCTTTATTAGGGCATTCTTGTGAGCGTCTGAACTTTGCAGTAGGGCTAGGATAGATATCTGTGCCGGCATTTTGTTCAACTGTTCAGCGACCGAATATTCCTTAGCCTGTATTTTCCTCCAAAGGTCGTCGGGCCCAGTCTCAATGGGACGTCCCGAAGCTTGCTTACTGGATTCGGCTAGGTGTTCTGGGGTGTAGACCCTCCCTGTTCTAGTCATTCCTTGTGCGCCAATCGCTTCTCCTGTCTTTGTCTTTCCTTTCCTCTTAGCTTCGGCAGTGTAATCCCAGGGTATGGCGTTTGAGTGGAACGGTGTTACGTCAGTCATTACTACCGGAATAGGCACCCTTGGTGGTAACGCAGCAACTTCAAAGGGTGTAGGTGTCTTCGGAACCCCAAATTCAACCTCGATCGGCCCAGACGCCTTTGCAGAAGGAGGTGCTTCAAATTCAAGTGGTACAGACATATTTACTTCGTCGTCCTTGGAGGGCTAATTCTGTACAATAATTGGGTTGAGGGTAACTGCCGGCTTCTTTGGTTCATCCCCTTCAGCAATCAAACCTATCGACCCTTTAGGGTCCTAATCATCCTCGACCTCAATCATATGAACGTCTCCACCTTTGTGGTCAGGCAGAGGGTTGTTGCGGACATTAGGAGCAGGCTCCTTTTCTACGATGACCTTGTTGTCGATCAGGGTCTGAATCTTATCTTCCAATGAACAGCACTCGTCAAGGGTATGTCCTTTCATGCCGGAGTGATACGCACAGGTCTTATTGGGGTTGACCCACTGGGAGGGATTTTCTGGAGCTTTGGCTGGGATGGGAGTGACGTAACCGGCGGCTTTAAGTCTTTCATATAGCTGGTCAATTGATTCTGCGATGGCTGTGTATTGTCTGGGAGGTTTTCGGTCGAAATTTGGTCTGGGCCTTGGAAAATTTTGGCGAGTGGGTGGCGACTGGTAGTGACAGGGTTGAGTGTTATAAGCTTGGTAAACAGGTGCTGGTTGAGAGTATCTGGGTGAAGTGGGTTGATATGTGAGAGGTGGAGAGGACTGGTAAACGGGAGGTGGATAGGAAGGTGCGGGTGCTTGGTAATTTGGGATAGGCAGATATGTAAGTGGAGGTGATGGGTAGGTGTGGTATTTTGGTGGTGATTTGGCTCCCTGTGCGACCATCACGGCACTCACATCTTTCTTCTTGGATGCGCCACCAGTTTGTAAAGCCTTATTGGTGGCTTGCAATGCTTCAAGATTTGTAACCATACCATTCTTAATGCCCTCTTCGATTCTTTCTCCGAGTTTGATGATATCAGAGAACTTTTGACCCTCGATCAGCATCAACCTCTCGTAATATTGGGGATCCTGAGCCCAGAAGAAGAATCTATTCATTTGCTCTTCTTCTAGGGCCGGCCTAACCTTTGCAGCTTCTGACCTCCAACGAGCGGCATACTCGCGGAATGTTTCGGTGGGTTTCTTCTTCAAATTCTGTATGTAGAATACATCCGGTGCATTCTCTGTATTGAATCGGAATCTATCCATGAAGTCCGATGCCATACCTACCCAACTTGTCCATTTCCTGGGGTCCTGACTGATGTACCTGGATAGTGCATCTCCCTTCAGGCTCCTCATGAAGAGCTTCATACGGATCTTCTCATCTCTTCCAACCCCAACTAGCTTATCGCAATAGGTTCTCAGGTGGACTCTGGGATCTGCTGTTCCATCAAACATTTCGAACTTGGGAGGTTTGTACCCCTCCGAAAGTTCAACATCTGGTTGAGTGCATAAGTCTTCATAATTTAACCCCTCGATACCTTTGTTACCTTCCACGCCCTGAACTCGGCTGGTCAATTTCTTGAGTTCTGCTGCTAAGTTCCTGATAAGGGAGTCTTTGTCATCAGACTCAGGTGCATTTGAGATTGGTTGAGTGTAGTGGGGTACAGTATCCACATAAATAGGAGTGTTGTGGAGATGGTCATTGGTGGTGTTTAGTGGCTCGGGAATGAGTAGTGGAGTGTTATTTGGAGTGTGGCATGCGTTGCAGTGCTGGGTATGAGTGGGTTGTATTCGTGGTTGTGGGGTATTTTGTGGAGGTGCGGGATTCTGGGTGTTGACATCAGGAGCAGCAAGAGAGAATGATAGGCTTGCCAAGTTCCGAACTTGGTCCAACTCTTCCTGGAATTTCAGCAATTTTTGTTCAAGATGAGCAGCAGTTCCCTTAGCAATTGGGGTACCCTGAGAAGTTTCCTCTCTTTCAATCTCCTTTCTAGCACTTGTGTTTTCCATTTTTCCTTTGTTCTTGTTCCGGACAGGACTTGGAGGAGGAGGCCGTGGAGGGCCCTTGGATCTTGTGGAGTATGTTGATGGTGCCAGTATGCACGAACTAACCTTTGGGGAGGGGAATAAGAAATAAAAGAAAAACAAAAAAGGTAACAAGTTAGTGCGGGTTATGAGGAAAAATATTGCAATATTTAAACACGTGCGAAAATGTAAATCGTGTCCTAACTTTTGGTGCCTCGTTGTGCCCGAGGTAGGCCTAGAGACAAATAGTTTTGGAGAACTTATAATGCTAAATGCCTCATTTTATTGATAAAAATAAGACGAATCCCAAAACGACGCTTAAAATAAAGTAAAATGTCACTAATGGCCATTGGCCTCATTACATTTTAAAGCGAAAAAGAAAAGAGACTCCTAACTACTTGGTCCCAGAAGGACCTTCCCCAGGTTGAATGCTCTCGTTGATCAAATCCTCCAGCTCGCGTAGGTTCACCAGTAAAAATGCCTTTGCCAGGCGTTCTCCTTCGTTTCCCTCAGCGTTCTGGCAGTCGGTGACTCTTTTTCTTACTTTTCCTTCCAATTCCAGCAGACTGTATTCCAGATATTCCAGCTTTTCGCTAGCCTTGGTGACCCACTCTTTCCATTCATTGATTTGGTCACTTGATGGGAGATTCCTCCACCAGGTCAGCAAGAGTGAGGGTATACTGACCATACCGAAGTCGGGGACTTTGTTCTCCATTTTCTGCAAAACAAAAGGGATAAGACCATACCCCCCACCGGACTCGACTATTTAAACCAATAATTAGCATTAAAGCATTTAGTTCTCCAAATAAATGTATAAAACATGGAGGTGTCCGTTTGGGTTTCAAGGAAACCCGATGGACTTTGGACAAGGCTATCCTAATGAGTCATTATGTGGACAACATAACTGACTCGGCTAGGTTTGATCATGATGCATGTACAATTTAATCAGAATGAGGTTTCTATTGGGTATTAGACCAGTACCCTTGAGCGGACAACTCAAGAGGATAAGGCACGGAACCGTCGACTGCACCGCTAATCGACTAGTTTTACCGCAAATATGCCTTTGCCAAGTATCAAAAGAGAGAGTTTTAAGTGAAATTGAATTGTTAACTCAGATGGTGTTCTGTGTTCGTGTGTGTAAGAAAAGTCTGTGAAAAGCCTCTGTAAAACTCTCCTTTAGTGCAAAAGGGCAGGCCCTTTTATAGTGCAGAAGATGAGTAAGAAAAAGGTAAGAGAATAGTTTTGAAATCAATCACAAGTTGTTTCCCTTTGGTTAAGGGATTTGATTCAAACGGGCAAAAATAAATAAGGAAATGATTCGTTTTAAAAATATTTTCTAAAGTAGTGTAATAGGGACAAATACACAGCAGTTTATTTAAGGAAATAGTCTGGTAGCACACGGTTTGGGCAGAACAAGGAAAGACAATCAATCAACAGCCAGTAAAATCAGGGTTCGAATCTTAGTGTGAATGAATCCAACCAGAAAAGGTGAGAAGGGGTTTAATTTAAAGAGAATCAACAGTACAAAACCTTTAAAAAAGAACTCGGAATCAATCACAAGCTGGCCAAAGGCCTTTTGAAAGAAGAGAATTTGTCATATAAAAAGCATACAGACATGTGAGACAAGAGAGAGTTGTCGTAAAACTAGCAAGAAATCAGAGTGACCAAGAAGGTTAGGTTCGTAGACTCAGAATGAGCCTGAAAGAGAGTCAAGGGTTCTGAATGGAACCCTAGACCAAACACAAAGTCAAGCTGCCAAAAACCCCAAATACTAGGGTTTCTGACACGAATCAGATGCATAGACGAGAAAACAACAAATAGAACAGGCTCAGTAGTCTCTTTCCGAGACTTATGAGAAAACAAACAGAGAGAGCAGCAAGTTTGAAACACAGGGAATACATTTAGGCAAAACATGGCACTCAAACAAGTTCAGGAGAGAAAAAGCGATACAGGTTTAGGAAAAACAGTGGACGGAACCTGCTTAGAGTTCAAACAAAAGTCCAGTAAAGTCAAACAAGGATTAGAAGCTTAGTAATATACAGTAAAGAAACATACGAGATAGACATGTAAAGCATGCTTATAGAGCCCGGTAGAAGAAAGAACAGAACACAAAAATAGAAGAACATGCACAATATGGCAAAACATAAGAACATAGGAGCAGACATGCAAGGAAAGAACACAAGAACATGGTGTAGACAGATTCACACAAAGAAAAGAAGAAGAAGAAAAGTCAGAAGTCGTTTTAAGATTTTCCGAAAACCCTAAATTGAAACAGACTAATTTTGAAAAAAAATTGGGGAAAAGCTTTAAAACATTGAATATAGCACAGATCCACCATAGATCTAAGTAAATAAAAGAGGAGGGAACCTCGAATAGCCTTAGGGTTTCTCTGAAACAATGAGAAGTCTTGGAAGAGGTCTGGTCTTGAGTCAGAGATGGCCATGACTAGGCTTCTAAAGCTCGAATACGTCGGAATGGGGCCGGAGAGGCCACAGAACACAGATCTGCAGGGGATCTGAACGGACCTCGTCGAGGTCAGACCTCGAAATCTCGAACACCCATGGTTTAGGGGTGAAGGAAGGTGAGCACAGGTCGTCCATGGCCTGAAAAGCCATGGACTCCGGCGAGATAATGGTCGGAGAAGACGAGGGAGGCGATTAGGGTTTGAGTGTTTGAGAGCGTTTGAGAGAGAAGAGAATTCGAAGGCGGCTGTCGAAGAGAAATGGGGATTAGGGTTAGGTCATGTGGAATTAAAACGGAAAGAATCATTTGTGGCCGTTGATCAAAGAGATCAACGACCTGGATTTAAAAGAACCCCGGGCGGGTTTAGCAATTGGGTCAGGGGTCGGGTGAGAAATCAAATTGGGTCGTTTTGATTTGGGGCGGATTGGGCCAAAATTAAGGCTAAAATTGAAATGGAATTGGGGCTGCAATTGAAACGAAATGGGACTACATTTTAAATAGCCAGTTTTTCCCTTTTATTTTATAAAAATAGTGAATGATTTT
>NC_031998.1:42095400-42124237 GCF_001879085.1 Nicotiana attenuata
CTCTCTCTCTCTCTCTCTCTCTCTCTCTCTCTCTCTCTCTCTCTCTCTCTCTCTCTTTCTCTCTCTCTATCTCTCAATCCCTAATTCCAGTAAAGTAGAGCAAAGGAAAAGAGAGCAACAATTTTCACCATTGACAGTCATTAAAAAGCTTTTGAAGCTTTTGAATTTCGAATTTGGGTTTTTCAAAAAACATTATTTGTTTTGAATTGGGTGTTGTTGCAAACAAATGGGAATTCTCTCTAGGTCTCTCTCTATCCCTCAATCCCTAATTCCAGTAATGTAAAGCAAAGGAAAAGAGAGCAGCAATTCCACCATTGACAGCCATTAAAAAGCTTTGAATTCGAATTTGTGTTTTCAAAATCCATTATTTGTTTGGATTGGGTGTTGTTGCAAACAATTGGGAATATGGTTTGGAGTTTATATCTCAATTTTGAGGGTGTTTTGGTGAACATTAGACTTGATTTTGGCTGAAATTCAGATTGAAACGCGAAGAAGAAAAAGAAGAAGAACAAGAAGAAGAAATGACATACATTATACTGCAGAAATTGTAGTAAAGTTGTAGTAAAACTGTATTCTGTTGTTTATATACATATTTTTTATTTAATTATTGTATGAAAGTTGAACAATATTGTATAAAAATTGTATTTAAGTTGTATGATATTGTAGTTGTATATAACTGGGTAGAAATAATATATGAAAGTTGTAGATAAGTTGTATGAAATTTATTTTTACTATGTATAAATCAGATACAAAATATACAACAGACATATTGTATAAATTTTTTATTAAAAAATGTATTTAAGTTGTATGATATTGTAGCTGTATTTTAACTGGGTAGAAATAATATATGAAAATTGTAGATAAGTTATAGTGTCCCAGGTAATTCAAAGCACCACTCATGGCTTTCTGGTAGCAACCTGAATCACTTCCATTTGGAGAGATTTTACTGGCTAATGTGCATACTCAGTGCATTGAATTTCATACACTATCTGTATTGGGCTACAAAGTACAAGTACAGATCACTAAGTTCTAGTAAGTAAAATGTGTAACTAAATTCAATGATTAATACATGTAAGTTTATTGGGCGTTGTTTATGTTATTGCATCTGATTTGTTGATTTTAGAGTAGATCTAAGCTTTAGCTACACTTTTTTGGTTGACTTTTCAATTATCGCAATTTACTGGTCAAGAGTTAGAAATTACTATTGAAAACCTAAATTATGCCTTTTAGTTGGTTTTGTTGTTCTGGTGTAAACTGAAGAAAGAAAATGCTTAGGAACGGATCGTTATAGTTGAAGACGTTGAAGGACTAGAGTCTAAGTATCATAGGATCAGTGATTGTTCAATTTCGCTAATCTTCTCATAGAGAATATCAAAAATATTTTGGGAGGAAGAGCCACTTTTTATTTGTAGAGTTGTTAGTAATGGAGCTAGCTTTTACTTTTCTTATAGGTATGCCTAATGTGTTGTATATGATAATTTTGTGTCACATCTGGCAACTTCTATCACACTTAAACTCTATTTGGAGAGAAGAGGGGAGAGAGGAGAGAAAAAAGGAAAAGAGGTGTAACTAAATCCCTTTATTGAAGGCACGAATAATGGATTGGGAGCCTTATAAGGTGAATTGTATATGTTTTATAACTAAAATGTGTTTAGGTCGGGTAAATACAAAAACATGGACATTTTTTAGTAAGAAGGTTTCAAATAGTGTATAGCAATGAAAAAATACCTAAATTTTTCTCCTCCATTTATATATTGTATTATTGCACCATATGGGGTAATTTCTCTTCCTGTGTATGGTCCTGTCCAGCGTGACTTAAATTTTCCAGGGAATAATCTCAATCGGCTATTGTACAACAGAACTTGATTTCCAACTTTAAAATCTTTATGGCGGATGAGCTTGTCGTGCCATTTTTTTGTCTTTTCCTTGTACAATTTAGCATTTTCGTATGTTGTAAGTCTGAATTCTTCCAACTCATCAAGCTGCAATAGACGATTTTTACTTGCATCTGTAAGTTACGATTCAACAATTTTATAGCCCAATATGTTTTATGTTCTAATTTTACAGGTAAATGACAAGCTTTCCCAAAAATTAGTTTATAAGGAGATGTGCCTATGGGAGTTTTATAAGCAGTTCTGTATGCCCATAAAGCATCATCCAATTTTAAAGACCAATCTTTTCGAGAAGAACCAACAGTTTTTTCTAAAATTCTTTTTAGTTCTCTGTTGGAAACTTCTACCTGCCCGCTTGTTTGAGCATGATATGGAGTTCCCATTTTATGAGTTACTCCATATTTTAACAACAAACTAGCAAATTATCTATTTATAAAATGAGTTCCTTGATCACTTATTATAACTCCTGGAGTTCCAAATCTAGAAAAAATATTTTTCTTGAGAAAAGCACAAACAATATGAGCATCATTATTTCTAGTAGCAATTGCTTCTACCCATTTTGAAACATAGTCAACAGCTACCAAAATATATTCACAGCCGTTTGAAGGAGGAAAAAGTCCCATAAAATCAATACCCCATACATCAATGATTTCACACACAAAAATAGAGTTAAGAGAAAATTCGTCCCTTATTTAAATGTTACCGATTCTCTGACATTTATCGCAAGTCGCGACATAATTCCTTGCATCTTTGAATAGAGTAGGCCAGAAAAATCTAACTTCAAGTACTTTAGCTGCCGTCTTTCTTCCTCCATAGTGTCCTCCTACATCCCCATCATGGCAGTGATTTAAGATGTTCATTTCTGTCTCCGGCACACATCTCCTGATTTTATCATCTGCACAAAATTTAAACAAGTAAGGATCTTCCCAGTAATAATGTCTTGCTTCTTTTTTAAGTTTCTTCTTTTGTTCATAAGAAAAATCTTTTGGAATCCATCCTCCAGCCAAGTAGTTGGCAAATATCAGCAAACCAAAATGGTCGATTTATAACGGTTGTGACTGAAAATATATGTTCATCGGGAAATTCCTCTTTGATATCTTTTATCTCAGTAGGAGGGTTTTCCAAACGAGACAAATGATCAGCTGTCTGATTCTTAGAACCTTTTCTATCTTTTATTTTAAGATCGAATTCTTGCAAAAGGAGTATCCATCTTAGCAATCTGGGTCTAGCATCTTTCTTTGCTAAGAGGTACTTTAAAGCTGCATGATCAGTATAAATTGTAACCTTTGTTCCTATCAAATAGGAACGAAGTTTGTTAAACGCAAATATTACTACTAGTAGTTCCTTCTCAGTTGTAGTATAATTCTTTTGAGCTTCATTAAGTGTTCCACTGGCGTAGTAGATTGGTCTGAAGATCTTGTCTTTCTTTTATCCCAATATCGCTCCTACTGTTGCATCACTTGCATCACACATTATTTCAAAGGGTTGGCTCCAGTCGGGAGAAACAACAATTGGAGCATTAGTCAATTGTTTCTTGAGAATCTCAAATGCTTTCCTGCAATTATCTGAAAATTCGAACTTCACATCTTTCATCAGTAGGTTAGTCAGAGGTTTTGAAATTTTTGAAAAATCTTTTATAAACCTTCTATAAAAATTTGCATGCCCTAAGAAACTTTTAATTCCGTTAACAGTGGTAGGAGGGGGTAATCCTGCTATGAGGTCAATTTTAGCCTTATCAACTTCTATCCCTTTAGCATAAATTTTATGTCCTAAAACAATTTTATGTGTTACCATGAAGTGACATTTTTCCCAATTAAGAACCAAATTTGTCTCTTCACATCTTTTAAGCACCAAAGTCAAATGATAGAGACAATCTTCAAATATCTTATCAAAAAGTGTGAAATCATCCATAAAGATTTCAAGAAACTATTCAGTCATGTCTGAGAAAATTACCAACCTGCAATGCTGAAATGTAGCAGGAGCATTGTATAATCCAAATGGCATTCTTCAGTAAGCATACGTACCTTGAGGGCATGTGAATGTGGTTTTCTCTTGATCTTCTGGAGCAATTGGTATCTGATTATGACCAGAATATCCGTCAAGAAAATAATAGAAACTACGGCCTACAACTCTTTCAAGCATTTGATCAATAAAAGGCAAAGGAAAATGATCTTTCCTAGTGGCATCATTAAGCCTTCTGTAATCAATACAGACTCTCCATCATGTGACTGTTCTAGTAGGTATGAGTTTATTATTTTCATTTTTTATTACTGGCATACGTCCTTTCTTTGGTACTACCTGTACAGGACTTACCCAAGGACTGTTAGATATTGGATAAATGATACCTGCTGCTAGAAGTTCACCACTTCTTTCTTGACGA
Source organism: Nicotiana attenuata (assembly GCF_001879085.1). Lineage (NCBI taxonomy): Eukaryota > Viridiplantae > Streptophyta > Magnoliopsida > Solanales > Solanaceae > Nicotiana > Nicotiana attenuata. Next base: position 42,099,673 of record NC_031998.1, read on the forward strand.
CTTCCTGCATTGCTGGGTTCAGTCTCCTTTGGCGTTGAACTATTGGCTTATAGTCATTCTCCATAAGAATCATGTGCATACAAATAGCTGGATTGATTCCTTTGATGTCAGCTATAGTCCACCCTAAAGGCTCTTTTGTGTTTTCTCAGGACTCCAATCAGTTTGCTTTCCTGTTCTATATTCAAAGAAGATGAAATGATTACTGGAAATAATTTAGGTTCAAGAAACACATATTTTAAATGAGAAGGAAGTTCTTTGAGTTCAATTTTTAATTGAACTCCTTCTTGTGAGACTTTCTCATTTTCTGACTCTTTTTCTTGTATTTCAGCTTGTTCTCTAATTACGGGGTTATCATCACTTATGGTACCCGACCTAACGAAACATCTCTCCAATGAATCAGTAATTAACTGATTATCTTTGTATTCATCTACAAGGTCATCTAGTAAGTCAATTTGAAAACAAGGTGATGATGACTCATCCCCAGGAAATTTCATATTTTCTGCATGTCAAAAATTACTCTTTACTCATCAACTCGCAATATTAGTTGTCCTTGATGAACATCAAAATTGGTCTCCCTGTTGCGCGAATAGTCTACCTAAAATTAATGGTACCTCAGTATTTTCTTCCATTTCAAGCACTATAAAATTTACTGGAAATATAAATTTGCTAACTCTAACAAGGATATCTTCAATAATTCCTTTTGGTCTCTTAGTACTTTGATCAGCTAATTGAAGAGACACACCAGTATCTTTTATTTTACCAAGTTCTAATTTCCTAAAAATTGAAAAAAGCATTATATTTATTAAAGCATCTGAATCACATAACGCCTTTTCAAAGTGAGTACCTCCCACGGTACAAGGAATTGTAAAACTTCCTGGATCACCAAGTTTCTGGGGGAGCTTATTTTGAAGTATAGCACTAATTTTTCTGTAAGCTTAACCACTGAAACTTCTTTCAATTTTCTTTTACTTGACAAAATTTCTTTAAGAAATTTAGCATATGAAAGCATTTGCGTCAAAGCATCTGTGAAAAGTATGTTAACGTAAAGTTGCTTCAAAATATCTAGAAACTTTGAAAATTGTTTGTCAAGCTTTTCTCTTTTCATCTTTTGGGGAAAAGGGGGAGGTATAGAGTGAGGATTTGTTATCAATTCATTTTCTTGTACATTTTTCCCTTTATTCTTTTATTCTTTTGGAAACTTAGATTCTATTTTATTCTCACCTTCATTTACCTTTTCCACCTCTTGTGGATTTCCTTCTCTACCTGCATATGGATCATCAAGAGATTTACCTGATCGTAGAGAGATGGCTTTGAGGTGTTCTTTTGGGTTTTCTCTGTGTTGCTTGGTAGAACACCTTGAATTTATCCAGACATGAGGGTTGCCAATTGGCTTACCTGAATTTCCAAATTCTTGATAGCTGAATAATGACTTTCAACCTTCTCTTCAATAGCCTTAATGAATTTATACATCAGGTCTTCAAGGCTTTGTTGATGAGCTCTTTAAGGCTGCTGCTGATATTGTTGAAAATTTTTTCGCCCTCTATTTTGATTTTGAAAACTAGGTTGTCCCTGTACCTGCTAATCGTTGCCTACTCCGTACCAATAAAAGGTAGAAAGAGAGGGTAGCAATAGCTTTTACCCGATATGAGGGTCGGGATCGAATTCCTCAGGGAGCTAGAAAGGGAGTTGATGTATCTATTTAGTCTAGAATCGTGTAACTGTTCCAAATGTCACTTCCAACATTTTTGGGTTTTCTTTTATAAACTAATATTATAAAACTACTAATTGGAATTGAAACTATATTACGCTAAGAGATAATTGCTAAGAGTTGTATCTAATGGATTAAGGGGCACTAGGGTAGTGACTTTCACCTAGGTGGCTAATTGACGGGTAATTGCTTCTAAGGCTTGATTGACATGATTGGGGAAATATGTATAACCGTTGCACAATTTTACCCACTCTCACACCCTCGGTAGAGAGAGTGATTTTGCCCAATTGACTCTCTCGAGACCAAATGGGTAGGCAAATTAGCTCAAGCAACTAGGGTTCAAGTCGGGTAATTACTCTCTCGAGATTTAACCCTTTAATTGGGACTATCAATTCTCTTGAGTCCATTTCATTTCCTTGTTGGGTCAATTTCGGAGACTTAGGCTCTCTCTCACAAGAAGAGCCAAGTCAACTTAGCACAAACCAGTGTTTGCAACCACCAATTCATCAATTAAACCATAAAATTGACCCAAATACAAACACCCATAATAAATCTGACCTTAAATCACAACACCCACCAATTACCCACACTAGGGTTGAGCCACAACCCTAGCTAATGGGTTTAGCTACTCATGCTTGAACAAGAAATTAGAGAAATAGATGAAAAAGAAGACATATTAACTAAGCACTAAAGTAAAATACAAGAATCTATCGTTAAAAGTAAGCTAAGGTGCCAAAAATGGCTACAGATGATGTTCTCACGAGCGCAGTTGCTAAAATAAAATAACTGATTACCCTAAAAATGGGAAAATATTCTATTTATACTAAGCTGGAAAAATTGGACAAAAATGCCCCTGCGGGGTCAGTGCGGGCCACACAAAATGGACTGCGGCCGCACTAGGCTCTTGGACTTCAAATCCTGGCTCTCTGAACTTGGGCTCCGTGGACCGCGCAGAGTGGACAGCGGCCGCGGAGGCAACTAGCGCAGTCCGCACAAACATGACCGCGGATCGCATGGCTTTGAACCTTGGCAATTTCAACTCTCTGAAGTTCTCTTCCGCGGATTGCACATAATGGCAGTGCGGCCGCGGAGCCTTCACCGCGGACCGCACAATGTGTACTGCGGCCGCGTTGCTTGAAGCTTGGTTTTACCATTCTCTGAATCTACCTAGTGCGGACCGCACAGAATGGACTGCGGCCACACTAGGTTTTATACCTTACAATCTGCTCTGTGAATCTCCCTAGTGCGGACCGCACAAGGTGTAGTGCGGCCGTACTAGGCCTGTTTGTCCTGAGTTTGCCTTGTTTTTGGTACTTGTGCAGATTTCACTCCTTTTGAGCCGATCTTGGACATTTCGTCACTTTGTCGATCAAACCTGCAATCAAGCACAACCTATGAGCCTTTTGGGACTATTTTGTAACAATTTATAATCAAAACGTAAGCAAGAAGGGGCATAAAACAAGTCAAAATCCCTAGTTGCACCTCCAAATTCCGGATAGAGGTATTGTGGGAAGCCAATTGAGCATCGGAATCTTGGTTCTTCTTCATCATTTGTTCGAACATCATTTCTATTCTTCCCATATCATTACCCGAAGAACTAGATCCTTGAGAAGGGAATGGGGGTGGATTGTTCGGTTGTTGGTACATTGGGGGCCTTTGAAAGCCTTTCCCCCGATTGCCTTGGTTTCCATTGTTGTTCCAATTGCCTTGACCATTGTTGTTCCAATTGTTGTTATTACCATTCCAATGCCCTTGGTTGCCGTGATTGTTGTTCCCCCAATTACCGCCTTGGTTGTTGTTGTTCCAATTACCACCACCTTGTTGTTGATTGCCCCAATTACCTTGGGGTCGCCATTGTTGGTTTGAAGAGTTGCTTCTATTGCCTTCATAGTTATTAACATATTGTACCTCTTCATTTTGCTCATCATAGCCATCATTTTGAAACCCATCACAATCATCATCAAATGGCTCAGAATTCCCTTGGTTTTGTTGCCTTCTCTTGTTGGTAAGCATACTCACACTTTCCATAGCATTCACTTGGCGAGGATTTTGGACTTGTTGCAACTGTGCCTTAGCCAATTGGTTCATAGTAGTTGTCAACTCCGCTATGGCCTGTCTATGGTCATGTAATTCCTTGTGCAAATGGATGACCGTGGGGTCACCTTGGGGAATATTCGCTCTACTTTGCCATACGGAGGATGTATCCGCCATCTCATCAAGAATCTCGCAAGCTTCGTCATAAGACAACTTCATGAAATTACCCCCGGCCAATTGATTGACTATGCATTGATTTGTAGTATTGATGCCTCGATAGAAGGTTTGTTGAATCATCGCCTCGGTCATATCGTTGTTTGGGCATTCTTTCACCATTGTTCTAAACCGCTCCCAAATCTCATGCAAAGGTTCCGTGGTAGCCAATATCTCATCTCGAAGTGCCGCCATGTGCCCGGGTGAGAAGAATTTTGCAATAAGTTTGTCCGCCAACTCATCCCAAGTTGTGATGCAATGGTTGGGGAGTCTCTCTAGCCAATCCAATGCCTTTCCCCGAAGTGAGAACGGGAAAAGTCTCAACCTAAGAGCATCTTCGGACACATTCGTCTGCTTGCTACCCCAACATGTATCCACGAACTCCTTTTGATGTTTGTAGGCATTTTGNGCACAAAATGGAAGTGCGGCCGCACTAAGGCCACCGCGGACCGCACAGGTCTAAGGTCCAAATAATAAGCTCTCTGAATCTCACCACCGCGGCCCGCACAAAATGGTACCGCGGCCGCGGTGGGCCAAATGTAGTGCGGCCGCACTGGGCTTAAGGTCAACTTTCAGAAAATCATCACCGCGGACCGCACAAACACGACCGCGGTCCGCGGAGGGTGCCTAGATATGGCACTGAGTTAGGGTTCTTGGGTTTTGCATTTTAGTTCAAGTTTTCACCTAGATATTGTCCCTACTCAATTACCCAGTTAATTATGCTCACCAAGCACACAAAATTTAACATTTCAACTAAACTAATCTAAAAATTGAAGAAATACGGGAATGAAGAAGGATTACAAGCTACAAGAAATGAAACTAAAATGAAATTAAACAATTAGACTAAAAGGAGTTAGGTGAACTGTTACCAGAATTTGAGCAGGAAAGAATCAACACAAAGCAACGATTAATCACGAGCAAGGAAGAAGGATGAACAGTATTTAGTCTCTTATGAGTTTAAAATTGGCGAAAAGTGTAAACAGGGGTCCCTGAGGCCTATTTATAGACAACCGCTGGGACCCATCCTCACCTACCAGCGGCCGCACAAAAATGGACCGCGGTCCGCGCTGGGTTTGTTTAGAAGAAATTTGAGAAGGCAACCTATGCGTTTCGCACAAAATGCCATGCGGCCGCGATGGCAAACTTCAGAGAGTCCTCCACTTAGCCTTCACCAGTGCGGACCGCACAAAGTGTAGTGCGGCCGCACTAGCAAATTCAGAGACTGATCATTTTCTTCACACCGTTTTGCACTGCATCAACACAATTCCTGCAGCATCTCACAACCAATTAGCCCAAAAATTAATCCTATACTACAAAGAAAATCAAAGAAAACAAGAAGAAAAAGACATGGGTTGCCTCCCAAGAAGCGCCTGATTTAACGTCGCGGCACGATGCGGCTTACCATTACATCATTTTAGATCAAGAAGCGCCACCACGTGGCTGTCATCAAGTTTTCCAAGAAGCAATAAAAAGTATGCCCAGCAAGTCGGTCAAGCATCTGATCAATGAAGGGCAAGGGATAATGATCCTTGCGGGTCACTTTGTTCAACTTCCGATGATCCATGCAAACCCCCCATCTGGTAATGGTCCGAGTGGGACTAAGTTCATTGTTGACATTTGTCACCACAGTCCTTCCACCCTTCTTCGGCACACATTGCACCGGAGAAATCCATGAGCTATCGGAGATTGGGTACACCACGCTTGCATCTGGCCACTTGATCACTTCTTGCATTGTTTCATTAGGTCTCCTTTGATGTTCTAGGGAGAGCTTTGAATCATCCTCCAGAATAATCTTGTGCATGCAAAATGCGGGTCTGAGGTGTGAAGGTAGTGGCTCCAATTCTAACACTAGTTGCTCCACAATTGATGGTTTGGTTGGTGGAGTTTGCCGATTTTCAAGATCCAAAGACAATTTTCTTGGATCATAGGAGTAAGAGTCCATCCCATGTAAGGCATTGACACACTCCACTTTTCTTGCATCAGCATTGACATCAAGATGTAATAGCACGGCCTCAAGGGGATCCTCCACGTTAATCATAGAACCTGTGTCATCCACTATCACAGCTGTGACAATGTGCACAAATGAGCACACCTCGGTGCTATTGGGTTTCTTCATGGATTTGCAAACATGGAAGACGACCTTCTCATCACCCACTCGGAAAGTTAGTTCGCCCGCTTCAACATCAACCAATGCCTTCCCCGTTGCAAGGAAAGGTCTCCCTAGAATAATTGGGACCTCATAGTCCACCTCACAATCCAAAATCACAAAGTCCGCCAACAAGATAAATTTGTCCACCCGGACAAGCACATCATCAACTATACCCAAAGGACGCTTCATTGATCTATCTGCCATCTGTAATCTCATGAAAGTTGGCCTTGGTGGCCCAATACCCAGGGTCTTGAAAACTGATAAGGGCATTAAATTGATACTAGCCCCAAGATCACATAAAGCTTTGCCAAAGTCTGCACTACTAATAGTGCAGGGGATAGTGAAAGCACCAGGATCCTCTAATTTCGGGGCCATTGAATGTACTGTGGCACTAACTTGGTGGGTCATCTTGATAGTTTCACAGTCCATTGATCTTTTCTTTGTAACGAAATCTTTCATGAATTTAGCATAACCAGGCATTTGCTCCAAAGCCTCCACCAAAGGCACGTTGATGGATAAGCTCTTCATCATGTCAATGAACTTTTTGAATTGGTTGTCACTTTTCTGCTTGGCTAACCTTTGAGGATAGGGGGGAGGTGGTATAGGCAAAGGTGCCTTGGCTTTTGGCACCACCGGCTCCGGCATGTCAATTATGTGCTCCCTAGACGGGTTCACGGCCTCTTGAGTTTCCACCTTGGTTTCATTAATGTCAATCCTCACTTCATTGTTCACATTATCTTCAACCACATCTTCAACTACCAAAGGAACATCATTTTCTTGCAACTCAACATCATCATCCACAACTTGCTTATCTTTTGAGGCATGCACATCACCGCCTCTCCCACTTCTTGTTGTAACCGCCATCACATGATTGTTCCCACCCTTAGGGTTCACTACCGTATCACTTGGTAGAGCACCCTTAGGGCGAGTATTCAACGATTGAGAGATTTGGCCTAATTGCACCTCCAAATTCTGGATAGAGGTATTGTGGGAAGCTAATTGAGCATCGGAATCTTGGTTCTTCTTCATCATTTGTTCGAACATCATTTCTATTCTTCCCATATCATTACCCGAAGAACTAGATCCTTGAGAAGGGAATGGGGGTGGATTGTTCGGTTGTTGGTACATTGGGGGCCTTTGAAAGCCTTTCCCCCGATTGCCTTGGTTTCCATTGTTGTTCCAATTGCCTTGACCATTGTTGTTCCCAAATTGTTGTATTACCATTCCATGCCCTTGGTTGCCTTGATTGTTGTTCCCCCAATTACCGCCTTGGTTGTTGTTGTTCCAATTACCACCACCTTGTTGTTGATTGCCCCAATTACCTTGGGGTCGCCATTGTTGGTTTGAAGAGTTGCCTCTATTGCCTTGATAGTTGTTAACATATTGCCTCTTCATTTTGCTCATCATTGCATCATTTTGAAAGCCATCACACTCATCATCAAATTGCTCGGAATTCCCTTGGTTTTGTTGCCTCCTTTGCCTTCTTTTGTTGGTAAGCATACTCACACTTTCCATAGCATTCACTTGGCGAGGATTTTGGACTTGTTGCAACTGTGCCTTAGCCAATTGGTTCATAGTAGTTGTCAACTCCGCTATGGCCTGTCCATGGTCATGTAGTTCCTTGTGCAAATGGACGACCGTGGGGTCACCTTGGGGAACATTCTCTCTACTTTGCCATGCGGAGGATGTATCCGCTATCTCATCAAGAATCTCGCAAGCTTTGTCATAAGACAACTTCATGAAATTACCCCCGGCCGATTGATTGACTATGCACTGATTTGTAGTATTGATGCCCCGATAGAAGGTTTGTTGAATCATCGCCTCGGTCATATCGTTGTTTGGGCATTCTTTCACCATTGTTCTAAACCGCTCCCAAATCTCATGCAAAGGTTCCGTGGGTTCTTGCTTGAAAGCCAATATCTCATCTCGAAGTGCCGCCATATGCCCGGGTGAGAAGAATTTAGCAATAAATTTATCCGCCAACTCATCCCAAGTTGTGATGGAATGGTTGGGGAGTCTCTCTAGCCAATCCAATGCCTTTCCCCGAAGTGAGAACGGGAAAAGTCTCAACCTAAGAGCATCTTCGGACACATTCGTCTGCTTGCTACCCCAACATGTATCCACGAACTCCTTTTGATGTTTGTAGGCATTTTGATCCGCAGCGCCCGTGAAATACCCACGCTGCTCAAGTAAGGTCAACATCACATTAGTTATCTGAAAATTGCCTGCCCGGATTCTGGGTGGGACAATAGCACTTGCATATCCTTGGTTTGGTAATACTCTTGGAGCCACTCTTGGAGGTGGCGGAGGAGGGTCTGGAACATTATCTTTAGCATTGGCCTGACGGCCTCGTCTTGGTCCGGGAGGTACAAGAGGCACCTCATCCTCTCCAATTTCATCTACCTCCTCCCCCGCAAGCACATTTCCAAGAGGGTCATTAGCATTTAAAGCCATTGGGTACCTGTAGTAATAACACACACAAATTAGTAATAAGGAAGGAAAGAAGAACAACACACAAAACTAACTAAATAGATAGCCAAAACCGTTAGCTCCCCAACGGCGCCAAAAAGTGATCGCTGCCTACTCCGCACCATTAAAAGGTAGCAAGAGAAGGTCGCAATAGCTTTTGCCCGATATGAGGGTCGGGATCGAATTCCTCAGGGAGCTAAAAAGGGAGTTGATGTATCTATTTAGTCTAGAATCGTGTAATTGTTCCAAATGTCACTTCCAACATTTTTGGGTTTTCTTTTATAAACTACTATTATAAAACTACTAATTGGAATTGAAACTAGATTACGCTAAGAGATAATTGCTAAGAGTTGTATCTAACGGATTAAGGGGCACTAGGGAAGTGACTTTCACCTAGGTGGCTAATTGACGGGTAATTGCTTCTAAGGCTTGATTGACATGATTGGGGAAATATGTATAACCGTTGCACAATTTTACCCACTCTCACACCTCTCGGTAGAGAGAGTGATTTTGCCCAATTGACTCTCTCGAGACCAAATGGGTAGGCAAATTAGCTCAAGCAACTAGGGTTTAAGTCGGGTAATTACTCTCTCGAGATTTAACCCTTTAATTGGGACTATCAATTCTCTTGAGTCCATCCCAATTCCTTGTTGGGTCAATTTTGGAGACTTAGGCTCTCTCTCTCAAAAAGAGCCAAGTCAACTTAGCACAAACAAGTGTTTGCAACCACCAATTCAACAATTAAACCATAAAATTGACCAAATACAAACGCCCATAATAAATCTGACCTTAAATCACAACACCCATCAATTACCCACACTAGGGTTGAGCCACAACCCTAGCTAATGGGTTTAGCTACTCATGCTTGAACAAGAAATTAGAGAAATAGATGAAAAAACAAGACATATTAATTAAACACTAAAGTAAAATACAAGAATCTATCGTTAAAAGTAAGCTAAGGTGCCAAAAATGGCTACAGATGATGTTCTCACTAGCGCAGCTGCTAAAATGAAATAACTGATTACCCTAAAAATGGAAAATTGTTCTATTTATACTAAGCTAGAAAAATTGGACAAAAATGCTCCTGCGGGGTCAGTGCGGGCCGCACAAAATGGACTGCGGCCGCACTAGGCTCTTGGACTTCAAATCCTGGCTCTCTGAACTTGGGCTCCGCGGACCGTGCAGAGTGGACCGCGGCCGTGGAGGCAGCTAGCGTGGTCCGCACAAACATGACCGCCGACCGCATGGCTTTGAACCTTAGCAATTTCAACTCTCTGAAGTTCTCTTCCGCGGACCGCACATAATGGCAGTGCGACCGCGGAGCCTTCACCGCGGACCACACAATGTGTACTGCGGCCGCGTTGCTTGAAGCTTGGTTTTGCCATTCTCTGAATCTACCTAATGCGGACCGCACAGAATGGACTGCGGCCGCACTAGGTTTTATTCCTTACAATCTGCCCTGTGAATCTCCCTAGTGTGGACCGCACAAAGTGTAGTGCGGCCGCACTAGGCCTGTTTGTCCCGAGTTTGCCTTGTTTTTTGTACTTGTGCAGATTTCACTCCTTTTGAACCGATCTTTGACATTTTGCCACTTTGTCGATCAAACCTGCAATCAAGCACAACCTATGAGCCTTTTGGGACTATTTTGTAACAATTTATAATCAAAGCGTAAGCAAGAAGGGGCATAAAACACATCAAAATCCCTAGTTATCACCTGCTGCTTTTGATTAAAAAATCTTTGAGGATTTTCAGCGCCATTAGAATTACTCCATTGAAATCCTGGATGTTTTTGTGCCATGGGACTACCGACTAAGTAATTATTTCTATAACCAATCACATTTACATGTTCCTCATTTTGTGTTGAAGCTTGAGATTCATGATTCGAATGATTACCTTGACAAATATCACAATTCTCAAGTTGGGATGATGTGTGAGCACCTACTTGAAAGGCCTCAACTTTTTGTGTTAAGCTTGCAATTTGTTGTGTCAATGAATTCAAAGCTTCAACTTGATTTACTCCTGCTATTTTTTTGATAATCATTCTGTCTGAGGGCCATTGAACAGCATTTTTAGAAATTTCATTAAGCAATTGCATTGCTTCTGCAGTAGTTTTTCCCATTATTGATCCTCCTGATGCTGCATCAATTACATTTCTAGCTGAGGGTTTAAGACCATGATAGAAAATATATAAAATATCAGGGTCTTGGATACCATGATGTGGGCATTTTCTTAACATTGCTGCTAATCTTTCCCATGCCTAGTATACAGATTCAGCATCTATCTGCATAAAATTATTGATCTCTTGCTTCGTTTTAATTATTTTGCAGGTGAAAAATATTTATTAAGAAATTTTTGGGTCATTTGGTCCCATGTTGTAATGAAACCTCTTGGTAGATTTCGCAACCATGTTTTGGCTTCACCTTTTAATGAAAAAGGAAAAGGCCGCAATCCGATAGCATCTGTTGTGACTCCACTATACCTGCAAGTTTCAACTAATTCAAGAAAATCAATTAAATGGGTGTGAGGATCTTCACTCGCATCACCAGTAAACTGACATGACTGTTGAATGGTTGAATCAAGCATGTGGCGGATTTCAAAGTTGTTTGCTGCAATTGGTGGTCTCCTCATACTTGATTCTCCTTCAAAATGATCTGGCCTTGCGCAATCACGGAGTATTCTATCACGCCGTGGTGCCACCTCATCAAACTATTCTTCTACTTGATGTGGTGGAAGTTGGTTATTGAGTTCTTCGTTCTCCATTTCCTCTGATGTGAAAATTTGAGATTGTGAGGTTTGTTCTTTTCGCAACAACCGCAAGAATTTTTCAATTTCAGGATCGTATTCGACTAGTTCTCTAGAAGAGGAACGGGTCATATACTTTATGAAGTTTCTGCAGAAAGTTAAAATAATTATATAATAAAAAAACTCAAATTAGTAGTAAAATAATTAATCTGTAGTAGACTTTAGCCAATCTCCGGCAACAGCGCCGAAAATTTGACGAGTGTCTAGCGTGTATATAATTTAAACTCGTACTCTATCAAATAATAGTATAGAAAGATGTCGAACCACATAGATTGGTATATCTATTCTACAGACGTTTCTTGTTTTAATTACTATTTGAGAAAATCAGAAAGAGTTGAGTTGTGAATTAACTAACTAAAAATGCATGAATAGACCAATAGAAAATATTTTACTTTTCACAAATATAATAAAAAGGTGTTGGGATCATAACTTCACTTTAATATTTCTATTATATAATAGATATAATTATCCTTCAATTTCTATTTCTCACAAATGTGTAGATGCCTCTCACGATTACATTTATATATTATTACTCAAGTTGAATAATTAATTGCACTCCTCTCGGTTATACAAATTAATCTTCAAAATAGTAATACTAAAGAACCAGAAATAAATGATTGAACCAAAACATGTTCTTGTTAGTAAGTCCCTTTCGGTTACTCTACTTGTTATAGCTGATTATTACACTATTCGCCTCTCTCGATTACAAATAAGTGTAAAATTAATTATAACATAAAAGAGATAGATGTTACTGAATAAATATTAACATCTATCAATACTACAATTAACAATATTATTTCTTCCGCCTCTCTCGATTACAGAATTAATAAACAGTTAATATGTAGAACAAGATAGATAAATGTTAATAAATCAAATAACGTCTAACTGTAAAAGCAGATAAAAGTTAAATACAAAGTTTTAGATCAAGTATGTGAATTTGAGGAATAATATCTACTATTATATAAAAATATTAAGATCCATCTTTCTCCTAACACAAGAAAAATTAAGAGAAATCTCACCTTACCTGGAGCCGGCAACAGCGGACCGTTTTTGCCCATCCCCTATTTCATGAATGGCTAGGGCGACAATACCGAGTGCAATAGCTCTGCCGGTTAATGCACCAACAGTGCGTGGCATTGACACTTATCGCATTTCTGAACATAAGTTCTAGCGTCTAGTTCCATCCGGGGCCAGTAGTATCCTGCCCTAATTAGCTTTAATACCAAGGAATCCGCGCCCGAGCAATTTCCACGGATTCCTTCGTGAAATTCTCTCATGACGTAATTAGCCTCGGAGACTCCTAAACATCGGGCCAGCGGGCCTTGGAAATATTTTCTATACAATTGACCTCCCATAAAACAGTATCGGGCTGCTTTAGCGCGCAGCGCCCGGGATGCCTTGGGATCTTCGGGTAGTTTTCCATGCTCGAGATAGTGTGGGTAGCGAGTTTCTGCTCCCGTTAAAATTTTAGTAACATACTAAATAGAAGATTGCATACCTTTGTCTTCACGGACTAAAACGACACTTACCGCAACCTCTGAGACCGCTATGTAAATCAGCAATTGTTTGCCTTCCTCCGGTTTATATAATAATGGAGGGACCGATAAACACCTTTTAAAATATTTTAGAGCCTGCTGACATTCCGGAGTCCATTGGAAGTTGTTCTTCTTTTTCAGAAGTGAAAATAAGTGATGGCATTTTTCCGAAGACTGGGAAATGAATCTGCTTAAAGCGGCTAGTCTTCATGTTAACCTTTGAACCTCTTTCATATTTGATAGCTGGTCGGGGATGTCCTCTATGGCTTTAGTTTTATATGGATTGACTTTGATCACCCTTTGCGACACCAGGAACCCTAAGAATTTACCGGTGCTGACTCTGAATGCACACTTTTCGGGGTTAAGCTTCATGTTGTGCTTCCTCAGGTTGTCAAAGGTTTCTTGCAGGTGTTTAAGATGATCACTTGGGTCAAAGACTTAACTAGAATATCATCTATGTAAACTTCCATGGTTTTCCCTATTTGTTTTTCAAATATTTTATTCACAAGCCTCTGATAAGTAGCTCTGGCGTTCTTAAGCCGGAAAGGCATCACATTATAGCAATATGTGCCGAAGTTCGTTATGAACAAAGTTTTTTCCCGATTCTCCGGGTTCATTTTGATTTGGTTGTACCCGGAATAGGCATCGAGGAAACTCATCAAATCGTGCCCGACCATCGCATCAATCATTTGATTGTCAATGGGAATGAGTCTTTGAGCACGCCTTATTTAGATCCTTATAGTCTACACACATGCAAATTTATTATTCTTTTTTGGAACTACTACTACATTAGCTAGCCGGTCAGGATACTTTACCTCCCGAATTGAACCAATATCAAGCAATCGAGTTATCTCTTCTTTGACGAACTTGTGTATGGCCACCTCTAGCGGAATACCTATCATATCCGCATGCGACCACGCAAAACAGCCAACGTTAAATTTGAGAATTTTTATAAATACTTACCTGAGATCGGGGTTTAGTCTTGTCCCTAAGTGGAACTTCCTCTCCAAGAATTTCTCAAACAATGCAACTTGCTCGAGTTCTTGGGCTGTGGATTTAGTTGCGTCCGTTTCTTCTGGTACCTGGAAATATCTTAGTACCTGATAGGATTCCGACTCCTCCTCTCTCTGTTGACTTCGTTCGGCTAGGGAGCAGGCATCGGTTCATGTAATTGCTATGCCGCATGCTCCTTCCCTTTGCTACTGGAAACTGAGACCGCGTTCATCTCCATTGTTGCCGGTTGATCTCCTCTTATTTGTTTAATTTTCTCCGAATTTGGGAATTTCATAAGTTGATGGTATGTTGACGGTACAACCTTCATCTCGTGCAACCATGGTCTTCTAAGAATAATATTGTATCCCATATCGCCGTCTACTACCTCAAAAAGGGGTCGTCTTCATTACCCCTTCGGCATTTGTGGGCAACAAGACTTCCCCTCGATTTGTCACGCTTACTAAATTGAATCCGACGAGGAGCTTTGTGGCCGGAATAATGCTTCCGGTTAGCTTGGCTTGTTCTGACGCTCTCTGTTGGGTAATATTGGTTGAACTCCCTGAGTCTACCAAAACACGTTTAGTTTGAAAATCTAAAAATTAATGGAAATTACCTGGGCATAGTTGTGCGGTATCCGCGTCCTCTTCCGTGAAGGTGATTTCGTCCTCAGAGACTCCCCGGATCTCTTGCTATGGGTCACCGATACCTTCATCTTTTTTGCTGCCGAAAAGGTTACACCATTAATCTCGTTCTCCCCGAAAATTATGCTGATCGTCAGACGAGGAGGATTTTCTCTAGCTTTCGAGGATTTCGCATTATCCCGATTGCGACCGCAGTTATTTTTAGCCTGGTCACTTAAGAATTCTCCGGAGTTGAGAATTTCATAAGTTGATGGTATGTTGACGGTACAACCTTCATCTCGTGCAACCATGGTCTTCCAAGAATAATATTGTATCCCATATCGCCGTCTACTACCTCAAAAAGGGGTCGTCTTCATTACCCCTTCGGCATTTGTAGGCAACAAGACTTCCCCTCGGTTTGTCACGCTTGCTAAATTGAATCCGACGAGGAGCTTTGTGGCCGGAATAATGCTTCGGGTTAGCTTGGCTTGTTCTGACACTCTCTGTTGGATAATATTGGTTGAACTCCCTGAGTCTACCAAAACACGTTTAATTTTAAAATATAAAACATCAACGGAAATTACCTAGGCATAGTTGTGCGGTATCCGCGTCCCCTTTCGCGAAGGTGATTTCATCCTCAGAGACTTCCCGGAGTCTCTTGCTATGGGCCACCGATACCTTCATCTTTTTTGCTGCCAAAAAGGTTACACCATTAATCTCATTCTCACCGAAAATTATGCTGATCGTCAGACGAGGAGGATTTTCTCTGGCTTTCGAGGATTTTGCATTATCCCGGTTGCGACCGTAGTTATTTTTAGCCTGGTCACTTAAGAATTCTTCGAGATGGCCGTTTTCAGCAATGTGGCCACCTCTTCACGCAGATGTCGGCAGTCCCCAGTCCAAGTGGCCGTTGTTCCCATGATACTCACACCATAGATTTGGATCCCTCTGACCGGCATCAGATTTCATTGGCCTTGGGAACCGTGCTTCATTAATGTTCCCCATAGTCGATACTAGTCACCATGCTGACGTTGAAATAGTATTCGGACAACCTGGGTAGGTGGAGTCTCGGGGCCCGGTACCTCTTTGTCTTATAACGACCAGTTATTTCGGCCGCAATCCGCTTTCCAATCGGTAGAGAACCTAACCACTGACCGAAAACCTCTGCCGTGTCCTTCGGCCCTTTTGTAGGGCAAGAACTAACCTCTGAAAGACCGTCGGTTTGCGTCAAAATCATCCTTTAACTTTTCCTTATTCTTCTCTTAGTCCCGTCCCTTAGTTGTACCCGGGAAACCGAGTTGGTCATTCTCTTAGTCCCGCCCCTTAGTTTTTGGTAGTTAATAGTTAAGGGTGCCTCGAGCAAAGCTTCACTTGGGCCTAGCACATTTGCCTTTGATCTTATGATCAAAGACAATTTGTTGTGTTAAGGATGATAAAAGTCGTGACCTTGAGACTCTTGTGTTGGCCGATAATCATCAAGTGGTTTTTCGGGACCATTGTGAGCTTAAATCTTATCTAAGGTTGTTGTGGGCCCCCGACTCTGTGTCTTTAGCAATCCCATAGCTTGTGTGGTGAGTAATCGTATTGCAAGTCCATGTCCCGAGCCATTGGTCTAGAACTTGCCCTGAATGTTTGTTGAGGCGAAATCCTAAGTGAATTTTTACTTGAGACATGATTATAGGCTCTCCTTGGTCCAAATGTTAGCTTAAACATTTCCATAACCTACCAATGATAAGATCCCTAGTCAATCCTTTTGAGCCTTAGACCTTTTTCCTTCAATAACCATGATACAAGCTATACCCGTTTTAAAAGATACCCTCTCTTGGCACCCGATCTTTCCTTTAGCACATGGCAAAAGTATAAGTTTGGGGGGAGAGACGAGGATTGCAACAAAGTGGTAAAAAGGTACAAAAATGAAGTAAAGGAAAGGCAATGAAAAAGAAAGAAAAGCAAAAAAGACAAAAAGAAAGTTCAATGTGAAAAAGAATAAAAAGGGATTCAAAGAAAAGCAAAGAATGAAAGGTGTGAAAAGTTGAAAAATGAGAAAAGGTCTGAAATGCATAAGAAAGAGTGACAATGTGTCTCTCTAACCTCTCAGAAAGAAGTGAAATGACTCAAAGAGTCAAGTGAATGGATGCCAAACGAATCAAAAGAAGTGCTTAAGGGAAGATGGAACCTACTTAGAACAAAACATTTCCTACCCTGAACCAAAAGCCTTCACAATGTCTCTATAAAAGCCCTATATGATCTTGAGTTGAATGAAGCTTACATTAGTGGATACTCACATAAGGGGCAAGCATATAGTACCTAGAGCCGGACTTGTGGCTTTTTCTTGAGAGAGATGAGTGAATTCCCATTATCCTCGTTCTGAGTGCCACTATCTTAAAGATGAGGATTGCTTAGGGAGAGTTGAGGATGTGTGAGTTTGGGTTCCACAATGACCAAAGTAATAGAAAAAAGTTCTTTGATGTGTTGAGTCAATTCTTGATGCTCTTGTGTCGCACTTGATCCATGGTATTTTAAAAGAGTAAATATGTTAATGATTCATGTGTATTGAGGGCAATTGTTAGTCCCAATTGAGGCTAGTTGAGGTCACTT
Source organism: Nicotiana attenuata (assembly GCF_001879085.1). NCBI lineage: Eukaryota > Viridiplantae > Streptophyta > Magnoliopsida > Solanales > Solanaceae > Nicotiana > Nicotiana attenuata. Next base: position 42,116,794 of record NC_031998.1, read on the forward strand.
TAGGACAGCTGAAATTTTTCTTGGACAGTCTCTTAAGGGATGGGTCTTATTTTGTTTGCTTGAGGACAAGCAAAAGCTTAAGTTTGGGGGAGTTGATAACTAGGGATTTTGACGCATTTTATACTCCTTCTTGCTTATGCTTTGATTAGAAATTCATACAAAATAGTCCCAAAAGGCTCACAAGTTGTGCTTGATTGCAGGTTTGATCATCAAAGTGACGAGATGTCAAAGATCAGCTCAAATGGAGTGAAACTTGAACAAGTGCCAAAGACAAGACAAGCTCATGCTAAACAGGCCTAGTGCGGCCGCACACCACTTTGTGCGGTCCGCACTAGGAGATTCAGAGAGGTGATTTTCAGGCCAAGAGGCAGTGCGACCGCACTACCATTTAGTGCGGTCCGCACTAAGATCAACGCGGCCGCAGTTCATTCTCTTCGGTCCGCGGTGAGGAGAATCAGAGAGTTGCCATTTTCAGAGTTTCAAGCCTCCGCGGTCCGCGGTCCATTTTACGCGGACCGCACTAGAAGCCTCCGCGGCCGCAGTCCATTCTCTACGGTCCGCGATGCCAAGATTCAGAGAGCTATTTTTCAAGGCCAAAGCCCCAGTGCGGACCGCGGTCCATTTTGTGCGGTCCGCACTAACCCCGCAGGGGTATTTTTGTCCAGATTTTTCAGCCTAGTATAAATAGCTTTTTTTCCATTTTTAGGGCATCAGATATTGTAATTAAGCAGCTGCACTCGTGGGTTCGAATTTTTAAGCCATTTTGGGCAATTTTAGCTACTTTTAATCATTGAATCTTTGTGTTTAACTTAGTGATTAATTAATATGAGTTTTTCTTCATCTATTTCTTGCTTTTCTTTTTTAATTATGAGTAGCTAGACCCATAAGCTAAGGTTGTGGCTCAATCCTAGTGTGGGTAATTGACGGGTCTTGTAATTTAGGGCTAAATTGACTATGGGTGTTTGTTATTTGGGCCAATTTCATGGTTAATTTCTGAAGTAGTGATTGCAAACACTAATTTGTGTTGAGTTGACTTGAGCTCTTCTTGAGAAAGAGAGCCTAAGTCTCCGAAATTGGTCCAACAATGAATTGGGGCGTACTCAAGAGATTGATAGCCCCAATTAAAAGGTTAAACCTCGAGAGAGTAATACCCGAATTGAACCCTAGTTGCTTGTGCAAATTTGCATACCCAATTGGTCTTGAGAAAGCCAATTCGGGCAAAATCACTCGAACCACCGAAGAGGTGTAGAGTGGGTAAAGTCGTGCAACGGTTATAACATACTCCCCAAATGTGCCAAACATGCCTTAGATTCAAGTACCCGTCAATTGACCACCTAGGCGGTAGTCACTACCCTAGTGCCTTTTAAACCTATTAGAACAACTCGTAGCATTATAACTCTTAGCATAATTTAGTTGCAATTACCATTTGTAGATTGAGAATAGTGAAAGTAAACAAAAAAAACCAAAAATGAATAGAAGTATAATTAAGAACACATACACGATTCTACACTAGATAGATACTCGATTCCAAATTCTAGCTCTCTGTGGATTCGATCCTGACCCTAAATCGGGTAAAAGCTGCTCCGACCCTCTCTCGCTACTTAAATAGTAGTGCGGAGTAGGCCGCGATCAGTAAGCCCCACGGTGGATGCCAAATTATTTACCCGTAAAACGGTACAGTTAAATTTATACGTGGTTTATAGACAAGAGAATCGATTTGATCCAAAAATGATACATAAATTAAATAAAAAGGCAAGACTTGGTATTGGAATCAAGATAAGACGGTGAATAGCCTGATTCCGGGAGCGGAGCTTCCGAAGGCGTTAATAGCAATACCGATAAGCAAGAAATGGAATATTATTGAGCTTTTGAACAATATATAGCATAAGTTTGTCAGAAAATTCGTGTCCATACAATGGCCGTTGAAATCACTATTTATAGTTGTACCTAGGAAACAAGGTCCTAGGATCAAGCCTCTTTTAAATGACAATAATGGGGACTATTAAAGAATGTATAAACGGCAGGCTATGAAAGCCATAATTCTCTATAACGGACTGTGTATTTAATATTGCAGAATATTATACATTGAATGCTACCGGGTGGCAGGCACTCGTTTGCCTTTATTAGCAATATTCCCTTCGGGGGCTCTCCGGTGCCAACCGAAGCTGCTGCCCCCGATCTTGGTTCCCACCTGTCTCACTTTCCATCTATCTCTAGTTCTACGCCTCGCTGTATTTTTTATCCTATACAATAATACTGGTACTAGCTAAAAATCTATTGTTGAATGTCTGTCATTGTAGTTGAAAAAATGTCTTTTATTGTAAATCACAGTAATAAAACAATACAAGCAGCATAATTGACTTTTCACAGAGAATAATGAAGTTTAGAATGAGAAGAAATAATGCGAAGGAGAGTCCCATTTGCAGGAATAGTATCATGAATAACGGAATTAGACTATGTTTCTAGTAACTAGCGAGCCAGGAGCACTTCGAGTAGAGAAACCTACTGACGTTGTACATACTCGCAGGGCAGAGCGAGAAGTCCGACTACGAGTTCAAGCAAGTGGAGTAACTTTTGTTCAAATAATATATTTGTGTTAAGAAATTTATTAAATATGTACAAAAATTGAATTTATAACCCAGTTAGTAGTTCTTGAAATCGTCACTCTAAAATTCAGAATCATAAAGTGAATTTTTTTTTCTCCGCCTCTATACTCGTAAGATTATCCATGATTGGAAACTGAGAGATCTCAACTTAAAACACATAGTTTCGTGTCTTTCATGGGTGTATCCCCATAAATTTGGTAACTTCCAGGCGGCAAACTTCAGATTTTAGCCAAAAAATGCCACCGGTAAAAAATGGAAGTTGGGCGATGACTACTCAGTCATGAAGGACTAGTTGAATCAAAGTGGTTTTAGCTCTCGTTTGGCTATAGATTTTGACTACTTTTTTTAGATTTTTTTTTTTTTGAAAATACTGTTTATTCATAGAATATTGATCACGCCCAACTCTAGTCCTAAAAAGGATAAGCGGTCACTGCAAATATATAATTCGATTTAAAAATCCAGAGTCGAATCTCACATAGCACTAAAGCTTAACTACAACTATTCAGTATTACTAAGAAATACAAGTTCAAATAATTTCCTAGTTATAAAGATTGTAATTTTTATTTTAAACCAATTAATTAATAAATACTAAAAGCAGTAAAGTTATCAACTAACAAGACTAAGGGTTTGAGACAAGATTAAGGAGGTCTAGAGTTATGATTCCCCAATTGTCGGAAATCTTCCCGCTATGCCTTCTAAAATTTCGTCTAAGTATTCTCTACCGATCGTGAGTACTTCAAGTGTCGTAATTCTCTTCAGAGCAGCTACCACAATTTACTAGACATATTCTTCCGAACTACAGTAGCTGACACTAATTCACCGCTCTCTAAGATCGCACCAATGTTTCGTTATTCCTAGTCCCACCTTTAAATCTTCCATATTGATTCCTCACATACGTTAGGAGTGATGTTGTTCAACAACTACCTAAATATGTACCATTTTTCAAGCGATACACACTAAATAGGCACAATCAATTGATGACCATTCAATCAACAACAATAAACACGTAGTTGAACAAGTAGAGAAATCCAGCGGCTCAATTATATAAAAACGTAATAAGAATTCATCCTACAAAAGGTTCCATAAAAAACCTAGATAACAAATTAGCTATTCATAATAGTATGTAAAACTACAATACTAAAAGTCATAACCAACAATGAAAGATAGGAAGAAGAAGAAGAAAGGGAAAAACTCGTGGTTGAATTTTTCTCCTTGCTCCTAGCGTGTTCTCACCTCCTTAGGTCGAATCCCCTCTAAAATAACGTCCTTCCTCTTAGACATGTTTAGGGAGTATTTATAGTCTAGGGTTGAGGTCCTTGAGTCCAAATTCGGTTCGGATTACTTAATTCGCGACTTTTGATCATCGGGCTACAGACCTCGCGATGCCATACTTGTAGCGCAACCAAGTTGGCTACAAAGCTGGCTACGCCTGGCCTGTAGCTAGGCTTGAGTACTTCGTATTTTTGTGCTCTTTTCTCGTATTTTTGTCCTCTTTTTGTGCAACCTTCACTCGGCTTTGTCTTCTGATGCTCCTACACATAAAACAACACAATTAACCACTAAACTAACAACATGTAAGGCGAGTAATATACTAAAAATATAGCATTTTGGCCAAACATAAAATATGATCGGTTTTTAAAAAAAATTCAAGTTCCCAAAAACTGGTTTAGGACAATTTTTGGGTGGAATTTTTTCTTCACTCACAAAGCTTCAAGTTTTTAAAAGTAAAATGCATGTCAAAACACAACTTCAACTTTCAAAAATTATTTTTCAACACAATTTTAAAAATATTTTTTTTCAAGTTTCAATCAAATCTATGTCCAAACGCTAGCTTAATTTGAACTGTTTTGTTTTTATCTAGTGGCAAATGTTAGAATGTAATGAGCTATTGCATTTAGTTAAAAAGAAAAAACAAATACCATAAAAATGGCTAAAAGATTAATTTGATTAACTGTTTAGCTATGGTTCACGTTTGTAACAAAACCAGCTTAATGACGTTTTTTTCATTTAAGCAAAAAACTGACTGAACTTGAAACACCAAAGCCCCCTAAAAGATTATACATGAGTGTGTGTACATAATTCACGATCAGAGACCGTCTTTTGATAAATTAATAAGTGTATGTGTGTGTAAATTATGTACCAATTTCACCGTTTCATAATTAATTACTATCTATTTATGTTTTCTCTTTTTTCTTTCAACATGGAATATAAGATAAATGGATATATAATGGGGTATCTACTAATATGATATAACTTAAAATATTTGAATGTTATAAGATTTGTTACCTAGTGCGACAATAATTCAGCAGGAAATTGTCCTATAATAGTTGTATCTTGTTTAGTCATTATTCACATTACGTATAAACAATATGTGGAACAAGTATTTCGATATTACAATAATAGACACATATTACAAATTCACAATACTCAAACTGCAATTATGAAGCAAGTATTTTAAGGAGGCTTAACTTCATTTTCTCCCTTTGATGCGTGAATATGATCGACTCATTAATGTTTAAAATCACCCTTAAAGGATAAGTAGGAAGAAGAAAAAAATGCAAATATATAACAATTTGGTTAGAACCCCTGCTCCATAATATTAAATCACTTTCTTAATTCCAAATTGTTGGTAAATGATTAATCTGCACGTGTTTGTATATTTATTACGGAAAACAGCCTAAATTATCCCTATCGTTTGCTAAATGGTTTATAAATACCCTCCGTCCATCTATCCGCCCAAAAAAATACACGACGTTAATTCTATTAACAAAAATACCCTCGCGACTAACAGCAGAATTGGTTGGTCTTTCATTTAATGACGTGGCGATTTTTAACTAGGCCACGTGGCAATCTTTGACTGGAAAAAAATGGATATTATTTTAGCCCATTTACCTTATCCGACCCATTTACAAAAATGGGTGGTATCTGTCATACCCATTCCCACTTATCTGACCTCCCCCTTTATTCTTCTCCAATCATAAACCCCTTCTTTGGGAAATGAACATGCCAAGAACCAAAGAAGATATCAGAAATGTTAGACCATCCATCTTTGACCATTATCCATGTGTTTCTCTCACTTGTGTAACAAAATCACATAGACAGAGATAGCATAAGCATAAAAAATGGCAGTATTGACAAAAACGACTTCTTGATTCTTGGTCAGACCAGAATTTGGAACGTCGACGTCTTAGGTTTCAGAAGCTCAAACCCAGCTTCAATCCAAACTCAAAATGTAACCACAAGCTCGTCTCAACAATCCAAACAAACCCCAGAAACCAATTTGAACAATCACCCACAAAGTTGAAGGAACCTAATTCGTCTTCTTCGTCGAGAACCCGTTCGAAAATTTTCAACTCAAAACCCTAGAAAATCACTCAAATCGATCCTAATCCTTTGCTTCAAAATGATTTTCCAACCAGAATCATGAACATCCAATCGAATTCGATGCCCTAATTTTCAGATTTCAAACGAAACTTAGCTTCGGCATAAACAGATTGCAATTGTGGCCTCAAATTCAATCTTACTTCTTCGAATTGAAGCTCCAAATTAGTAGTTCAAACTTAGATAATGAATAAATCACAAAAATTAGGACCAAAATCGTTTGCTAAGCCCGTTTTAATTTGTAGAAGCCATTTTTGTCAATACTGCAAAGCACGGAAAAATGGGTAAATGTGTTGGACCAGGTAAATGGGTAAAAATAAGACCCGTATTTGATTCTTGGTTAAAGATTGCCACGTGGCCCAGTTAAAAATCGTCACGTCATTAAATGAAAGACCCACCAATTCTGCCGTTATGTTTACCCTAGAATCCGGGTAACAATTGAATTTATATGGGGTTTTAAGGATCCGTGAACTAAAAGATACGAAAGGTTTAGATTGAGGAAAATAAAAGATAAAGACTCAACAATTGTTGTTAAAGTAAATAATCGCAGAATATAATATCGCTTAGAACAATTGTGCTTGATAGCGTACAAGAATTGAGAGAGATGGTACTGTAGTGTAACGATTTCCGATGCCCTCTTTATGGGGTCTTCTCCCCTTTTATACATTCTGATTAAAGGTAAAAATAAGGTAGGTAAATCAATTACATCATGGATCCCTGTAATTACGCCTTAATGGCCTGAAGTGGTTGAGAAAATCACGTTTGGGCGAGATATCCGGCGACGCTTGGTTATCCGTTACGAGTCCGGCTTCCGACCTTGTGTGTTTCTCCATCCGGTGGTGACTCATATCGAGCTCTGCAACGGTCTCGAAATGACTTGACCTCGGTTGTAGACGTGGCCGTCGTTCTACCTTGCATCCAAGTCGGGTTCGATGGCCCCGACTTGCCCCGGACCGGACCCAACCCGGTCGGGCTCAAGCAAAAAAGGGGATCACCCAATACAGATAGTCCCCTCGTTTATTAGAGAGTAATGATAATAAACGATATGATCGGTGACGTGATGCCCGTGACGTATGACCATACGCCAGCTGAAAAAGCCATCGAGTACTCTGACCACGCCTGCTGCAGGCATTTAATGCTTCTCTTAATTATCTGTCGCTTCGTGTCTGTAACTTCGCGATTCGTGCCACCGCCTCATGGGAAAAGTATAAACGACCCTTCCAGGTTCAACATTTCTTATCTTTCTCAAATTTTGCGTTGGTTGTATTTTCTTTTCATCTCTTCGTAAAGCTTCAAGAAATGGCGAAAACTTCACAAAGTGTTCCTTCTAGACCAAGCTCGGCCGCGAGCCCCGCTAGATCTGATGAACCTGTGCCCGAACCCCCATTGAAAGCTTTCACACCGACTGGTTGCTCGGTATCTGCCGACTTCCAGGTTGAAAACCCATCATCGGTCCC
>NC_031998.1:42127249-42151074 GCF_001879085.1 Nicotiana attenuata
AGAGAAGAGATTACCTCTTTTTTGAGATTTTATGATTTCGGACCCCGCCTTCTCGGATAGGTCAAAAATAATGCCTTATCGAGGCCTTATCGAATTTCGAACTCACCTTTGCAGGTTTTTCAGTTTTTATGTGTCGCCATTATTAAGGGTCTTATGCGCTTGACTTGCCTTCTTGAGGTCTTATAGTTTTAAGTGTTCATCGAGTCTTTATGTAGCTTTTATAAGCTAGGTTTAGTGATCGAATATGAATCGAATATGCCTCGATGAGGTCTTAATGTCAATATGCTGCTATATGTCCTATGTCGAATGTGCCTCGAGAGGTCTATTTTCGATGTGCCATCGAGGAGGTCTTTTATGTTTCGAATTTGCCTCGAGGAGGCTTATGGTTCGAGATGTGTGAGGAGGTCTTATGTTTGGATGTCTCGGAGAGGGTCTTATGTTGAATGTGCCTCGATGGAGGTCTTATGTTTAAATGTGCCTCGAGGAGGTCCTATGTTTCGAAATGTGCCTCGAGGAGTTTATGTTCGAATGTGCTCGAGGAGGTTCTTATTTCGAATGTGCTCGAGGAGGTCTTATGTTCGATGTGCTCGAGAGGTCTTATGTTCGATATGTGCCTCGAGGAGGTCTTATGTTCGGATGTGCCGTCGAGAGTCTTCATGTTCGAATGTGCCTCGAGGAGGTCTTATGTGGAAATTGTGCTCGAGGAGGTCTTATGTGATCGACTTCGAAAGCATACCGAAGAGATCGACAAAAATCTTTTAGGTTTATGTATGTGAATATGCATCAGATAGTCTTTGCTATTTGAGTAATAATTAATACATCATACTGATCCGAGCGGGTTAGGTCAGGTCAGGTTGGGCACTGGCTTCGCTTTGGCCGTTTGGAACCCTTACCATTTATTCTTATTGACCTTGGTCGCCTTCTCGGAGGGCGATAGATACAATGATTCCCTGGATACCCTTATAGTAGCTACGGTGTTCTTGCTGCACTCGTTAAAAACCTTGCCGAAAACCCGAGTTGGGACAAAAACGGTCGAAAGGAAAAAGCGTGCAGCTCGTAGCTTCAGTCTCTCCGATGTCCGATACTTATCTAGCGACGATCATCGACCTGCACGGGTTAGGATCGGACAAGTCTCCAACAAAATTTATGGAAGCGATGATTCAGAAGACTTACCTTTGCAGTAGTACTCTTCAAGGTGGCCTATATTCCAGTTATTGGTAGTTCTTTCCCCTCCATCGTTCCTCAACTTGTACGAACCCTTTCTAGTTACGCTTCAAAAATGGCGTAATGGGCCTTCCCAGTTCGTGTCCTCATTTCCCTTCGTTAGGTCTCGAGTGTTTGAGGCATGTGACTTTCTTAGTAACAATCCCCTATCATTGAAAGTGTCGAAGACGAGCCTTCGGTTATAATTCTGCTCCGATCTTTGTTTCTGAGCTGCCATGCACCTAACTAGTGCGGCCTCTCTCCTTTCGTCTAAAAGAATCCAAGCTGGTGAGTCATTGGCTTCTTGGTTGTAAGCTCGGTTGCATACCGGAATCTAGCACTTGGGTTCAGCCACCTCGACGTGGGATCAAGGCCTCGCTCCGTAAACCAAAGAGAAAGGAGTGGCACTGGTACTAAGTCCTTTCGGTTTGTCCGGGTAGGCCCATAGGATTTCGGCCAGCAATCTCTCTCTTTTCTTTTGCGTCTTGTAAACCTTTTCTTTAGGTCTGAACGATGGTCTTGTTTGGTCACTCAGCCCTGCCCGTTTCCCGTGGGAGGTACGGGGTATGACCATACCCCTCTTGATCCTTGTTATCCTCGAAGAATCTTGATACTTGCTCCCAACGAACTGTTTCCCATTGTCCATACTTTCCGGAAGGCATGCCCGAACCGAACACACGACGTGGTCCCAAAGGAGAGTCGATTACTTCTTTCTCTCCGACACTTTTCGTAAGCCTGCGCTTCAACCCATTTGGCAGAAGTAGTCAGTAACCAAAAGAATAAATTGAGCCTTAACCTGGAGCTCGAGGATGCGGGCACCACTATGTCCATCCCACTTCAATGAAGGCCATGGGGAGTGACCGAATGCAGCACGCTCAGCAGGCTGATGGATGAATGGCGTCCATCGCCTTTGACCCTGTTCGCATCTTCGTACAAATTCCCTTACTCCTGTTTCCATTTTGACCCAATAGTATCCAGCTCGAATTATTTTTTCGGACCAACGCATCCGCGCCCGAATGGTTGCCACATAACCCTTCGTGGATTTTCCTCAATACGTACTACTGTGTCCTCCGGGGGCAAGGCATATGGCGAGTGTCCTCCGAAGGTTTCTTTTATTAAGACTCCGTCCTCGGCCAAACAAAACGGGCCGCTTTTGTTCTCAATGCCCCTTGATTCTTTGGGGTCCTGTGGGAGGTTTTCCTGTTTTTAGATAGTCCACATACCTGTTTCTCGCAGTCCAAGTAAGGCAGTTGAGTTGACCTCGGCGTGCCCTTCTTACTAACGACCGGAGCTCCTTAGCTGTAGCCAACCTTTTTCGGACTCAGGCTCGTCGTCCTCCGACTGTCGACCCAAGCTTGGCAGGGCATGGCCTCGCTGTTTTGATCTCGGGTACGTGTTGGAGAGTCCATTCTTTGAATTTGTGCAGGGTGTTTTTGGAGTTTGTTCGGACATAGACCGTTTGCATCCAGCTCTCCCTGGCCTCGAACGTTTTGTTCGTCTGGTTTACCACAAGAAGAGAATCGCACTTGCTTCGATCACTTCGGCGCCGAAGCTCCCTGGCTAATTCTAAAACCTGCAATCATAGCCTCATACCTGGCTTCATTGTTAGTTAACACTCTTGTCCCGTAAGAGACTGCCTAATGACGTCCCCTCGTAGGAGGTTTTAGTATGATCCCAATCCCGACCTTTTACGTTTGCAGCTCCGTCCGTGCAACAATGTCCATAATCGCGGCCAGGAGTTCCCGAGCTCAGCAGGAGCTCTTTTTCGGCCAGGGGAATAAGGGTTGGAGTGGAAGTTCGGCGATAAAATCAGCCAATACTTGCGACTTAACATCGAGGTTCCGAGGTCGATATTGGGATATCGTACTCGCTAACTTCTATGGCCCACTTGGCCAGCCGGCCCGGACAATTAGGGCTTATGCTGACATTTCTAATGGGAAATGTCGTTACAACATGTATGGGGTGAACTTTGGATAGTATGGCTTCAATTTCCTGAGGCAGCTAAATTAGGGCTAAATGCCAAATTTTTTCTAGTGAGGGAATACTTCGTTTCCGCTTCCCCTAGCGTCCTACTTAACCGTAAAAGGTAGAATGGGGGGGGGAAAAAAAAAAAAAAAAAAACCTTTGGGTGCTTCCTGTTCTTCCCTAACTAGGACCCACTGACGGCTAAACTTCGATACGGCAAGTATAAGGTTATAGAGGCTCTCCGATTTTTCGAGTATTGCAACAAAGGTGGATTAGAAAGAGTACCTTTTGAGTCCTTCCAGGGCGTGCTGGCAATTCTGGTCCCTGCACGTGAAAATCATTCTTCTTCTTTAGAAGATTGAAAAATTGATGGCTCCTATACCGAGATCGGGATAGTGAACCGGGGCTAGAGCAAGCTATGCGCCCGGTGAGCCGTTGGACCGGCCTTTACGTTATCCTGAAATCTTTTTGCCCTCGATTGCCTTAATCTTAATCCGCATTGATCTCGATTCCCTATTGGAGACACCATAAATCCAGGAATCTTTCCGGATCCGACCCGAACGCGCATTTCTCTCCGGGTTCAGCTTCATGTTATGCTTGCTTTTAAATATTAGGCAAAGTTTCCTGCAAATGGCTTAAGATGTTCCCTCCTGCGCGCAGGGATTTTAACAACATATCATCAATATAAACTTCCATGGTTTTAGCCTAATTGATTCCTCGAAACAGTCTTGTTAACTAGCGTTGGGTAGGTGGCCCCCGGCGTTCTTTAGCCCGAAGGGCATCACGTTATAAGCAGTAAGTCGCCATACTTAGTGATGAAAGACGTTTTTTCCTGAGCGTCCTTATCATCCCGGATCTGGATATATCGGAATAGGCGTCGAGAAAACTTTAGCGTCTCGTGGCCGCCGTGGCATCTGATCATATTCGATCGATGTTAGGTGCAAGGGCAAGGAATCCTTGGGGCATTAGCTTTATTTAGCATCTTTATAATCTATACACATTCTTCAATTTATTACGCCTTTTTGGTAGCTACAATACTACGTTTGGCTAACCATTTCTGGGTATTTAACTCCCGATGGTACCTATGTTTAATAGCTTAGTTACCGGTCCTGCGTGGTATGAAAGCTTGTTTGAGCCTCGGATTGGGGCCTCTCTTTTGTTTGACTGGCCGGAATTTGGGTCTGTGCTCAACTTGTGAGTGCGTGACTCAGGGGGTGTTTTTTAATGCCTGTCAATATCCAAATGGACCAAGCAAACACATCCCTCGTTAGCAGTAAGAAGAATAGCAAATTTTCCTGAGGCTCGGCATCACGTTAAAATCGGCCGAGCCAGGTATACCTTTCGGTCTGGCGCACTTCGAACTGAATAGGGATCTGTTCCTATCTCTTCGACTCGTTGATTTGTGGGCATCGGATCTATCCGGACTACGAAAGCCGGGGAAAGGAAAGAGGTCTTCGCCGCGAAGGTAGATTCTGTTAGCCTCTTTTAGCCCGGAGCTTACACTTTGACCGTGGGCTATTTTGCCTTGGACCACGCTCATCTTACTGGCGAACATTCTCTCTTGCGGCGGGCATTGCCTCGCCCGTACACAGTGATGACCGATCCTACGGGGCACGACATGGGAATTTGCAGAGCATTTGGTGCAGTCGTGGACTGTACCTCCCGATGTCTGTGGTATCCAAGGTCTTACTCGAGCAGGCGTTAGTACGTCATATGTCGCCTTAATAACCACAGAACTTGGTCGCTTTCCGTAACATCCGCCTGTATTTTCACGTCGATCATGGCAGTAGGTATTTCCCGCTCGGGGTTGTTGTCTCTGTAGCCAATAAGAGTTTCCATTCATACTCTCACTCTAGAAATTTATCTGCCCCTGTCAGTCCGCAACTGTTTCGACGAGACCCATGACCGAATTATGTTAGCCGAGCTTTCCGGGATCGACCCAAAACACAGCTTGACTTTAGTGTCTCGACCATCATGATATTACCAAGCGCGTTATGGGGGTTGTGCTGGTGTCAATCGAGTTTCCTGTCGTTGCTTAAAGCAGTCGAAACAGTGTTCCTTCGTTTGCTGCACTAATCCCTGATTCGCAGCCTTCTCGCCTCGTGTATTTCATATCTGGTACGTTTTCCAGTATTTGGTCACTTGAGTGCGTCCTTTCCCTCTTCCATATTATTCATGTTTATGGTGTCGCGTGGGTTCTCTTCCTATCTGGCTGGTCGATCTCGTTTTCGTGAATGATTTTCGGCCCGATCAACTGAGAATTCTCGATAGGTAACCTTCATCGAGCAAACAGCCGGAGACTTCCTCCAGCATTGGCCTACAATCTTCGGTCCTTGTGCCATGTGTTTGTGGTAACTTTACATATTGAACTTGGATCTCTCCTCGACGGATCGGACTGTAGCGGTGTTGGGCATCTGGGCTTCTTGATACGATCCCATTGCCGACAACCTGTCGAAGGGTTAGCCTAGATCGACACTGAAATTATATCAGCTAATGGCGGGGTGCTTCCTGTCTATCGACAGGCTTTCCCGAGGTTGGCCTTGGTAAACGAGTCTTCTTGTTTCTCTCATTAAGGCCGCGATCCGTGATCCTCGTAAGATTTAGGGCTCTCCTATCATCCTGATACGGCAGATACTTTCCGTGTTCGTCTTGAATCTTTGTAGTTTTCCCTACGAGGTCGATCGACGAATTCCTAAGTGGGATGCGAATCGCGAGACGTCGCTCCAACTGTGGTCGTCCTCTACCCTTATCTTCGATTTGGCTACCCGGTCGCGTATGGATGTGCTTGCCACCGTAACTGCTGTGAAGGCGATCAGGCTTTGCTTTAAAATTGCTGGCTGCGGCTCGAGCTATTGGCGTTCAGTCCCTTGAGTGAAGGCTTGCTACTCGCCTAGCATCAATCCGTCACGAGCTGGGGATCAAGCATCCTCTCCATTTGAAAATCATCGAGACAGCGAATTCCCGGAGTGTCTCGTTTATAGCGGCTGTCGGGACCTTGAATAGGGTCGGATTTCCTTGTTTACTACCCGCTGATTCGCGTCCGGGCGTGAGCTTTCAACCGAAGCATCGTCCGCTTACATGGCGAACTGAATCGTGGAAATTTGGCGGTAAGTTATGATACCCACGTCATTAGCCCCTTGGACAATGGTTCTCTCCGAACTTTTTCAAAAATACGACTCGATTTCATCATCTTGCGGAATCGTTTCCTAATCGCGCATGGTGTATGCTGTCACATGCTCGTTTGGGTCCGAGGTCCATTATACTTCGGGATATCGGTGCATTCTAAATTTCTTAGGGATAGGTTTTGGGCGGCAGCTGGAGTGGGAACGGGTTTTTGTACAAACTTTTAGCGTCAAGAGCCTTCAGACCGGGATGGTGCACCTGGTTATTTGGTCAGGACCCTGGGAGTTGTATGTTTCTACATATTTTTATTGTTGCCTGCAGTGCGATTTTTTCCTCCCTCCCTTTTCGATTCGTTCGGATCCAGTCTCTTCTAGCCTCCTAAGACCAGCCGAAATCAGCATCCGGCCACCCGTTCCGGCTGCTACTGGAGGTTGGATTGATGATTGCGCAGCGGGGCTCCTGGACCCGGCTCTGGAGCTGAGCTAATAGCCGATTGCTGGGCTTGCAGGCATGTCAAAAATCTATTTTAAGGTTGATAGTCTCTTTCGCCGCTGCCTGGGCCCTCGATCGTCCTCTCCTGGAGCGCTATGCGAGATCCGGAGGCCTGATCAGTGTTGAGCGGCCCAATCCGGGAACGCGGACATCTATCGGGTTTTCGAGCCCGGCATTCGCATTGTTTCCGTCTGCGTTTCAAGTCGTTGTTAATTGATTGTAGTCATTCTATGAGTTGGTATTTGAATGTAAGAGGACTCTTTTGCAAAGCAACCAGTGTATTGTGATGCGTCAAGAAAAGAGTAATCAAAGAGCTCAACAATATCCTTAGCCCCGGTGGGCCGCCAAACTGTTTACCATCAGAATCCGGATAACAATTGAATTTATAATGGGGTTTTAAGGATTCCGTGAACTAAGAAGGGAGCATACAAAAGGTTTTATAGGTTTAAGGAAATAATACAGCATAAAGACTCAACAATTCGCTGTTTAAAGTAATAATGGTGCATAAAGAAAAAACCACAAAATGAAGTTGAATAAATATTGCTTAGAAGCAATTGCTCTTGATGATCCACATGGGAACTCAAGAGAGAATTTAGAGAGATATACACCATTTATACATTCTGATTAAGGGTAAAAATAAGGTAGGTAAATTGATTACATCGTGGATCCCTGTAATTACGCCTTAATGGCCTGAAGTGGTTGAGAAAATCACGTTTGGGCGAGATATCCGGCGACGCTTGGTTATCCGTTACGAGCCCGGCTTCCGACCTTGTGTGTTTCTCCATCCGGTGGTGATTCCTTTCGAGCTCTGTAACGGTCTCGAAATGACTCGACCTCGGTTGTAGACGTGGCCGTCGTTCTACCTTGCATCCAGGTCGGGTTCGATGGCCCCGACTTGCTCCGGACCGGATCCAACCCGGTCGGGCTCAAGCAAAAAAAAAGGGTATCACCCAATACAATTGTAATATAAGTATATGTTATATAATATATTGTATACAATATCTATTAATAGTATATATCACATACATAGTAATAACATATACTATTTATTATCTTGACCTTATTTTATTAATAGCATATATCACATACATAGTAATAACATATACACTATTTATTATCTTGACCTTATTTATTAGTAGTATAAATCAAATACATAATATTTTAAATGCTTTTCCCGGTAGTGAACATCATTTTTTTTCCTTTCTGAATTCTCCCAATAAAAATCATCCTCGACTTCGTCTTCTCTAATTTTTCCTTTGACTTTAGCCTTCACATATAGAAAAGGTATTATAGTTTACTAAACTGAATAATATGAACAATTAAGATTCAACATCTAAACTGATAATATATTATATATTCTGAAGTATATTTAATATAATATTTAACTCCATAGGATGGTTAATACCTCTAAAAGCTTAGCATATATATATGCTGGGAGTATACCAAATATTGTAGGCATTACTATGAAATTCCTTTGAGGAACCTTTAACAGCATCTACTAAATATTGTAGGCATTACTATAAAATTCCTTTGAGGAACCTTTAAAAGCATCTACTCTGCCGCTACTAACTATTACAAAGAATCCTTTTTTTTATCGAATTAAAACAAAAATCATCATTATCGTTAACCACTACAAATTTTCCCTTGCAAATCTTCTTCACATATCCTCTACCACCATTGACCATGATTTTCTGAGCATGCATTTTCTATGCATTTTGATCTACACTGAATAATGATACGAAGAAAAGATAGATAGACACTTGTGATATACTAGAATATATTTTATTGGAGAAAATTGATAGTGTTAGATACATTAGGTGAGAGAGAATCAAAAGAGATAACTTTTAAGTGAGAGAGATTTTAAGATATGAAAAGTTGTACATAATTTAATTAAAAAGGTAAGATTTTTGTAACGGCCCGACCGGTTGTTTTGAGTTTTTGCATTTTGCTCGTCAGTTCTCGGGCATGACTAGCCCCGTGTGATGTATTATGACTTATGTAAATCGTCGGTTTTGGGTTTCAGGATAGTCAGAATATATTTGGAAGAATAGTTTTTAGTTTGAAGCTTAAAATTTGAAAGGTTTGACCAAGTTTGGACTAGTTAGTATATGATCTTGGATTGGAATTTTTATAATTTGGTTAGCTCCGTTAGGTGATTTGGAACTTGGGAGCGCGTCCGGAATGTGTTTTGGAGGTCCGGAGTAGATTTAGGCTTGAATTGGCAAAAATGGAATTTTGGCGTCTTCCGGTTGATAGGTGAGATTTTGATTTAGTGGTCGGAATGGAATTACGGAAGTTGGAGTAGGTCCTTTGTGTCATTTGTGGCGTGTGCAAAACTTCAGGTCATTCAGACGAGGTTTGATTGACTTTTCGATTAAAAGCGGAATTCGGAAGTTTTTGGAGTTCTTAGGCTTGAATCCGTGGTTGACCGGTTGTTTCGATTGTTGTTTTGGTGTTTCGAACATTGGTATAAGTTTGGATGGTGGTATATAATTTGTTTGTACTTTTGGTTGAGATCCCGGGGGCCTCGGGGTGATTTAGATGGTTGACAGGAGATTTGGAGTTTGAGATTTGCAGCTGAAGCTGCTGAACCACTATCATAACCGCACCTGCGGCTTGGGGACCGCAAGTGTGTGGCCGTAGAAGCGGAAGGCTAGCCGCAGATGCGGAAGTTGGTGTGAAGGGCTGAAGCGCAGGTGCGGATGGTTTGGTCGCACCTGCGAGACCGCAGGTGCGGAAGGTGAGGCGCAGGTGCGGACTTCTTGTTTTAAGTGAAAACCGCATATGCGGTTTTTTGGACGCAGATGCGGTACCGCAGGTGCGAAAAGCCAGGGTCAGAAAGTATAAAAGGCTCCCTTCGCGAATTTTTGGTTATTTCACCATTTCTAAGACGGCTTTGGAGTTCTTTGAGAGATCTTGAAGAGAGAATTCAAGGGACTTCATTGAGTTAAGATTTTTGAACATAAAACTCGTTCCTATGGTGTTATTTCATTGATTAGGCTTGAAATTTATTGAAATTTGTGGGTAATAGGGCTTGAGATTGGAGACATAAAATTAGGGATTTGAAGGGTCATTTGTGATTGGATGGTACTTTTGATATGAATGAACTTGTGGGGGAATAAGGATTCTATTGATGTAAATTTTGTCGGATTTCGAGACGTGGGCCCGAGGTCGGGTTTTGACCAATTCCGGGATTTTGATTTAATTTGATTATTTTCAAGTGAGCTATGTCCCCTTAGCATATTTTGATGGTTACATACTGATTTTGGTTAGATTTGGAGCACCCGAAGGCCAATTCGAGAGGCAAGGGCATTGCGTGCTAGAATTGGACCGGAGAGAGGTAAGTAATGATTGTAAATATTTGTCCCGAGGGTATGAAACCCCGGATTTTACATCGTTGTGCTACTTTGAGGTGACGCACACGCTTGATGACGAGCGCAGGGTCATGCACCGTTGGAGATTGTAACTTAGTCCGTCCCGCATAGCTATTAAATCGCGTATTTGATTGAAAACGGTTTGCTATCATTGTGTTTTGGAAAGTATCATCATGTCTTGGGATAAAGGTCATATTTGGGCCACGTGCCAATTGTTTTGGACCCTTAGGGGATTTTTAGTATTCCTTACTGTTTTGGACTTCATATTTGTACTCAGTCATACTGTATTCTACTGTTTTCATAGCTCAGCCATATTTACTTCGTTTTGATATTTTAAATGATATTTTGGGGCTGAGCATCATGTTTTACTGTTGCACGAGTGGCTTGTGAGATTCTGACTGAGTAAGGCCGACAGCCGGTGTTGTGAGGATACTACGGGATCGGGCTGCGCGCCGCAGCAGTATTATACTGATTCATGATTGTGAGGCCGAGGGCCTGATTTGTTATGCCACGAGGTGGCTTGATATGAGGCCGATAGCCTGTGTGATAATGCCACATGATGGCTTGTTATTGCGCTTGGGCCATAAGGGGCCCCTCCCGGAGTCTGTGCACCCCCAGTGAGCACGGGTACCCAATGTGAGTGATGTGATGTAGCCCAATGGGTTGTTGTTGATTCATATTGTTGCCCGGAGGGCGGTTCTTGATTCATATATACCCGAGGGACTATTTACGAGTGATTGTAAGATAGCCCGAGGGGCTGGTTCTGTTGATATTATGCCCGATGGGCGGTTTATGATACATGTTTTGTCCGAGGGGCTGGTTACGTTTTCTATCATTTATACTCACTGTTTTACCACTCGTTTGAAACCATTAAAAGTTTTTTAAAAAGATTTTTACTGAAACTGAGCTTGATTTAGGAAGTAAACAATTTGTGTACTGCATTGGAAAAGATCTACATTTGTTGTAGTGTTATGACATGGTTTACGTATTTTCTTACTGCTCAGCTTTCATTTACTTTTATTACTTACCGAGTTGGCGTACTCACATTACTCCCTGCACCTTGTGTGCAGATTTAGGTGTTTCTGAACCCGGTAGCGGGTGTCGATTGCTCGGTGGGAGAGTCATCGGAGTTAGCAAGGTAGTTGCCTCTTGTCTTCTTTAGACTGTATTTAGTACATTTTTAGACTCTTTGTTGTATTCAGACCTTAGTAGGTGCTCGTGACTTGTGAAACCCCAATGTCGGACTTGTATGTTTAATTCTGCACTGTTTATTTAGACTTATACTATGAGATATCTGATTAATTAAAGGCTTAAAACGATCGTATGGATTAAATGGTTATTCGGGAGTTGTGTCGGCTAGCCTAGTTTCACGATAGGCGCCATCACGACCGGGTCGGTTTTAGGGTCGTGACAAGTTGTCATCAGAGCTTAGATTACATTGGTCTCACGAGTCATGAGCAGGTTTAGTAGAGTCTCGTGGATGGGTACGGAGACGTCTGTACTTATCCTCGGGAGGCTGTAAAACCTTTAGAAAAAACTTCATATTCTAACTTTAGCTTCACTTCCATTTATTTTCTACTTCAATAGAAATTGAAAAGTAGTTTTTAGTTTCATTCATCTCAGACGTTTCCTTTTTTTCCTTCTCCTATTTTTTTTACTAGTACTCCCCAACGGTCAGAAACTAGACCTCCACCCACGCCGGTGTCACCCACCCCACCCCAGCAGGTAACACCCACCCAGCAGAACCCTTCTCATTTTCCCACTTACGTTGCTACCAGTAGCTTTTCCCGGCCCCGTCACCGTCGACGACATTATTCCCTCAGGTCCATTTTTGTATTTTCCATGTGCTCTTATATCATTAAACAATAAAGCAGTTTGAATTCTTCTCCTTACTTTTCGTTTTTAGCTAATTTGAGTTTAATTCAAGTTCCCACCAGTTAACACTTTACAATACTACTAGAAATCAGCCCTTTAAATTCTTGTGCATACCTCCACAATCTGAAGAAGCTGCAAAAGACTCGTCTGGGTATGAAAACTTCATAGATTAGTTCTGGATCGAATAATTGTTTCGCGTGCTTTGATCTGTGCTTCCGGATAATTTACTCGCTTCCGGATCTATCTCTCTGCCGGGCATCACTAGTGGTGGCGGTGACAGTCCCCTATTGGTTTGGTTCCATGGAATTTTCTGTGTATTTCAGGCTGGCTTTGAACGACGAGCGAGACAGGCAGGTGCAAACAGTGAAGTACAACCCAAGTGCTAGCAAGGGACGTCAGGAGTTGGACGTGAACGAGCTAGGTGGCCGCAACACCGTTGGGTATGCCAAGACAATTCCCAGGTTCTACTCACGGGAGTTGGTACCTCCCGTTTTCCTATTTCCCTCTATTGTGTTAGTTGGATTGCTGTAGTCTGAGTTCTTATTAGTTTGTTCAACGCATTAGTATGCCTATAGTGGCATCTTGTCTTCTTCTAGTTTGATCTGTTGTGTGTGTTAGTGACTCCCCTTAGTTCGTCGGAGGTATAATGGCTGTGGTCTGGGATGGTCGAGTGTGCTCATGTCCTCAGGGGGTGCGGGGGGTGGGTCGGAACGCAAGGGAGGTAAATGGAGCAAGGGTGTTTATCGGTTGCGAATTGGGTCATAGAATGTAGGTACATTGACAGGTAAGTCTATAGAGTTAGCGAAGATCCTCCAGAAGAGAAGGGTCAATATAGCGTGTGTCCAGGAGACAAGGTGGGCAGGGTCGAATGTGGACGCGGACGGGTATAAACTTTGGTACTCAGGAACCCAAAAGGGTAAGAATGGAGTGGATATTTTGGTGGATAGGGAACTTAGAGAGGCTATGGTTGAGGTTAGACGAGTGAATGATAGGTTGATGATTATTAAGTTAGTGGTAGGTCAGTGCACCCTAAACGTCGTTAGCGCCTATGCGCCTCATGCGAGCCTAGATGATGAGGTTAAAAGACGCTTTTGGGAGGGGTTAGATGAGATTGTACGTTAGGTACCACCTGTGAGAAGTTATTTATAGGAGGATATTTCAATGGTCATATTGGGGGCAACAGCAGGTGGGTATGATGAAGTACATGGAGGCTCGGTTTTGGGGAGAGGAATGGAGGAGGAATCACGTTACTGGACTTCGCTAAGGCTTTTGGGTTGGTGATTGCGAACTCTTTCTTTCCGAAGAGGGAGGAGCATTTGGTTACTTTTCAGAACGCGGTGGCACAAACTCAGATTGACTATCTCCTCCTCAGGAGGCGTGACAGAGGGCTGTGCAAGGATTGCAAAGTGATTCCAGGTGAGATACTTGTGACGCGACATAGGATCTTGGTGATGGACGTTGGTATTATGGTGAAAAGGAGGAAAATGTCTGCTCGAGGAAGACCGAGAATCAGGTGGGGAGCCTAACTAAGGATAAAGCCCAAGAGCTGGAGGGGCGGTTGTCGGCTATGGGACCTTGGAGGAGCAGTGGTGACGCGAGCACTATGTGGTCAACGGCAGCAGACTGTATAAGAGAGGCTGCGAGAGAGGTGTTAGGGGTCTCGACGGGCGTCTCCGGTAGGCACAAAGGTGACTGGTGGTGGAATGAAGTGGTACAAGGTAAAGTGGAAGCGAAGAAGGAGGCGTACCGGTCGTTAGTGGGGAGCATAGGCGAGGAGGAGAGGCGAGCGTGCATAAAGAGGTATAAGGTAGCTAGGAAGGAAGCGAAGCTGGTGGTCACGGAGGCTAAGACTCCGGCTTATAGTCGTATGTACGAGGAACTAGAGGAAAAGGCAGGGAGAAGAAGTTATTTCGGTTGGCCAAGCTGAGAGAGAGGAAAGCTCGAGATTTAGACCGAGTGAGATGCATCAAGGACGACGATGGTAGAGTATTGATGGAAGATTCCCAGAATAAGAGGAGATGGCAGACCTACTTTCAAAAACTTCTTAACGAAGTAGGGGATCGGGATATTGTGCTCGGTGAATTGGAGCATTCCGAGAGTCACAATGACTCTGGGCACTGCAGGCGCATCAAGGTTGAGGAGGTCGCGAGAGCTATGAGTAAGATGAGTAGGGGCAAAGCGACCGGGCCTGATGAGATTCTGGTAGAATTTTGGAAGTGTGGGGAAAGCAGGTTTGGAGTGGTTGACTAGGTTATTGAATGTTATTTTTAAGGCCAAGAGGATGCCGGAAGAGTGGAGGTGGAGTACAATGGTCCCACTGTATAAGAACAAGGGTGATATCCAGAGCTGTAACAATTATAGGGGTATCAAATTACTGAGTCATACCATGAAAGTATGGGAGAGGGTGGTCGAAGCAAGGTTGAGGATGACGGTGTCCGTTTCCGACAACCAGTTTGGTTTCATGCCGAGTCGTTCTACTACAGAAGCTATACACCTTGTTAGGAGGTTGGTTGAACAGTACAGGGATAGGAAGAAAGAGCTGCACATAATGTTTATTGACCTAGAAAAAGCGTATGATAAGGTTCCTAGAGAAGTTCTTTGGAGAAGCTTGAAGGCAAAAGGCGTGTCGGTTCATTATGGCGATTAAGGACATGTATGATGGGGCGAAGACTCGGGTTAGGACAGTAGGAGGCGACTCTGAGGATTTTCCGATTGTTATGGGGTTACACCAAGGTTCTGTGCTCAATTCGTTCCTATTCGCCCTGGTGATGGACGCGTTAACACATCACATTCAAGGGGATGTGCCATGGTGCATGCTATTCGCCGATGACATAGTTCTGATTGATGAGTCGCGAACCAGTGTTAACGAAAGGCTGGAGGTTCGGAGACAGGCTCTTGAATCTAAAGGTTTCAAGCTTAGCAAGACAAAGACAGAATACCTGGAGTGTAAGTTCAGTGCTGAGCAGAGGGAAGTGGGCATCACAGGTCATCCCGAGTAGAGGCAGCTTCAAGTACCTTGGGTCGATTATCTAAGGGGGAGGGGAGATCGACAGGATGTTACACACCATATTGGGGTAGGATGGATGAAGTAGAGATTAGCATCTGGAGTATTGTGTGACAAGAGAGTGCCACTGATACTCAAAGGTAAGTTCTATAAAGCGGTGGTTAGGCCGGCCATGATGTATGGGACTGAGTGTTGGCCAGTTAAGAAATCACATATCCAGAGGATGGAGGTAGCGGAAATAAGGATGTTGAGGTGGATGTGCGAGCACACTAGGATGGATAAGATTAGGAATATTGATATTCGGGAGAAGGTATACGTGGCTCCCATTGATGACAAGATGCGGGAAACAAGGCTCAGATGGTTTGGACATATTCAGAGGAGAAGCCCGGATGCTCCGGTAAGGAGGTGCGAACATCTGGTGGTGGAGGGCACGAGAAGAGGTAGAGGGCGGCCTAAGAAGTATTGGGGGGAGGTGATTAGGCAGGATATGGCGAGGCTTCAGATTTCCGAGGATATGGCACTTGATAGGAACATGTGGAGGTCAAGTATTAGGGTTGTAGGTTAGGAGGTAGTTGAGTCTTGTCTTATACCATATCTTTGTGAGACTAGTTTGGTAGGGATACTATTTTGCTTTTGCCTTGCTTTTGCTTTTGCTTTTGCCCTGCTTTGGATCATTTTTCTTGATTCTTGTTTCTATTGGTCATATTTGTTTCATATTATTTCGTGGTGTTACTAATATTTTCTTCTTTTTTCTTTTTGTCTTCTTGAGCCGAGGGTCTTTCGGAAATAGCCTCTCTACTACTTCGGGGTAGGGGTATGGTCTGCTTACATACTACCCTCCCCAGACCCCAATAGTGGGATTTCACTGGGTCGTTGTTGTTGTTATCGTGCGTCCTTGATTTGGCTTGAAATGTACCTCTTTTAATTCCTTCCACGCATTCGTATGCGCGCATGAGCGCTTGGTATCAGTTGTGCATTGACAACTTGTGATTCCTTGATCGAGGGGTGAGATGTGATCTATGTGTGTTGATGTTGGGCCAGTCTGGAGGACTTGAGGTCGGGTTTTGTCTATATCTTGAGCACTGAGGCGTTGATTGTGTGAGCACGTGCTTTTGGATTTGTATGTCCGATAGTGTCCCTATTAGTGGAAGTGATGGCTGGATGACTATGTGATGAGTATGATGTGACTGCGAGATGTGTTCATATGATTTGAATGAGACGAGAAGGGTCTGCTTGGGGTAGTAGGAACTATCCAGTGCTTGATTTCTGTCGTGATTTGATGTATAGCTCGAGTTGTTGGCGTGTTGAAGGACCTTTCCATGTTGCCTAGTTGGAAAGTGAAGTAGATTTCACGTTGCGATATGAGTTCAGACTCAGGAAGATTAAGTGACTGCGTAATGTTTATGACGGCGGAAGGGTATAAGGAGATGTTAGTTTGAGGTGAAGCAGGTGGGTTATCTCCTGCGCAGTGTTCTAAAGTTAGTGTGATCCTTATGTTGTTTGTTGGAAGATCTCTGTTACCAGTGAAATATATGTGTTGCAATTTGAATTTGGGTCGCCTAAGAGAGTGGGCTTGACTATTACGAGGGTGAATGCAAGATTTGCAGAAGATTTGGAGTACTAGATGGGATGTGTTGCACGAGCTTATGAAGGATTGAGTTTAATCTCCCTATGGTATTATGGCAATAATAGAGTATATTCATTATTAGTTATTGTGTGTTTCCATTTATGGCTTTGAGCCAAGTGGGGGAGTCTGCTATTGATTAGTTGATTGCACGGTTATGTGCTATATTGGTTCCAGTTTGAGGCGTATTGGTGAATCAGTTATGGCTTACGGAGGTTGAGACCGAGATGGCTCAAGTAAAGGAAATTTCAATAAAGGTTATGTTATGCTTTATGGGTGTATGAGAATCATGGAATGACTCGAGTTGTTATTGGTAAAGGATGTACGGTGCATAGAACAGGAAGTTGCTTGGTTTCATTAAGGTGAGGTTACATTCTGCGGTGTTGGAGTGCTAATGGAGCACAGGTCGCCCGGTTCGTTTGATCAGTCTAATTGCGGTTTGAGTAGAGTGGATGACTCTCGTAAATGGTTCAAGTGGGTTAAATATTTTACATGTAATAATTGGAGATTTTCATGTTGTATATTTGGCTAGAAACTGAGGTTTACATTGGAGGATATCAAGACTTGTGGTATTTCTATATCAATTATGGGATTCTATATATCAGTATCAGGAAGATGAAGGTAATGGCTTTTGATTCGCAGGAAGACTCTTCAGGGTAGGTATTTTGAATGTGGTGCTTTTGGGAATATTTAAGAGAGTATTCAGCGGTTTATGAGCCTTGGACGGTGTGGTTTTATGCTTGGGTCTCCTGTGGTGAGTCTGGGTGGAGGAATTGCGGTATTATGGCAAGGAGAAGTATCAATTTAAAGGTAATTTGGAAGGAACTTGGATAGGTAGAATATCTTGGTAGTAGGCTGGATAGGCATGGTAAGGATATGATTAGTTCTTTGGGTACTTACGAGGTAATGAATTTCTACAGGTGCTTCGTGGTAATTCTCTTAGGTTTTAGTGGCATGCGTAGCTTGGTTGAGTTAGAAGGATTAATTACAGATGGTTTAGTTTTGTGCAAATGGAATTCGGAGAGTTCTTTATGGTTTCTACCATGGTTAGAGATGTATATTTTCTACGAGCGTGAGGAGCATGGGATGTGTAGTGGTTTTCTTCTAGATGGGATCAATGGAAAGTTCTTGGCTAGTTGAGTATGTAGCTGCTTGTGGCTCAGAAGGGATACAAAGTTCTCATGTTTATCCTAGGATTGTACGGTATATGCAGTATGTTGTGTAGGATTGAGATTTGCATGTGTAAGGTCACGGTTCAGTTTGAAAGGAAGGTCACAAATTCTTAGGTAGCATGAACAGTTTCGATGACTAGATAAATGAGATCACTGATTGGTGTGGCTTGATGAGGGTATACATTTTAGAAAGGGCGCTGTGTTTGAGTTGAGGATACTTCATTAGTATTGCGACACTCTCTTGTTGGATCGACTGCTGATATTCGAGTTTGCTTGGTGGCACAGAAGAATTATAGGAGTTCCTCTCGCGGGATGATTGGGTATTAGAGGTGTGTTGTATATTCAGACGGTGGAGTTAGGATCGGATATGGTGATTCGCGTGCTGTATGGATTTGGAGACTGGGAGTTCTTATAAACAGGTTAGGTCGTGGTTGTGGACCGCGTATATCGGTCTTGTGCGGTAACTATTGGAGGTTTGGAGATCCGAGTGGATCCTTATTGCTTAGTATGCTAGATTTTAGTGTGATATTTGGTATGGAATGGTTGTCTCCGTATCGTGTTATTCTGGGTTGTTGCACTAAGGCGGCGGCGTTGGCTATGCCGGGAATGCCACAGAGTGAGTGGCGAGGTTTGACGAATTATGTCCCCAATAGGGCGATTTTATTTTTGAAGACCCGGCGGATGACTGAGAAGGGTTATCCTTATTATTTGGCCTTCATGATGGATGTCAGTGCAGAGGCTCCTACTATTGATTCAATTCCGGTGGTAAGGGATTTCCGGATGTGTTTCCTGCTGCCGGGCATGTCACTGGACAGGGTTATTAATTTTGGTATTGGTTTGGTACCGGGCACTCAGCCCATTTCTATTCCACCGTATCGTATGGCACCGACAGAGTTAAAGGAGTTGAAGGAGCAGCTTCAGGAACTCCTTGATAAGGGGTTCATTTTGTAGGCCAATATGGATGTGTGTTCTGCATCGAGTCGGCTTGGTTGACTCAGAGTTGCTATTGTCGAGGGATGTGTTGATTTGATTGTTATTGAGCTTATTAGTGATTTGGGGAGTTCTATAAGTTACCTTTCCATGTTACGAGACGTTGGGATTTATTGGTTATAGGCACATCTAGTGCGGTTTTGTTGGGGTCTCTCAGTGGAATTCGAGCGGGAAAGAGTATTGGGTATTGCTCGGTGGATGGCGTATCGGTTGTGTCCTTTCGAGTTTGTGTAATGTTATGTCAATTGCTTCGCCGTGGTTATGATGATTTGCTTTGGTTTTAGACACCGAATTGCGTGTGGTTGTCGATTTTGAGCATAGTGACTTGAGGTGTTTCATGTGGGCTAGTGTTTAGATAGTGTCGCGCATTGCAGCAAAGTTATGTGGAGGTATGATCCTTCGGGTTGATTCGTGTGTTCTGTTTCTACGATGTGTGACGGGTTCTCAGCATTGTGTGTGGTGGTACTTGTGAGCTTGCGGTACAGCTCTCTCATTTGAGTCATTTTTCATGATTGAGTGCGTTCAAATTATTGCTATTTGGTGTACGGATTGCACGAGTTGTGGCTTTAGATTGTATTGATGTGTCATGTCACCAGAGTAGCTGTGTTGAATTGGATGAGATCATTGGGATCTAGAATGAATATAAACAAATTCGGTTTCAACATGTTGGAAGGATAATATCGAGGTCCGGCTTAGAAATTTACTATGGTTCTTGCCAAAGGAGAGGGAGCTTCATGAATGGTTGATCTGAGAAATGATTACAATTCTGTGTGTTTCATTTATCATTGGTAGTATATGAAACTGTTGGATTGAGACTTTAATTGATAAGAGGTTTATTATCGGTATTCAGTTATTGTGTGCAGTTGTCGTGATGGGAAGTTATCGCTACAAGGGTTTGAGTTATGCGGTATATCTTGTAATTGCACCTAAGGTTGCATATATGGTTTGTTACAACTTGTTCGGGCTTATTCAGAGTATGGATGTAAGATTCTGATCGTTTAGATGATTTCAGAGGTGGAAATGTGGTTCTAAGGTTTATAGGTTGAGTTGGAGTGTGAAATTTCAATTAGATTGTGTTATCGGACCTACATGAGATAGGGTGACGCGGGATCACCCCCGGGGTATGTGCATGGTAAGGTTTCTCAACGATTTGATTGTTTCGGAACAACACTGGGCACGTTCGAGGACGAACGTATGTTTAAGTGGGGGAGGATGTAACGACCCGACCGGTCGTTTTGAGTTTTTTGCATTTTGCTCGCCAGTTCTCGGGCATGACTAGCCCCGTGTGATGTATTATGACTTATGTAAATCGTCGATTTTGGGTTTCAGGATAGTCGGAATAGATTTGGAAGAACAGTTTTCAATTTGAAGCTTAAAATTTGAAAGGTTTGACCAAGTTTGGAATTGTTAGTATATGATCTCGGATTGGAATTTTTATGATTTGGTTAGCTTCGTTAGGTGATTTGGGACTTGGGAGCGCTTCCGAAATGTGTTTTGGAGGTCCGAAGTAGATTTAGGCTTGAATTGGCAAAATTGGAATTTGGCGTCTTCCGGTTGATAGGTGAGATTTTAATTTAGGGGTCAGAATGGAATTCCAGAAGTTAGAGTAGGTCCGTTGTGTCATTTGTGGCGTGTGTGCAAAATTTCAAGTCATTCAGACGAGGTTTGATAGACTTTTTGATCAAAAGTGGAATTCGGAAGTTTCTGGAGTTCTTAGGCTTGAATCCGTGGTTGACCGGTTGTTTCGATGTTGTTTTGATGTTTCGAAGATTGGTATAAGTTTGTATGGTAGTATATGATTTGTTTGTACTTTTGGTTGAGGTTCCGGGGGCCTCATGGTGATTTCGAATGGTTGACGGGAGATTTGGAGTTTGAGATTTGCAGCTGAAGCTGCCGAACCACTGTCATAACCGCACTTGCGGCTTGGGGACCGCAGGTGCATGGCCGCAGAAGCAGAAGGCTAGCTGCGGATGCGGAAGTTTGTATGAAGGGCTAAGGCGCAGGTGCGGATGGTTTGGTCGCACCTGGAGACCGCAGGTGCGGAAGGTGAGGCGCAGGTGCGAACTTCTGGTTTTAAGTGAAAACCGCAGATGTGGTTCTTTGGACGCAGATGCGGAACCGTAGGTGCGAAAAGTCTGGGTCAGAAAGTATAAAAGGTTCGCTTCGCGAATTTTTGGTTATTTCACCATTTCCAAGACGGCTTTGGAGCTTTTTGAGAGATTTTGAAGAGAGACTTCAAGGGAACTTTATTGAGGTAAGATTTTTGAACATAAAAATCGTTCCTATGGTGTTATTTCATTGATTAGGCTTGAAATTTATGGGTAAATATTAAAGAAACTAGAGCTTGAGATTGGAGACCTAAAATTAGGGATTTGAAGGGTCATTTATGGTTGGATTTTGGTACTTTTGATATGAATGAACTCGTGGGGGAATAAGGATTCCATTAATGTAAATTTTTGTCGGATTCCGAGACATGGGCCCGGGGGTCGGATTTTGATCAATTTCGGGATTTTGATGTAATTTGATTATTTTCGAGTGGGCTATGTCCCCTTAGCATATTTTGATGGTTACATACTGATTTTGGTTAGATTTGTGGCACCCGGAGGCCGATTCGAGAGGTAAGGGCCTCGCGGGCTAGAGTTTGGATCGGATAGAGGTAAGTAATAATTGTAAATGTTTGTCCTATGGGTATGAAACCCCGGATTTCACATCGTTGTGCTACTTTAAGGTGATGCACATGCTTGATGACGAGCGTGGGGTCGTGCACCGTTGGGGATTGTGACTTAGTCCGTCTCGTATGACTGTTAAACCGCGTATTTGATTGAAAATTGTTTGCTATCATTGTGTTTTGGAAAGTATCATCATGTCTTGGACTGAAGGCCATATTTGGGCCTCGTGCCAACTGTTTTGGACCCTTAGAGGATAAGCTTACCTCAAGATGCCAAGTAGCAACCCTTTCTCGAAAGGTCCCAAAATCGCCAATGGAAGAGTGAAAAGTATCAAAAATGACTTAGAACCCGTATTGAATGAAGCTTACTGCTTCAGCGATTTCTGCATCTGCGGTCAGGGGACCGCATCTGTGAGAAAGGACCGCATCTGCGAAATGGGCTAAAAGGGCTGGGACCGCTTCTGCGGTCCTGAAGCCGCTTCTACGGTTTGGCCTGGCCTTCCCTGGCCGCATCTGCGATAGATGGACTGCATCTGCGGTCTCGCACCTGCGGTCCACCAACCGCAGGTGCGGTTACGACAGAAGCAGCAACTTCAACACTTCTCAAAAATTTCAACTTCACTCGAGCCTCATCCGATTGACGCTCGGGGCTCCTGGGCCCTGCCCGAACATACCGACAAGTCTGAAATCACGAGACGGACCTACTCGAACCTTCGGAACACCCGAAACAACGCTAAATCTAAGAATCACCCCCTAAAACCAAATGAATCAAACTTATAAACTTCAAGTTCTTAATTTTCCTCTAACGAGCCAAAATTCCCTAAAACTATTCGGATTGACACCAAATTTTGCGGTTACATCTTAAATGATATTTCGGACCTGTACCGAGCTTCGGAACCAACATACGAGCCTGATAACCATGAAATCAATCATTAATTAGTTTCTTTAAATACTTAGAACTTCAGTTTAACAATTTCTAATAAAAATTCATTACTCGGGCTAGGGACCTCGAAATTCGATTCCGGGCATACGCCTAGGTCCCATATTTTCCTACAGACCCTTCGGGACCGTCAAATCACGAATCCGGGTCCATTTGTGTCACAATCCAAAATCTCTCTGAAGGAGTCGTGATGACACCTAGTCTCTAAACTAGGTAAGCCTAACATTTACAGAAATAACATTAATGTTTACTAACTTCAAATAGATAACTCTCAATAAATCACAATTCCCAAAATCGGTGGTACAAGTCATAAGCTTTTCTAAGAGTAGTTATACAAAATAAATACAACATTGTTCCAGAACAAAAAGGAGTCAATGGAATGTAAATACAAACGAAGGTGACTCCGAGGCCTGCGAACGCAGCAACAGGTTACCGTGAATCTCCACCGTGATGACCCGCACAACTACTATCGATCAATACCTGGATCTGTACATAAAAATGTACAGAAGTGTAGTATGAGCACACCACGGCGGTGCCTAGTAAGTATCAAGACTAACCTCGGTGGGGTAGTGACGAGGAACAGTCAAGACACCTACTGGTCAAATGAAAAGAACAGGATATGCTATTAAAATATCGCGATAAAGATAATGAGGTAATATCAACAACGGAAAGAAATCAAAATACAAATAGAAAGGACAATAAAGTAGAACGAGGTAGTAACGAACGATAACCAAGTAAATCAGCACTGACATAACAGGAACAGAGACAAGTAAGAATGAATTCAATTAAAGAAGGAAATGCCCACTCAATCAATCACATCATGTCTAATACACGATTCCGACCATCTCAGTCCTCGGTTTCTCATATCATGATCTTAACTTCTGAATCTTCCGCACACGTGGCACCTTGTGCCCCCATATTTTCCATCTCACTTTTAACAACAGAATCCACATGCCATACAATATATAATGTCCGTACAAAGCACTCGATATGTCCAAGAAGTCACATTTACCTAATATAAGTACAATTACAATTTCTAAACTAATTGGGAAAGCCAGCAAGAAAAGATGAAATTTGTTTCTTTTGAAATCATTTGAGTAAAGAAAATACCTCTTTTTAATTTAAAAAAATACAGCATTGCATGAATTATTACCTTTTACCTGAGATTTAATAACTTAAAACTTAGTAAGAATTCCATTTTAAGTAAAACACGACCTCTGACGGTTTAAGGGGGGTATAATGGAGAAACTAATTGAATTACGACTGTAACAATTATTGAAGTTTAAAGTATCGAAGTGTATATGTGTGTATATATATATATATATATATATATATATATATATATATATATATATATATATATATATATATATATATATATATATATATATATAT
>NC_031998.1:42151094-42219364 GCF_001879085.1 Nicotiana attenuata
TATATATATATATATTTGGAACCTATATGTATGTATGTATGTATGTATGTATATATATATACATACATACATAATACAATGAGGTATTGAAAACATTATAGGTTCCAAATCAAAGGATCACAACAATAAAGGAATTTAAATAGTTTAAACACTTGAATTGATAACAACAATTAAACATAGCAGCAGGAAATGCACGGCACCATCCTTCGTGCTTTTACTCTCGTTCTCACCATAATAGTCAATATTCACTTTTATTCTTTCTCGTTGCGGCGTGCAACCCCATCCCAATCATATAGTACTATTGCGGCGTGCAACTCGATCCAAATCATATAATATTGTTGCGGCGTGCAACCCGATCCAAATCATATAATGATGTTACAGCGTGCAACCCGATCCATTTAATATTGTTGCGGCGTACAACCTGATCCATTTAATATTGTTGCGGCGTGCAACCCGATCCATTTAAGATACAAATCAACTCTAATCACAAAAGAATCCCGGCAATGGAACAATAAGGAAACAACCATATCCCGGCAAGGGAGTCAACCAAAAGAGTAAACACATTCCGGCAAGGGAACCAACAGTAAGGATTAAATATGTCCCGGCAAGGGAATCCTAAGAGCCCTAGAGCATATTTCCCACAAATAAGTCCGAGCACACACTCGTCAGCTCGCATGCACGGACTACAATTAGCATAGAAGACTCAATTCCTAAGGGGAAGTCCCCCACATAAGGTTAGGCAAGATACTTACCTCAAGGACGACAAATCGATACTCTAAAATGCACTTCTCGGGTGAAAAGACCTCCGGACGGCTCAAATCTAACCAAATTAACTTCAAAGCACAAATAAAATATATAAGAAACTATTTCGGATCATAAAGTCTCAATCTTTAACATAATCCAAAAATTGGTCCAAAATTTGAACCCCGGGCCCGCCCCTCGAAACTCGGAAATTTTTACAAAAACCGAATACCCATTCCAATATGAGTTCAACCATACAAAATCTATTAAATTCTGATACCATTTGACCCCTCAAATCATGATTTTTCATTTTAGGAATTTTCTCCAAAAATCAACATTTTCCTCAACTCAATTCACAAATTAAATGATAAAAATGAAGACAAATTCATGGAATATAATCAATTCTAAGTTAAGAACACTTATCCAATCATTTTGCTTGAAAAACCCACAAAGAATCGCCCAAAACCGAGCTATAGAACTCCAAAAATGGTGAAAATGGCAAACCCTCGGAATAGAGTACTATTTATTCTGCCCAGATCTTAAAGCATCGCGAACGCGGAGGAAGTATCGCGTTCGCGAAGAAGAAAAATGAAGGCTGCCCAGGTTACTCATCACAAACGCGATAGTGCGTCCGCGAACGCGAAGAAGGAAAATTTGATGGCCCAAAGACTGCTCGTCGTGAACTTGTACGCGAACGCGAAGGGTGGAATGGCATAACTACGCGAACGCGATGGACGGATGCGAACGCGATGAAGGAAGAGACAGAGCTTCACGAACGCATCGCTTTTAACGCGAAAACGAAGAAGGAATTCCAGGTGGTCAGAAATAAAGCTTTGCGGACGCGAAAGGCTGTTCGCGAACGCGAAAGAGGATACTAGAAGCAAAAAATATCAGTTCAAAAACAAGGGAAAATGACCCATAGCCCACCTGGAACACACCTGAGGCCCCCGAGACCCAGTCCAAACACACAAACAAGTCATATAACCTAACACGGACTCACTCGAGGTCTCAAATCACATCAAACAACGCTGAAACATCGAATCACACCATGAATCGAACTTAGGAACTTTCAAAACTTCTAACTTCCAAAACTCGTGCCAAAGCCTATCAATTCAACCCGGAATGACGCCAAATTTTGCAGACAAGTCCAAAATGACATGACAGAGCTGTTCCAACTCTCGAAATAACATTCCGGCCCTGATATCACAAAAGTCAACTATGGGTCAAACTTCTCCATTTTCCAAACTTCAACTTTCGCCGAAACACCTCAAATTACCCTACGGACCTCCATATCCGAATCCGGATGCGCGCCTAAGTCCAAAATCACCATACAAAGTTGTTGGGGGTCACCCACGACCCATTCCGGGGCCATTTACTCAAAAGTCCAATTCCGGTCAAATTTTCATTATTTAAACTTCCAAAACTGGTCTTCCAATTCAATTTTGATTCATCCGAATACTTAATCCAACCATGCACACAAGTCGATATGCCTAATGTGAAGC
This sequence comes from Nicotiana attenuata, assembly GCF_001879085.1. NCBI lineage: Eukaryota > Viridiplantae > Streptophyta > Magnoliopsida > Solanales > Solanaceae > Nicotiana > Nicotiana attenuata. The sequence continues at coordinate 42,153,338 of NC_031998.1, forward strand.
TGCTCGAGACCTCAAACTACCGAATCGGGGGTAATTGCTCAAAACAATTTGTCGGGTCGTTACATCCTCCTCCACTTAAACATGTGTTCGTCCTTGAACGTGCCCAGAGTCGTTCGAAAGGCATCGAACCACTGCATGAGCTCACCATACATGCCCGGGGGTGATTCCCCGTCACCCAACCTAAGCAGAACTGACCATGCACTTAACTGAAGATCTCATCTCCTCCTTAGCCCATAAGTTCATAACCTTAGAACAGAACCCAAACCTCAACATCTTGAATTCATCATCGGATTTGAATTCCATGTCATCACACTACATGAGCCTTAACAAGCTTAATCAAGCCCAATTCCAATCCAGAATACAATCACACACTGCTTCACTCAACTCAAATGCCCGTAGCAATAACATCTTACCACCATAGCTGCTCAAATAACATCTTGGGTACCCGCAATATACTTCACATTGAATACAACCTTGTTACGGACCTCCACATCACTGCTCATGATAAAGAAAAATGCGGGAACTCATAGCCGCCCATGAAGACAACAAGTCAAGAAGCTCCCTCGCCCGCCAAGGGCCATCACCCAAATCTTAGCAGAAACACCCTCATACTTCCAAACACTCCTCACCCCCGATAACATAATACTAATCTCAGGTCTAAGAACCTCATCTTAGCCAATACCAGTAGCACAACTGACAGCTCATCACGAAACCACACGGATTCTCACATTACATAGTTCGTACACTAAACCAACAATAACTCAAGGCCTAAGGTGCAATAAGCAAATCAACATCACGAGGGCTATCTCGCCCGCATCGCCATAAGGCCTGAACAGGATTACTACTTGCGGAGGAAATAATCATACAACATCACCGCCTAACACATCATAAAAGAGTTGTACATATCATAGGCTAGGGCACAAATAATATCCATTCTGCCTGATAACATAACCGAAATGACGATCTCACGGGAGCACTCAAACTCGATCCGATACAGGATACATATTCTCATTGAGCTTTCAAATAGCCCCAACCAAATCCTGGTTACCTCCAAATAGGTAAATATCCTTCCCAAAAATCCACAGCGACCTATCAATCATGCATGCTATTAACTATCTCATCCTCAACGCTTTTCCACAATCCGCAAACAGGAAATAATTCACATATGAGAGAATCTAGCCCCAAAACCTCAGGAATACCAAAATTTCCATATTCTAACTCCACTACGCAATCAAATAGCTGATATATCACTTACACCCTTTCATTCTGCTGAAGCACTCATATAGAGTTTCTGACTGCGTAACAAAATATGAACCTCGAAAGCCTCAAAACCCAGTAATCACCATGTTACCAGCCACGCGCCCGTGAACCAAACCTCAAGGCCCTTTCCAGAAATGCACACTCTTCTCATAGGATAGCCAATAATCCTAACACTCTATTAATTTCAGATACTGATTCAGGAGGAAACTGTAATGTACCACATATTCCTTATGCCCATAGTAGACACCCAACTCAAGCCGTAGTCAAACCGTCAAGAACCCCCTGAGATCCGCCGGCACGCAACTAAACCATCAGGACTACACCTCCCCAACTCAACCGTCAAGAACCCTCTAAGATCCAAGAGTGTTGCCTCAAATGCCAGTAGAGAATTCCCATTCAAAAGAACCATTTACTTACATGGCTATTCTGACCCAACACTACCAAACTGACTCATTTCTTCGAATAGTTGATATGCAATAACTCTCATCAAAGCCCCACATGCAGATGACTTTAGTATGAACCACGCAGCAAGAAACTCATAAACCACCGCATTACCTCTGAAGCACCCCGTTCTGCTGCAACCATGATACCCACGCTGAATAGACCTCCTATGAATTTGAAGTTATTCCTCCGACTCCTCTTGATACTGATATATAGATCCATTATTGACGTAGAAATACTGTAAGCCCCAACATCATCCCGTGTGAGATCTCAGACCCTGGTCATACCCCAAATCCAGGAATCTACCAATACCACATATACACATACCTCAGGCTAAGATTGATACAAATCTAACTCTGCAATCTGAATGCCGCTATTGGACTCCTCCACTTGGCGCAAGGCCATAGAAAATAAGGTTTGATGATCCGTAAAAACTAACCTTCAAAGCTCGTACAACACAAATCGCAAGGTACTCCAATACCACCAACTATTCCCAATCAACACCCACTTCGTGGCCCTGCCACAATCGCGATGACCAGTCGACCAATTAAACCTTCCCAGCTCGCACTCATCAAGCAAGTGCCGGAAACTGCTGCACCCCTATACGAACAACTGAATAGTCTTTCAATGCCTCTGTATCTTTAGTCTGGACAACACGTCGAGGCAATGCCCGAGCATCCCTGACTCCATTGTAGCCTGTCTGTAGCATCATGAAACACCAGCGTATAGCGAACGCTGAGAGCGCAATATTATACACGAGTAGATGTAGAGGGACATAAGTCATATACTTTGAGCTGAATCAATATCGCACGATAGGGAATGAAAGAAGTGGAATTTACTAATAGTTCTGTAGCCTCTCGAAGATAAGTATAGACGTCTCCGTACCGATCCGCAAGACTCTACTAAACCTGCTTATGACTCGTAGCACCCATGAACCTATAGCTCTGATACCAACTTGTCACGACCCAAAATCCCTCCGAAGGAGTCGTGATGGCACCTAGTCTCTAAACTAGGTAAGCCTAACATTTACAGAAATAACATTAATGTTACTAACATCAAAGTAGATAACTCTCAATAAATCACAATTCCCAAAACCGGTGGTACAAGTCATAAGCTTTTCTAAGAGTAGTTATACAAAATAAATACAACACTGTTCTAGAATGAAAAGGAATCAATGAAGCGTAAATTCAAACGAAGGTGACTCCGAGGCTTGCGAACGCAACAATAGGTTACCGTGAGTCTCCACAGCAAGGACCCGCACAACTACTATCGATCAATACCTGGATCTATACACAAAAATGTACAAAAGTGTAGTATGAGCACACCACGGCGGTGCCCAGTAAGTATCAAGACTAACCTCGGTGGGGTAGTGATGAGGAACAGTCAAGACACATACTGGTCAAATGAAAAGAACATGATATGATATTAAAATATCGCGATAAAGATAACAAGGTAATATCAACAACAGAAAGAAATCAAAATACAAATAGTAAGGACAATAAAGTAGAACATGGTAGTAAAAAACGATAACCAAGTAAATCAGCACTGACATAACACGAACATAGACAAGTAAGAATGAATTCAATTAAAAGAAGGAAATGCCCACTCAATCAATCACATCATGTCTAATACACGATTCCGACCATCTCAGTCCTCGGTTTCTCATATCATGATCTTAACTTCCGAATCTTCCGCACACGTGGCACCTTGTGCCCCCATATTTTCCATCTCACTTTTAACAACAGAATCCACATGCCATACAATACATAATGTTCGTACAAAGCACTCTTGTCACGACCCAAACCCCGCTCCGATCGTGATGGCACCTCTCGTGAAGACAAGGCCAGCCAACCAACCCATTTCGCCTTTTCAAAATAGTTAAAATAATAAACAGGTTCTATATGATTATATAACCATAGACTAAGCAAAAGATTTCTTTATAAAGTGCGGAATACAACCCAAACACAGCCTAAACCGGGGTGTCACAAGTCACGAGCATCTATTAGAGTGTAAATACAACTACAAGGTCTAATATATACAAAACGGGAATAATGAACAAAAGGGAGAAAAGCGGTGCTGCGAACGCTGGCAGCCACCTCGCTAAACTCCGATAACTCTGCCTCCGATTAGCCAAAACCCGCTTACCGGGTGAACAAATACCTGCATCTGCACATGAGGTGCAGGGAGTAAAGTGAGTACTCCAACTCAGTGAGTAAAAAAGGTAAATAACAACTGAGCAGCAAGAAATCACATAAAGCAACCAATATGCTGTATAGAAGCAGTGTAAACTCTTTGAGAAAAGCAGTGAAGCTGTGAAATCTTTGGAAATATCTTAGCTCAGTTTAAACCTCTTTTGAAAATGACTTTTTCAACAGTTACGCAATGATTGCAAAACAGTTAGTGCCGATAAGCACTGAAAATCCGCCCCTCGTGTACAAATACCACAGTATAACAGGTAAAATGACAAGTAAATATGAAAGATGAACACATTAAATTTCGCCCCTCGGCCAATGTCTCGGAACAGTATTAGCCCCTCGGGCTCACTCTCAGAACACTCTCTGCCCCTCGGGCTCTCTCTCTCTCTCTCTCTCTCTCTCTCTCTTTCTCAAATCACTCTCAGAATAGTATCATATAGTAACCGCTGTAGCGTGCAGCCCGATCCATATATCAATGCGGCATGCAGCCCGATCTATATATCGTCGACGGCGCTCACTGTGGGTGTGCAGACTCCGGAGGGGCCCCTTACGGCCCAAGCGCTATATCAAAAGCCACCTCTTGGCATCATCACTCAGCCCTCGGCCTCACTGGCATATAAAGTATCTTAGGCCCTCGGCCTCATATCACTCAGCATATCCTCACACATGGCCCTCGGCCTCACTCATTCCGAAAATCATCACAAGCCTCTCGGGCATTTGTAAAACTGTCACGCCCCAACCTCGGGAGGCGCGATCGGCACTCAATCGAGTGACCCCAACTGAGCAAGCCTTATCAAACACTACCTACCCAACTCAATACGAATAAGGGGACCATGCTTTCATTTATTCAACAAAGGGAGATAGTATATTCAACATTTTTAGTTCATTTTAGATCACCACGTTAACTGTAGATAAGTTAGTTTCCAAGGTTCCCATAGAATTACAATTCATAGGCAACGTAAGTTTAGATTTACAACATGGTTAGCACGCGCATTCAATACCCGCACATGACACACATATATGTCTACGAAGCCTCTAAGGATACAAAAGTAAATGTGACAACACCGGCAACAAGGCCCCGGCTATACCTCAAAAGTGAAAGTCCAAAATAAGAAGATGTGCAATATAGCCCCTTGAAGGAGAAAGGGGCTCACCAAGATCTTTGGGAAGGATAATGCTCCGCTACACACGATCAGCACTATCTGCTATGGAGCCACCTACATTCATTTAAGAAAATGTAGTACCCCCGGCAAAAGGGGCGTTAGTACCATGGAATAGTACTAGTATGTATAACTAAACACCATTTTACTAGAAAGAACTACCAAGCAATGACAAGTAAATCACATAGGTGAATCAAATATACAAATCATAGAATCATTTACATAACTCCCATAACTTAGTTTGGGGCCTTTCTTTCATACGTTCATCACTGTTCTCGATACCACCGCTATCTTGAGCAGAGTCCGATCACGACCCGACCGGCTAGGTTGCCTCATTGGAGGCATATATCTCAATCACTATTTCATTTCCCTTATCCGGAATTCAATATCAGCACATCACCACCATGTGTGCAGCATGGTGTCCGATCACGGCCCAATCGGCTAGGCTGCCTTGCCTAGGCGTGGTTTCTTTCTTATTGATCATCTCACTTGAATCAATTATCTTCCATGTATCAATTCAACTCATGGGCACTTTGGGCCACACTTATCACATCATTTTCCTTTTTAATATTCATCTTGCAAGTTATGATCACAGGCACATACGAAAGTAATTCAAGTTGCAAGCACATGTAAGTGTTCACATAGTTAGCATGAAACTCTCAGTTTTGATCTTTGGCTTATAGCCCACGCATTTCAACACATGATTGTATATTTCATACTTCATTAAAGATCAAGAATAATACATTACTCACGTTTGGGGCACATCTTTCATGCATATGTGTATATAAATTGCAAATCAATCAATGTGAAATAATAATCAGTACACCAACCAATTCAAATCTTACCACACCTTCGTAAACGCCATCGGAGCTCAATTTCTAATAAAAGGGGGTTTTAGCCATACATACCTCAATATAGCTTCCTTACTCTTTACAAATTTCGGAATTCTTATCACTTCGATCTATTATGTAAGAATTACAATGTAAACCGAGAATTAGAGACGAGGTTGAGATTCTAGCTTGGTTCGAGCATAACATCAAACACTAATGGTGCACTATGACCTTAGGTCCTTCTTGCTAGAAATTTCTATCATTTTATACCCCAATTGCTTTCTTTTTAGTTTACTATCTTCCAATACCCTAAGTTTAGATGTGCATGCAAGGAATCAATTCTTATACCCATGAATTACCTCACTAATGACCCCCTTATAGCTGAATGCAGAAATAAGAACTGAGGTGAAGAAGCCTTACCTTTTGGGATGAAGGTTTAAAAGCCCTCACTTGATTATCTTCAAGGATTTAGCAAGATTCTATGGTGTAATTTGATGGGGAGAACTTTCCATCTCTAAGACCCCTCTCTCTCACTCTAGAAATGCTCAGAAAAATGCTCAAAATGAGCTATAATACCGAATATAACGATAGGGGCGTCGGGTTTAAAATTAGAAAATTTGGAGCCCCGAGTCGGATCTGCGATCGCATTTGCGATCGCAAAGTGGAAATGCGGGCCGCAGATTGGACCGCAAAAAGGCTCCCAAAATTTGAACATTCTGTTTGGGTATGCGACGGAAATGCGGTCCGCATACCCGTTCTGCGGTCGCATAATGCACCGCAGAACTGACCTTCACAAAATCCCAAGGAAATTATGCGACTACTATGCGGTCCGCATATTGGTTATGCGATCGCATAATGGATCGCATCTTTAACCTCAAACTAGCTAATATACTGACTCACTCTGCGGCAGAAATGCGGTCCGCATACCTGGTATGCGACCGCATTCTTAACCGCACATTTGCACTTTTCTGGAAAACATTGATTCTCGATTTTTTAAATGCATATGAGTTTCTAACACCTGGCCCTAACTTAGCACTACGAGGTTCGGGTTTTGAGTAGAAATTTTTGCGGGGCCTCACAAAAACAGTAGTCCTCAGCCCAAAACATCGTTTAAGTTTCAAATCTGAGTAAAGGTGGCTGAGTTTTTAAAGTAGTAGATATCAACAGGACTGAGTTCAAGTAATGAGTCAAAACAGTGAGGAAATAGTGATAAAAATCCCCGAAGGGTTCAAATAATTGGCACATAGCCCAAATATGGCAATCAGCCCAAATCATGATAATAACAAATAAGTTTCAGTCAAATACGCGGTAAAATCATCAATCGGGACGGACTAAGTCACAATCCCCAGTAGTAAAAGACCCCACGCTCATCATCCAGCGCGTGTCTCACCTCAATATAGCACTACGATGTGCAATCTGAGGTTTCAAACCCTCAGAATATCATTTACAATCATTACTCACCTCAATCCGAGCAAAATCCTACTCCGAAATGTCATTGCCCCTTGAATCGGCCTCCAATCGACCCGAATCTAGTCACAGTTAATTCAATTCAGTCAATACTAATTATAGGAATTAATTCCATATGAAAATACTAATTTTCCAACAAAATCCGAAATTTAACTAAAAATTGCCTGTGTGGCCCACGTCTCGAAATCCGATGAAACTCACAAAATCAGACAACCCATTCAACCTCGAGTCTAACCATACCAAAATTACTAATTTCCGATAACATTTCGACCCTCAAATCCTCAAATATATCAAAGAGGGTTTTCAAACTTTTCCAACTTAAAATCACCAATTACATGTTAAAAATAACAATGGATTCGAGTAATCTAACCAAAATTGAGTTAAGAACACTTACCCCGATGTTTTCCTTGAAAATCTCTCGAAAATCGCCTTAGCCGAGCTCCCTTGGTCCAAAAATGTTAAAAATGGCCGAAACCACGAAATAAAGCTTCTGCCCAGGTATTTACTCTTCGCGATCGCGGAAAATGCTTTGCGATCGCGAAGAACAACTTTTCTCAGCCTAAAATTTGCCCTTCGCGATCGCGGACAATGCTTCGCGATCGCGAAGAACAATTCCCAGCTCTTCCGGACAGCCTCCAGTATAATGGTCATAACTTTTTGCACACAATTCCAAATGACAAATGGTTTGATGTTCTGAAAACTAGACACAAAGGGGTATAATTTCATATGTTGCTCATTTCCTGACACCTTATACATTGCGAGATATAAGCTTCCAAAGTCAGCCCAGTGTATTAGACAGCTTCCCGGATAGACTATAGTGTAACCACAATAATTTTTTGTACCCAAATTGAAATTCCAATTAATTTACATTTATGAAAACAAGAGACAAAGAGCTACAACTTTCATTTTGGATCATCTCCAAATTCCTTATATATTGTGAGATATAAGCTTCCAAATTGGGATCAACGCAATAGAATATTTGTTCTTCGCGATCGCGAAGCACTGACAATTTTTTCGCATTTTACTCATCGTGATCGCGTCCAATTTCCTGCGATCACATAGAACACTGCTGTAGCCAAAACCAGCAGCTAAAAATAGCTTACAAATGGTCCGGAACCACCCCGAAACTCACCCGAGGCCCCCCGGGACCTCAACCAAACATGCCAACCAATCCTAAAACATCATTCAAACTTGTTCCAATCTTCTGAACGCTCAAAACAACATCAAAACACAAATTTTTCATTGGATTCAACCTTAAAAATTTCAAAAACTCTAAAAACACATTTTCGATCAAAAAGTCTACCAAACCTCGTCCGAATGATCTGAAACTTTGCACGCACATCCCAAATGACATAACGGAGCTAATGCAACTCTCGGAATTCCATTTCGACCCCTATATCAAAATCTCGCCTATCAACCGGAATTCGCCAAAATACTAACTTCGCCAATTCAAGCCTAATTCTACACCGGACCTCCAAAACCAATTCCGATCACGCTCCTAAGTCATAAATCACCAACGAAGCTAACCAAATCATAAAAATTTCGATCCGAGCTCATATACAAATAAGTCAACTCTTGGTCAAACCTTTTAAATTCAAAGCTTTCAACTGCGACTGTTCTTTCAAATTCTTATCGAATTCCGTAAAAACCAAAACCAACAATCTACATCAGTCATAATACATTATACGGGGCAAGTCATGCCCGAGAACTGGCGATCAAAGTGCAAAAGCTCAAAACGACCGGTCGGGTCGTTACATCCTCCCCCACTTAAACACACGTTCGTCCTCGAACGTACCCAGAGTTGTTCCAAAAGCCAACCAATCGCTAAATAACCTTACCATGCCTATACCCGGGGGTGATCCCACGTCACCCTATCTCATATAGGTCCGATAACACATAAAACTAAAATTACACAACCCAACCTAGCCCATGATCATAAAACCATATTTTCACTTCTGAAACCATCAATACGATCAAAACCTCACACTCATACATTGAATAGGCCCGAACCAGCTGTAATAGCCCATGCCTGCAACCTCAGGTGCAATTATATGATATACCACATAACTCAAACACGTGCAGCGATAACTTCCATTCACAACAGCTGGCCATAACAACTAAATACCGATAGAAAACCTCTTATCAGCTAAAGTCTCATTCCAACACTTTCATATACTGCCAACGATAATTGAAACACGCAGTAAACCATAACCATTTCTCAGATCAACCATTCATGAAGCCATTTCTCCTCTGGCAATTACCAAAGCAAATTTTTAAGCCGAACCTTATCCTTCCAACATGCTGAAATCAAATTCGTTCGTATTCATTAATGATCCCAACGATCTCTTCTGACCCAACACACTACCCTGGTGACATGACACATCAATACAGGCCCAAGCCACAACTTGCATAAATACGCGCACCAATAAGCAATAGTCCGAACATATTCGAATTATGAAAATGACTCAAACGAAAGAGTTGTACCTTAAGCTCACCAGTACCATCACAACACAAGGCTGAGAACCCACCTCACATTATAGAAATAGAACACACGAATCTAACCCGCCAGGTCATATCTCCACATAGCTTCGCTGCAATGTGCGATCTTATCAAACACTGCTCCACATGAACACCTCAAGTCACTATGCTCGAAAGCAACAACCACGCACAATTTGGCGTCTGGAACCAAAGCACATCGTCATACCCACAGTGAGACAAATAACATACACCATGCAACCCGATAGGTCATAACCGATACTCCATTCACCGAGCAACACCCAATTACTCTTCCCGCTTGACTTCCACTATGAACCCCCAATAGAACCGCACCATATGTGCCCATAACCAACAAATAATAATGTCTCGCAATACAAAAAAAATAACTCATAGATCTCCCCAGATCACTGATAAGCTCAATAACGGTCGAATCAACCTATCCCTCAATAATACAATTCGGGCCAACCGAGCCAACTCAAGCTAGAACACGCATCCACATTGTCCTGCCAACGAACTCCTTACCAAGGAAGCTTGAAGTTGCTCCTTCCACTACTTAACTCCTGTCGGAGCCGTACGATACGGTGCCCGACACCAAATCAATACCGAAATCCACAACCTCGCCCGACGACATGCCCGGCCACAAGAAACACATTCGAAAGTCCCTCAACACCGGAACTAAACCAATGGTAGAAACCTCTGCACTGATATCCATCACGAAGGCCCAATTAAGAAAGACAGTCCTTCCCAGCCGTCCGCTGGGTCTTTGAAATATAAACCACTCTGCTAGAACATAATCCGATGCACCTCGCCACTCAACCCGTGACATTTCCGGCATAGCCCATACCGCAATAATCCAGAATAACCCAACACTGAGACGACTAGTCTAAGTCCCCAGTATCACATCCAAAATCTAAGATACCAAGCAAAGAAAGATCCACTCGGGCCTCCAAATCCTGGTAGTTGCTAAACAGTGCTGATACACACGATCTACAACCACATCATAGCCTGTATATGAGAACTTCCGTCTCCATATCCATACGACACATGAATCACCATATCCGATCCCAATTTCGCCGTCCAAACATATGCCACACCTTTAATACCCAATCATTCCACGATAGATACTCTAAAATTTCCCTGTGTCACCAAGCAAACCCGAATATCACCAGTCGATCCAACAAGAAAGTGCCGCAATACTACCGAAGTACCATCAATTTAATCACATTGCCCTTTTTCTAAAACATATACTCTCATCAAATCACTTCCAATTAGCAGTACCATTTCCTTGATTATCTAAGGCTACCCGCTGCTTAAGAGTTTTATGAACTTCCTTTCCGAACTGAGCTGAAACCCTACACACGCAAGTCTCGATCCTCCACAACATACTGCATATGCTATCCATCCGAGGATAACGTGAAAACTTTATCTCCCTTCTGAGCCACAGACATCTACGCACTCAACTAGTCAAGAACTTTCCATTGGTCCCATCTAGAAGAAAATTACTATATATCCCATGCTGTGACGACCCAAAGGGTCATCACCTGTTTTCTTACTCATTCCGTGCTTTCGGGGCCTTGAAAACCTCATTTTTAGTCGCCTCGATTTGCATGCGCAGTCCGGACGGGTAGCCGGAAAGCCTAAATGTGAAATTCTGTGAAAAATGCTAAAATTTGGTATTTAAAATGAATAAGTTTGACTTTGGTCAACATTTTGGGTTGCGGAGGGTCCGTAGAAAAATATGGGACTTGGGCGTATGCTCAGAATCGAATTCCGAGGTCCCAAGCCCGAGTAATGAATTTTTGAGTAAAATTATTTTTCTGAAATTTATGAAGAAAATTGAAATAAAAATTGGTTAGAACATGTTGGTATCGGGCCCGTATTTTGGTTCCGGCGCCCGGTACAGGTCTTATATATGATTTAAGCACTTTCTGTAAAGTTTGGTTGAAAACGTATGTCGTTTGACGTGTTTCGGACTTAAAGTTCTAAATTTGAAAGTTTATGAAGTTTGAAGAAAAACTAGTGATTTTGAGGTTTGATTCGTTGTTTTTTATGTTATTTTGGCGATTTGATTGCAACGTTAAGTAAGTAGGATGTTGTTGAGTTAGTGTATGTGTTTGGTTAGGAGCCCCGGGGGCTCGGGTGTGTTTTCGGAGGTGTTTCAGAGTGATTTCGGACTTAAGAAAATTGCAGAAAATGGGCTTCAGCTGTTGCAGACAATTCCTTCATCGCGTTCGCGACGCCTCCTCCGCGTTCGCGAAGCTTGAGACTTTTCCTTCATCGCGTTCGCACCCTTGATCTCGCGTTCGCGTAGAGTCATTTGACTCTGAAGACTTAGCCTTCATTTTCCTCACCGCGTTCGCATTAATACTCTCGCGTTCGCGTAGTTTATAGGGCTCCTTCATCGCGTTCGCGTAAGGGTCCACACGTTCGCGTAGGCCAAGTCTGGACCCCCCAACTTTTCCTCTTCGCGTTCGCACTCCTCCCATCGCGAACGCGATGGTCTGATAAGTTACCCTTCGCGAACGCGAAGGGTAATTTTTGCCCAGTTATTTTTAATTTCCAGAATCAATGTATTGCGGGATTTTCATAAAAACACACGAGCTCGTTCTTCTCCAAGGTCTTCAGGCGACTATTGAAGCTCCCTTTCACCAAAACTCTTGTGTTATAAATCTTAAACTCGTTTTCCTCATTTTCCATCAATATCCATTGAATTCCTAAGCCTAAAACATGTAATTTAGGGTAGAAATTGGGGAAATGGGTAGAGTCTTTTTGAATTTTCTTGATTTAGACCTCATTTTGGGGTCGTATTTGAAAACAAATTATATATTCGGGCTCGTGGGTAAATGGGGATTTGATTTTTGTCCGAACCTCGTGTTTTGACAAGCGGGCCCGGGGTGGATTTTTGAGTTTTTGGGAAATGATGGAAAATCTTAATTAGGCATTGGGTTCGTATTGTTTAGCATTTATTGATGTATTGAAGTCATTATTGTATAGATATGATTGAGTTGGAGCAGAATTCGAGAGGGAAAGCGGTTGTGTGGATTGATTTGGCCGTGGAAGTCGAGGTAAGTGTTTGGTCTAACCTTAGCTTGAGGGAATAGGAGTTGATCTTATTTGCTACTTGCTAATTGTCGAGTACGATGTATAGGCATGGTGACGAGTATCTACAATTAGTGTCTAGCATGACCGTGAGTCCTTATTTTGCGAATATTTTGGTTTTTGTTATAACTTCCATGCTTAGTTGATGACTCCTATATGTTGTAAAGAGTATGTGAAAGAAATTATGATCCTTAGACTTCGTGGAGCGTTGGCTCGAGTTGAAATACGAATTGTGAAGGCATATGAGATAAGTAAATCTTTGGAGCATTGGCTCAAGTGATAATGTGAACTATGAGATGAAAGTGAAAGAAAGAGAAAAAGTTATTGGTTTATTCCCTTGCCGGGACGTTTTGTTGTTTTGATGATTTTCTCCCTTGCCGGGATATGGAAACTTGTTGATATTGTTCCCTTGCCGGGATTTAACTATTTAATTGCATTCCCTTGCCGGGATTTACCGTCATTATTTGTTTATCTCCTTGCCCCGTATTTGTGAATGTTGTTTGGGTGAGGAAGAGAGATAAAGCACTAAGGGTGATGCCGTGCATTGTTTGTTTATTGTAAGGAAAGAGTGTAAAGCACGAAGTGTGATGTCGTGCATTATTTGCTTATTGTGAGGAAAGAGTGTTAAAGCACGAAGGGTTGCCGCACGATGTAACATTCCGTGCCGATTCTATTGATTATATGTGAGGAACGAGAGTAAAAGCACGAAGGGTGATGCCGTGCATATGTTATTGCTTGGCGAGTATGAGAGTAAATGCATGAAGGGTGATGCCGTGCACTTGTTGATTTCTGTTTTCATTACCTATGATTGAGTTGTATTATTTTCTTCGTTACTGAATGACTCTTATTTGGAAATTGTTGTCCCCTACAGCATGCTCCCCTTCCCATACTGTATATCTGTCTTCGTATTTCGATTTCCACTGTATATATATGAAATTGCACAGGTTTATGTGGTAGTCTGGTCTAGCCTCGTCACTACTTCGCCGGGGTAGGCTAGGCACTTACCAGCACATGGGGTCGGTTGTGCTGATGCTACACTCTGTGCTATTTTGCACAGATCCAGGTTTCGGATAGCAGCAATAGTAGTGTGGGAGCAGGTCTCACAACTCACGGACAAGCTTAGTAGAGTCTAAGGGATCGGTACGGAGACGTCTGTATTTATCCCCCAGAGGCTACAGAGTTAGGAAACTTCACATTTGTTCTTTCCTGTCGTGCGGTTTTGTTAATACTGATTGAATTTCTACTCTGTTCTTTCGCAGATGGCGAGAACACGCGCTTCCTCATCTTCTGACCAGCAGTACGAGCCCCAGGCAGCTCCCACTAGGGACAAAGGGCGAGGCTGAGGCCGTGCTAGAGGCCGAGGTAGGGGCAGAGCTCAGCCCCGAGCAGCAGCACCAGTGGCGGAGCCTCAGGTTGACTTCGATTAGGAGGTTCCAGCCCCAGCCCCAGCGGTTCTGGTGGGCCCAGCTTAGGTCCCATAGGGGTTTATTGCTACCCCAGTTCTTCAGGACGCTCTTGTCAGATTAGTGGGCCTCATGGAGAGTGTCACTCGAGCGGGTTTGCTTCCAGTAGCACCAGCCACTTCTCAGGCTGGAGGAGGGGCTCAGACTCTTGCTACACGCACTCCGGAGTAGGTAGTTCCTCCAATTCAGACTCCAGCAGTTCAGCCAGTTGGAGCCGCTCAGCCGGGTGTGGTAGCCCAGGCCGGTGATGGGGCAGCTATGTCCGCCGATGCTTTATGGAGATTGAATAGGTTCACCAAGCTCTTAACTACTACTTTCAGCGGTGCATCCACCAAGGATCCTCAGGATTATTTGGACAGCTGCCACGAGGTTCTTCGGAACATGGGTATTGTGGAGACCAATGGAGTTGATTTTGCTGCCTTTCGACTGTCTGGATCCGCCAAGACTTGGTGGAGGGATTATTGCTTAGCTAGACCAGCCAGTTCGCCTTCTTTGACTTGGGAGCAGTTCACAGTGTTATTTCTGGAGAAGTTTCTCCCCATGACTTAGCGAGAGGCTTATCGGAGGCAGTTTGAGCGCCTTCAGCAGGGTTCCATGACGGTCACTCAGTATGAGACCGGGTTCATTAATCTAGCTCGCCATGCTCTTGTTATACTCCCCACCGAGAGAGAGAGGGTGAGGAGGTTTATTGATGGTCTTATTCAGCCGATTCGTCTTCAGATGGCCAAGGAGGCCGGGAGTGAGATCACTTTTCATGAGGCGGCCAATGTGGCCCGCCGAGTTGAGATGGTTTTGTCACAGGGAGGTGGTTATGGGGGAGACAAGAGAGCCCGTCATTCCGGCAGATTCAGTGGTACCTCGTCTGGAGGTAGAGATTCATATGGCAGAGGCCATCCTCCTAGGCCCTTTCAGTCAGCTCTCCAGGTTTCTCACGGTGCATCAGGTGGTTGTGGTTCTCATGCACACTATTCTGATCAGCACCCATTCAGTGCACCGCCAGCTCCTATCAGCGCACCGCCACCTCAGAGTTTCCGTGGTGGTCACTCAGGTCGATAGGGCCAGCAGACTCAGCAGCCGAGGGCTTGTTACACTTGTGGCGACACGGGCCACATTGCCAGATTTTGCCCTCGAGCACCAGGTAGTTCGCAGCATTAGGGTTCTCGTGCCATGGTACAGGCACCAGGTGTTCCACAGCCCGCCCAGCCAGCTAGAGGTGGGGGTAGAGGTGCTAGAGGTGGAGGTAGAGGTCCTAGAGGTGGAGCTCAGGCCGCTAGAGGTGGAGGCCAGCCAGCAGCAGGCCGACCCAGAGATGTGGTTCAGGATGGTGGGGCCCAGCCCCGATGTTATGCTCTTCAGGCCAGGCCCGAGGCTGAGGCTTCAGATGCAGTTATTACAGGTACGGTTCTGGTTTGTGATAGAGATGCTTCAGTGTTATTTGATCCGGGGTCTACGTATTCGTATGTGTCATCTTATTTTGCCCCGTACTTGGTCATGCCTAGTGATGCATTGAGTATTCCTGTTTATGTGTCTACACCGGTGGGTGATTCTATTGTGGTCGATCGAGTCCATCGTTCTTGTATTGTGGTGATTGGGGGTCTTGAGACTCGTGTAGATTTGTTGCTTTTAGACATGGTTGACTTCGATATTATATTGGGGATGGACTGGTTATCACCCTATCACGCTATCTTGGACTGTCATGCCAAGACTGTGACCTTAGCTTTACCGGGTATGCCTCGTTTAGAGTGGAGAGGGACTCCTGGTCATTCTACCCACAGTGTTATATCGTATGTGAAGGCTCGGCGTATGGTCGAGAAGGGGTGTTTGGCCTATTTAGCCTATGTTCGGGATTCCAGTGCTGAGGTTCCCTCTATTGATTCTGTGCCCGTTGTTTGTGAGTTCCCTGATGTTTTTCCTTCAGACCTGCCGGGTATGCCACCCGACAGGGATATTGATTTCTGCATTGATCTGGTACCGGGCACTCAGCCCATTTCTATCCCCCCATATCGTATGGCCCCGCCGGAGTTGAAAGAGTTAAAGGAACAGTTGCAGGATTTGCTTGAGAAGGGTTTCATTAGACCCAGTGTCTCACCTTGGGGTGCGCCGGTGTTATTTGTCAAGAAGAAGGATGGGTCAATGAGAATGTGTATTGATTACCGGCAATTGAACAAGGTAACGATCAAGAATAAGTATCCACTGCCGAGGATTGATGATTTGTTCGACCAGCTTCAGGGTGCCAGGGTATTTTCCAAGATTGACTTGCGATCTGGCTACCATCAGTTGAGGATTAGGGCATCCGATGTCCCTAAGACAGCTTTCCGCACTCGGTACGGGCATTATGAGTTCTTGGTTATGTCATTCGGGTTGACAAATGCCCCAGCAGCTTTTATGGATTTGATGAACCGAGTGTTCAGGCCTTATTTGGATTCGTTCGTGATAGTCTTCATTGATGATATATTGATATATTCCCGCAGCCAGGAGGAGCACGAGCAGCACCTTAGAGTGGTTCTTCAGACTCTGAGGGATAGTCAGTTATATGCTAAGTTCTCGAAGTGTGAGTTCTGGTTGAGTTCAGTTGCATTTCTGGGTCATGTTGTATCAGCAGAGGGTATTCAGGTGGACCCAAAGAAGATTGAGGCAGTCAAGAACTGGCCTAGACCAGCATCAGCTACAGAGATTCGGAGTTTCTTGGGGTTGGCAGGCTACTATCGACGGTTCGTGGAGGGGTTTTCATCTATTGCAGCCCCGATGACCAGATTGACCCAGAAGGGTGCCCAGTTCAGATGGTCGGATGAGTGTGAGGCGAGCTTTCAGAAGCTCAAGACAGCTCTGACTACGGCACCGGTGTTGGTTTTGCCCACAGGTTCAGGGCCTTATACAGTCTATTGTGATGCTTCCCGTGTTGGGCTTGGAGCAGTGTTGATGCAGGATGGCAAGGTCATTGCCTATGCTTCGAGGCAGTTGAAGATTCATGAGAAGAACTATCCGGTTCATGATTTGGAGTTGGCAGCCATAGTTCACGCATTGAAGATTTGGAGGCATTATTTGTATGGCGTGGCATGTGAGGTGTTCACTGATCACAAGAGTCTTCAGTACTTGTTCAAGCAAAAGGAGTTGAATTTGAGGCAGAGGAGGTGGTTGGAGTTGTTGAAGGATTATGATGTCACCATTTTATATCATCCGGGGAAGGCCAATGTGGTGGCCGATGCTTTGAGTAGGAAGTCAGCCAGTATGGGCAGTCTTGCTTATATTCCGGTCAGTCAGAGGCCGCTTGCTTTGGATGTTCAGGCTTTAGCCAATCAGTTCGTGAGACTGGATGTTTCTGAGCCCAGTCGTGTGTTAGCTTGCACGGTCGCTCGTTCTTCATTATTGGAGCGTATCCGTGATCGGCAGTTTGATGATCCCCATTTGTGTGTCCTTAGAGACACGGTGCAGCGAGGAGGTGCCAAGCAGGTTACCTTAGATGCGGATGGAGTTTTGAGATTGCAGGGGCGAGTTTGTGTGCCCAATGTGGATGGGCTTCGAGAGTTGATTTTGGAGGAGGCCCATAGCTCCCGGTACTCTATTCATCCGGGCGCCGCGAAGATGTATCAGGATTTGCGGCAGCATTATTGGTGGCGTAGAATGAAGAAGGATATTGTGGCATATGTGGCGCGGTGTTTGAATTGTCAGCAGGTTAAGTATGAGCATCAGAGGCCTGGTGGTTTATTTCAGAGGATTGAGCTTCCCGAGTGGAAGTGGGAGAGGATCACTATGGACTTCGTTACTGGACTTCCGTTGACTCGGAAGAAGTTCGATGCAGTTTGGGTCATTGTTGATAGGCTGACCAAGTCAGCGCATTTCATTCCTGTGGCAGTCTCCTATTCATCCGAGAGGTTAGCTGAGATCTATATTCGGGAGATTGTTCGCCTTCATGGTGTGCCGGTATCTATCATTTCGGACCGGGGCACGCAGTTTACCTCGCGTTTCTGGAGAGCAGTTCAGCGAGAGTTAGGCACCCAGGTTGAGTTGAGTACAGCATTTCATCCTCAGAAAGACGGGCAGTCCGAGCGGACTATTCAGATATTGGAGGATATGCTCCGAGCTTGTGTTATTGACTTTGGAGGTTCATGGGATCAGTTCTTGCCTTTAGCAGAGTTTGCCTACAACAACAGCTACCAGTCGAGTATCCAGATGGCTCCTTATGAGGCTTTATATGGTAGACGGTGTCGATCTCCGGTTGGATGGTTTGAGCCGGGAGAGGCTCGGTTATTGGGTACGGATTTGGTTCAGGAGGCCTTGGACAAGGTCAGGATCATTCAGGATAGGCTTCGTACAGCTCAGTCCAGGCAGAAGAGCTACGCAGATCGTAAGGTTCGAGATGTAGCTTTCATGGTTGGTGAGCGGGTATTACTCCGAGTGTCGCCCATGAAGGGCGTGATGAGATTTGGGAAGAAGGGCAAGCTTAGCCCTAGGTTCATTGGTCCGTTTGAGATTCTTGATCAAGTGGGAGAGGTGGCTTATAGACTTGCATTGCCGCCTAGCTTATCAGCCGTACACCCAGTTTTCCATGTGTCCATGCTTCGGAGGTATCACGGCGATCCAGCCCACGTGTTAGATTTCAGCACTGTCCAGTTGGACAAGGACTTATCTTATGAGGAGGAGCCGGTAGCTATTCTAGACCGGCAGGTTCGTCAGTTGAGATCCAAAAGTTTTCCTTCTGTTCGTGTTCAGTGGAGAGGTTAGCCCCCTGAGGCATCGACCTGGGAGTCCGAGTCTGATATGCGGAGCCGTTATCCCCATCTATTCCCCGACTCAGGTACTTCTTTCTTTTGTCCGTTCGAGGATGAACAGTTGTTTTAGAGGTGGAGAATGTGACGACCCAAAGGGTCATCACCTGTTTTCTTACTCATTCCGTGCTTCCGGGGCCTTGAAAACTTCATTTTTGTTGCCTCGATTTGCGTGCGTAGTCCGAGCGCGTAGCCGGAAAGCCTAAATGTGAAATTCTATGAAAAATGCTAAAATTCGGTATTTAAAATGAATAAGTTTGACTTTTGTCAACATTTTGGGTAAACGGATCCGGACCCGTGATTTGGCGGTCCCGGAGGGTCCGTAGGAAAATATGGGACTTGGGCATATACCCGGAATCGAATTCCGAAGTCCCAAGCCCGAGTAATGAATTTTTGAGTAAAATTGTTTTTCTGAAATTTATGAAGAAAATTGAAATGAAAATTGGTTAGAACACGTTGGTATCGGGCCCGTATTTTGGTTCCGGCACCCGGTACAGGTCTTATATATGATTTAAGCACTTTCTGTAAAGTTTGGTTGAAAACGGACGTCGTTTGACGTGTTTCGGACTTAAAGTTCTAAATTTGAAAGTTTATGAAGTTTGAAGAAAAACTAGCGATTTTGAGGTTTGATTCGTTGTTTTTGATGTTATTTTGGCGATTTGATCGCACGGTTAAGGTTGTAGGATGTTGTTGAGTTAGTGTATGTGTTTGGTTAGGAGACCCGGGGGCTCGGGTGTGTTTTCGGAGGTGTTTCGGAGTGATTTCGGACTTGGGAAAATTGCTGAAATGGGCTTCAGCTATTGCAGACAATTCCTTCATTGCGTTCGCGACGCCTCCTCCGCGTTCGCGAAGCTTGAGACTTTTCCTTCATCGCGTTCGCACCCTTGATCTCGCGTTCGCGTAGAGTCATTTGACTCTAAAGACTTAGCCTTCAATTTCATCACCGCGTTCGCATTGATACTCTCGCGTTCGCGTAGTTTATAGGGCTCCTTCATCACGTTCGCGTAAGGGTCCACGTGTTCGCGTAGGCCAAGTACTGGACCCCCCAACTTTTCCTCTTTGCGTTCGCACTCCTCCCATCGTGAACACGATGGTCTGATAAGTTACCCTTCGCGAACGCGATCCCCTTTCCGCGAACGCGAAGGGCAATTTTTGCCCAGTTATATTTTAATTTCCAGAATCAGTGTATTGCGGGATTTTCATAAAAACACACGAGCTCCTTCTTCTCCAAGGTCTTTAGGCGTCCATTGAAGCTCCCTTTCACCAAAACTTCTTGGGTTAGTAAATCTTAACTCGTTTTCTTCATTTTCCATCAATATCCATTGAATTCCTAAGCCTAAAACATGTAATTTAGGGTAGAAATTGGGGGAAATGGGTAGAGTTAGGGCTTTTTGAATTTTCTTGATTTAGACCTCGTTTTGGGGTCGAATTTGAAAACAAATCATATATTCGGTCTCGTGGGTGAATGGGGGATTTGATTTTGGTCTGAACCTCGTGTTTTGACCAAGCGGGCCCGGGGTCGATTTTTGAGTTTTTAGGAAAAATGATGGAAAAGCTATAATTAGGCATTGAGTTCGTATTGTTTAGCATTTATTGATGTATTGAAGTCATTATTGTATAGATTTGATTGATTTGGAGCCGAATTCGAGAGGGAAAGCGGTTGTTGTGGATTTATTTGGCCGTGGAAATCGAGGTAAGTGTTTGGTCTAACCTTAGCTTGAGGGAATAGGAGTTGAGTCTTATTTGCTATTTGCTAATTGTCGAGTATGATGTATAGGCATGGTGACGAGTATCTATACATTGGTGTCTAGCATGACCGTGAGTCCTTATTTTGCGAATATTTTGGTTTTTGTTATAACTTCCATGCTTAGTTGATGACTCCTATATGTTGTAAAGAGTATGTGAAAGAAATTATGATCCTTATACTTCGTGGAGCGTTGGCTCGAGTTGAAATACAAATTGTGAAGGTATATGAGATAAGTAAATCTTTGGAGCATTGGCTCAAGTGATAATTTGAACTATGAGATGAAAGTGAAAAAAGAGAAAGAGTTATTGGTTTATTCCCTTGCCGGGACGTTTTGTTGTTTTGATGATTTTCTCCCTTGCCGGGATATGGAAACTTGTTGATATTGTTCCCTTGCCGGGATTCAACTATTTAATTGCATTCCCTTCCCGGGATTTACCGTCATTATTTGTTTATCTCCTTGCCCCGTATTTGTGAATGTTGTTTGGGTGAGGAAGAGAGATAAATCACGAAGGGTGATGTCGTGCATTGTTTGTTTATTGTAAGGAAAGAGTGTAAAGCACGAAGGGTGATGCTGTGCATTATTTGCTTTTTGTGAGGAAAGAGTGTTAAAGCACGAAGGGTGATGCCGTGCCGCACGATATACCATTCCGTGCCGATTCTATTGATTATATGTGAGGAGCGAGAATAAAAGCACGAAGGGTGATGCCGTGCGTATGTTATTGCTTGGCGAGTATGAGAGTAAAAGCACAAAGGGTGATGCCGTGCACTTGTTGATTTCTGTTTTCATTACCTATGATTGAGTTGTATTATTTTCTCCGTTACTGAACGACTCTTATTTGGAAATTGTTGTCCCCTACAGCATGCTCCCTTTCCCATACTGTTTATCTGTCTTCGTATTTCGATTTCCGCTGTATATATATGAAATTGCACAGGTTTATGTGGTAGTCCGGTCTAGCCTCGTCACTACTTCGCCGGGGTTAGGCTAGGCACTTACCAGCACATGGGGTCGGTTGTGCTGATGCTACACTCTGTGCTATTTTGCACAGATCCAGGTTTCGGACAGCAGCAACAGTAGTGTGGGGGCAGGCCTTCAGTCCAGCGGGACATCGAGGTTGCCCTGCAGGCGTCCGAAGGCCCGGCGTCTCCTCTATCCTTTATCTTAGTCTGTTATCTCATTGTATTCGAGACAAACAGTTTATGTTCTCTTTCAGACGATTGTATTTAGTATTCTTAGTAGTTCGTGAGTATTGTGACACCAGTCTTGGGTAGAGGTTTATGTTGAATTTTCCGCATTTCTATTCAGTTTTCTATAATTTAAGACTTCCGCTTATTATTTAATTTCATTGCTTTTATATTACTGCCGATAATTGTTAAAAAGGGATTATGTTATTAATGTAAAGTAATTGAATTTGGCTTGCCTAACTCCCATTAGTAGGCGCCATCACGACTCCCGAGGGTGGGAAATCCGGGTCGTGACACATGCTCCGCATGCCCATGGAAACTATACATCTCCAAACCACGGTAAAACCCATCAAGAACTCTCTGAATTCCCTTTGAACAAATCAAACCTGTCAGGACTGAATCCTTCTAACTCGATCAAGCTAAGCAAGCCATCAAAACCTAAGAGCATCGCTGCAAAATACCTGAAAGAACTCATTACCTCGAGCACACACGAGGAATTAATCACATCCTTACCATACCGATTCGGTCCACTATCGAGCTACTCCATCTATCTAATCTGATTCATCTTCACTTGATATTCCCTCTTGTTGTAGCACCACAATGCCTCAACCCAGGCTTACCACACGAGACCCAGGCATAAAACCACACTGTCCGAAACCCATAAGCTGCTGAATACTCCCTTAAATATCCCCAAAAGTACCATATTCCAATAATACTTCTCTGAAGAGACTCCCTACAAATCTAAATTCATTACCTTTACCTTCCTGATACTGATACATAGAAGCCCACAATTTATAGAAAATACTACAAGTCTCGATATCCTCCAATGAAACCCAGTTTCTAACCACACATGCAACTCCAAATTGCCCAATTGATATATGCAGAATCTTGAACATATTAGAACCATTCTCGCAGGTCATCCACTCTCCTCAAACCGTAATTAGTCTGATCAAAGAAACCGAACAACCCGTGCCTCAATGGCACTCCGACACTATAGAATGTAACCTCATCCCAATACCACCAAGTAACTTCATGTACTATGCACCAGGCATTTTTGCCAATAATAACTCAAGACATCCGGGGATTCATCCTATGAAGCTTAATATAACCTTTGCCAACATTTTCCTTTACTCGAGCTATTCCTCGTCTCAATTTCCGCAAGCCATATCTGATTCATCACCCGCCTCAAATCGGACGCAACATAGCACCTAACTATGCAATCAACTACTCACAGCAGACTCCCCCACTTGGCTTGGAGCCATAGATCAAAATACACTCAATAACTCGTAACACTTATACTCTATTGAGGCCACAATCCCATAGTGAGATTAAATTCAATTCCTTTGTAAGCTTGTGTAAACACAGATCATCTAGTACTCTAAATCTTCGGCAAATCTCGCACTTATTCTCGGAACAGTTAAGCCCACTCTCTTAAGCGACCCAACATTCAAATTTCAACACTTACATTTCACTTGCACATGAGATCTTCTACAATCACATAAGGGTCACACCACCCCATAACTCTCCGCAGGAGATAACCCACCTGCTTCGCCTAAATTTAACATTTCTGTATACCTTCCACCGTCATACACATTACACAGTCACTTAGTCTTCCTGAGTCTGAACTCATGCCGCAACATAAAGTTTACTTCACTCTTAACTGGGAAACATGAAAAGATCATTCACACGCCCATAACTCGGGGCTATACCTCGAATCTAGATGGAATTCAAGCACCTAATAGTTCTTCTATCCTCCAGCAGACTTTTCTCGCCGCTTCCAAATTATATGGATGCATCTCGCAGTGCTAACATACTCATCACATAGCCAACCAACTGTCGCTTCCACTAATATGGACAATACCGAGAATATAAGTTCAAAAACACTTGCTCACACAATCAGCACCTCAGTGCTCAAGCCATAGGCAAAGATCCGGCCTCAAGTCCTCCAAACTGGCCCAACATCAAACTCACAGAGATCATATCTCGCCCCTCGATCAGGTAATCACAAGCCATTAAGGCACATATAATACTGAGCGCTCATGCGCGCATACGAACACGTGGAAGGAATTCAAAGAGTTACTTCCCAAGCTGAATCAAGGACGCACGATAAGAATTCCAAGAATGTGAAGTTTTTCCTAAAGGTTCTGCAGCCTCTCGAGGATAAATACAGACGTCTCCTTACCAATCCGCGAGACTCTACTAACCTGCTCATGACTTGTGAGACCTATGTAACCTAGGCTCTGATACCAACTTGTCACGGTCCAAACCCTGCTCCGGTCGTGATGGCGCCTCTCGTGAAGACAAGGCCAGCCAACCAACCTCTTTAGCCTTTTCAGAATAGTTAAAATAATAAACAGGTTCTATATGATTATATAACCACAGACTAAGCAAAAGATTTCTTTATAAAGTGCGGAATACAATCCAAACACAACCCAAACCGGGATGTCACAAGTCACGAGCATCTACTAGAGTGTAAATATAGCTACAAGGTCTAATATATACAAAACAGGAATAATGAACAAAAGGGAGAAAAGAGGTGCTGCGAACGATGGCAGTCACCTCGCTAAACTCCGATAACTCTGCCTCCGATCAGCCAAAACCCGTTTACCGGGTGAACAAATACCTGTATCTGCACACGAGGTGCAGGGAGTAAAGTGAGTACTCCAACTCAGTGAGTAATAAAAGTAAATAACAACTGAGCAATAAGAAATCACATAAAGCAACCAATATGCTGTATAGAAGCAATGTAAAACTCTTTGAGAAAAGCAGTGAAGCTGTGAAATTTTTGGAAATATCTTAGCTCAGTTTAAACCTCTTTTGAAAATGACTTTTTCAACAGTTACGCAATGATTGCAAAACAGTTAGTGCCGATAAGCACAGAAAATCCGCCCCTCATGCACAAATACCACAGTATAACAGGTAAAATGACAAGTAAATATGAAAGATGAACACATAAAAGTTCACCCCTCGGGCAATGTCTCGGAACAGTATCAGCCCCTCGGGCTCACTCTCAGAACACTCTCAGCCCCTCGGGCTCTCTCTCTCTCTCTCTCTCTCTCTCTCAAATCACTCTCAGAATAGTATCATATAGTAACCGCTGCGGCGTGCAGCCCGATCCATATATCGCTGCAGCGCGCAGCCCGATCCATATATCGTCGACAACGCTCACTGTAAGTGTGCAGACTCCGGAGGGGCCCTTTACGGCCCAAGCGCTATGTCAAGCCACCTCGTGGCATCATAACTCGGCACTCGGCCTCACATCACTCGGCACTCGGCCTCACATCACTCAAGCCACCTCGTGGCATATAAAGTATCTCAGGCCCTCGGCCTCATATCACTCAGCATATCCTCACGTATGGCCCTCGGCCTCACTCAGTCCGAAAATCATCACAAGCCTCTCGGGCATTTGTAAAACAGTAGTCCTCAGCCCAAAACATCATTTAGAAATATCATTTAAGTTTCAAATCTGAGTAAAGGTGGCTGAGTTTTTAAAGCAGTAGATATCAACAGGACTGAGTTCAAGTAATGAGTCAAAACAGTGAGGAAATAGTGATAAAAATCCCCGAAGGGTTCAAATAATTGGCACAAAGCCCAAATATGGCAATCAGCCCAAATAATGATAATAACAAATAAGTTTCAGTCAAATACGCGGTAAAATCATCAATCGGGACGGACTAAGTCACAATTCCCAGTAGTAAAAGACCCCACGATCATCATCCAGCGCGTGTCTCACCTCAATATAGCACTACGATGTGTAATCCGAGGTTTCAAACCCTCAGAATATCATTTACAATCATTACTCACCTCAATCCGAGCAAAATCCTACTCCGAAATGTCATTGCCCCTTGAATCGGCCTCCAATCGACCCGAATCTAGTCACAGTTAATTCAATTCAGTCAATACTAATTATAGGAATTAATTCCATATGAAAAATACTAATTTTCCAACAAAATCTGAAATTTAACTAAAAATTGCCCGTGGGGCCCACGTCTCAAAATTCGATGAAACTCACAAAATCCGACAACCCATTCAACCACGAGTCTAACCATACCAAAATTACTAATTTCCGATAACATTTCGACCCTCAAATCCTCAAATATATCCAAGAGGGTTTTCAAACTTTTCCAATTTAAAATCACCAATTACATGATAAAAATAACAATGGATTCGAGTAATCTAACCAAAATTGAGTTAAGAACACTTACCCCGATGTTTTCCTTGAAAATCTCTCGAAAAATCGCCTCACCCGAGCTCCCTTGGTCCAAAAATGTTAAAAATGGCCAAAACCACGAAATAAAGCTTCTGCCCAGGTATTTACTCTTCGCGATCACGGAAAATGCTTTGCGATCGCGAAGAACAACTTTTCTCAGCCCAAAATTTGCCCTTCGCGAAGAACAATTCCCAGCTCTTCCGGATAGCCTCCAGTATAATGGTCATAAGTTTTTGCACACAACTCCAAATGACAAATGGTTTGATGTTCTGAAAACTAGACACAAAGGGATATAATTTCATATGTTGCTCATTTCCTGACTCCTTATACATTGCGAGATATAAGCTGCCAAAGTCAGCCCTGTGTATTAGAGACCTTCCCGGACAGCCTATAGTGTAACCAGCATAACTTTTTGTACCCAAATTGAAATTCCAATTAATTTATATTTCTGAAAACTAGAGACAAAGAGCTACAACTTTTATTTTTGGATCATCTCCAAATTCCTTATATATTATGAGATATAAGCTTCCAAATTGGGATTAATGCAACAGAATATTTGTTCTTCGCGATCGCGAAGCACTGTACGCGACCGCGAAGCACTGACAATTTTTTCGCATTTTACTCATCGTGATCGCGTCCAATTTCCCGCGATCGCATAGAACACTGCTGTAGCCAAAAACCAGCAGCTAAAAATAGCTTAGAAATGGTCCGGAACCACCCCGAAACTCACCCGAGGCCCCCTGGGACCTCAACCAAACATGCCAACCAATCCTAAAATATCATTCAAACTTGTTCCAATCTTCGGAACGCTCAAAACAACATCAAAACACAAATTTTCAATCGGATTCAACCTTAAAAATTTCAAAAACTCTAAAAACACATTTTCGATCAAAAAGTCTACCAAACCTCGTCCGAATGATCTGAAACTTTGCACGCACATCCCAAATGACATAACAGAGCTACTGCAACTCTCGGAATTCCATTCCGACCCCTATATCAAAATCTCGCCTATCAACCGGACTTCGCCAAAATACTAACTTCGCCAATTCAAGCCTAATTCTACACCGGACCTCCAAAACCAATTCCGATCACGCTCCTAAGTCATAAATCACCCAGCGAAGCTAACCAAATCATAAAAATTCCGATCCGAGCTCATATACAAATAAGTCAACTCTTGGTCAAACCTTTCAAATTCAAAGCTTTCAACTGAGACTGTTCTTTCAAATTCATACCGATTTCCGTAAGAACCAAAACCAACGATCTACATCAGTCATAATACATCATACGGGGCAAGTCATGCCCGAGAACTGGCGATCAAAGTGCAAAAGCTCAAAACGACCGGTCGGGTCGTTACAACTCTATATGTCCAAGAAGTCACATTTACCTAATATAAGTACAATTACAATTTCTAAACTAATTGGGAAAGCCAGCGAGAAAAGATGAAATTTGTTTCTTTTGAAATCATTTGAGTAAAGAAAATACCTCTTTTTTAATTTAAAAAAAATACAGCATTGAATGAATTATTAGCTTTTACATGAGATTTAATAACTTAAAACTTAGTAAGAATTCCTTTTTAAGTAAAACACTACCTCAGACGGTTTAAGGGGGGTATAATGGAGAGACTAATTGAATTACGACTGTAACAATTAATGAAGTTTAAAGTATCGGAGTATATATACATATAAATAAATACGGTGAGGTATTGAAAATATTGTAGGTTCCAAATCAAAGGATCAAAGAAATAAAGGAATTTAAACAGTTTAAGCACTTGAATTATAACTTACAATTAAACACAACAGCAGGAAATGCACGGCACAACCCTTCGTATTTTTACTCTCGTTCTCACCATAATGGTCAATATTCACTTTTATTCTTTCTCGTTGCGGCGTGCAACCCGATCCCAATCCTATAGTACTGTTGCGATGTGCAACCCGATCCAAATCATATAATATTATTGCGGCGTGCAACTCGATCCAAATCATATAATGATGTTGCGGCGTGCAACCCGATCCATTTGCACGCCCTATCCAAATCATATAATGATGTTGCGGCGTGCAACCCGGTCAATTTAATATTGTTGCGGCGTGCAACCCGATCCATTTAATATTGTTGCGTCGTGCAACCCGATCCATTTAAGATACAAATCAACTCAAATCACAAAAGAATCCCGGCAAGGGAACAATAAAGAAACAACCATATCCCAGCAAGGGAGTCAACAACAAGAGTAAACACATCCCGGCAAGGGAACCAACAGTAAGGATTAAATATGTCCCGGCAAGGGAATCAGCTATAACCAAACTTGTACCGATAACTAACTTCACAATGAAACCTCAACTAAACAACAAGACATATCAAGCACGTGATAACTACACCGGTAATCACAACAATTGAACATGTAACCTATTTGTACGAAGTCATAGAGGAGATCACAATCAAGAAGTATCAAAACAATAAGGAAGACGATCACTTCAATTAAGGGTCAATGCAACACGTAGGAATTCGGGGAAAGCTAGCAACATCATATGGAGCATATAGAGACAATTTAAGCAATTATTAAACTTAATCATAACGGAATACTCTCCGCATATTGAACATAAGGACCTAAGAACCCTAGAGCATATTTCCCACAAATAAGTCCGAGCACACGCTCGTCAGCTCGCATGCACGGACTACAATTAGCATAGAAGACTCAATTCCCAAGGGGAAGTCCACCACACAAGGTTAGGCAAGATACTTACCTCAAGAACGACAAACTGATACTCTAAAATGCACTTCTCGGGTGAAAAGACTTCCGGACGGCTCAAATCTAACCAAATTAACTTCAAAGCACAAATAAAATACATAAGAAACTATTCCGGATCATAAAGTCTCAATCTTTAACATAATCCAAAAATTGGTCAAAAGTCGAACGGAACCCGACAATTTTTACAAAAACCAAATACGCATTCCAATATGAGTTCAACCATACAAAATTTATTAAATTCCGATACCATTTGACCCCTCAAATCATAATTTTTCATTTTAGGAATTTTCTCCAAAAACCAACATTTTCCTCAACTCAATTCACAAATTAAATGATAAAAATGAAGACAAATTCATGGAATATAATCAATTCTAAGTTAAGAACACTTAACCAGTCATTTTGCTTGAAAAACCCACAAAGAATCGCCTAAAATCGAGCTCTAGAACTCCAAAAATGGTGAAAATGGCAAACCCTCGGAATAGAGTACTATTTATTCTGCCCAGGTCTTAAAGCATTGCGAACGCGGAGGAAGTATCGCGTTCGCGAAGAAGGAAAATCAGATGGCCCAAAGACTATTCTTCGCGAACGCGTGAACTTGTACACGAACGCGAAGGGTGGGATGGCATAACTACGCGAACGCGATGGACGGATGCGAACACGATGAAGGAAGAGACAGAGCTTCGCGAACGCGACGCTTTTAACGCGAACGTGAAGAAGGAATTCCAGGTGGCCAGCAATAAAGCTTCCCGAACACGAAAGGCTGTTCACTAACGCGAAAGAGGATACCCGAACCAGAAAACAGCAGTTCAAAAATAAGGAAAAATGACCCGTAGCCCACCCGGAACACACCCGAGGCCCTCGGGACCCCGTCCAAACACACAAACAAGTCATATAACCTAACACGGACATGCTCGAGGTCTCAAATCACATCAAACAACGCTGAAATATCGAATCACACCAAGAATCGAACTTAGGAACTTTCAAACCTTCTAACTTCAAAAACTCGTGCCAAAGCCTATCAATTCAACCTGGAATGACGCCAAATTTTGCAGACAATTTCAAAATGACATGAAGGAGCTGTTTCAACTCTCGAAATCACATTCCAACCCTAATATCAGAAAAGTCAACTATGGGTCAAACTTCTCCATTTTCCAAACTTCAACTTTCGCCGAAACACCTCAAATTATCCTACGGACCTCCAAATCCGAATCCGGATGCGCGCCTAAGTACAAAATCACCATACAAAGTTGTTGGGATCACCCACGACCCATTCTGGGGCCATTTACTCGAAAGTCCAATTCCGTCAAATTTTCACTTTTTACACTTCCAAAACTAGGTTTCTTCTTCCAATTCAATTCTGATTCATCCGGAAATTGAATCCAACCATGCACACAAGTCGATATACCTAATGTGAAGCTGATCGAGACCTCAAACTACCGAATCGGACGCAATTGCTCAAAACGACCAGTCGGGTCGTTACAGTTTGCTCAAAATATTGACCCAAGTCAAACTTAGCCTTTTAAGAAAATCCTAAGGAATCAAATGGGCATATTTCACTCCAAACTCTTCCAAATCCCGAACCAACCGTCCCTGCAAGTCGTAAATTAGCTAAAGCAAGCGCGGGAAGTTATATTTAAAGGAACGGGGTTCTAAAAGGCAAAACGACCGTTCGGGTCGTTACAGATTAATTGGTTAATTCGGGAGTTGTGTCGGATGGCCTAGTTTCATGATAGGCACCATCACGACCGGGTCGATTTTAGGGTCGTGAAAATTTTAAGATAAATTGTATGAAAAGTAATTTTGTAAAAGCAGTTGTAAGGAATATAAAAAAGTTTTTATAGGGTTTATATTCTATGGTTTATATTCTATGTAAATTCCTCTATTAAAACTAGATAAGGGAAGGCCCGTATACGGGCCCAACATTATGATATTGTTAAAATAATTATTTGTTAGTGTTTAGTTAATTTTTTTTATAAATAAATAAGCGTTATTATATCCAGTTAGTCATCAATGCAGAATGATATTGGGAATCATAGTTTACAATTAATTTGTTTTAATAATTTACATAAAATTAAATTATAAATAATAACTTATTAAGTTGCTCCAATTAACATAAAAAAGATTTCGTGCTATAATAGTCATTTTAACCTCCAGTCGATGTCAAACACAAACATCTAATTGAGAATTCAATATCAATGGTAATAGGAAAAATACATAAATTACACCATGAATTATGCATCAAATCCTTATTACATACTTTCTGAACACGATCAATTATCTTACACACTCAATCTTTTCAACGTTTGTCTAATACACACGTCTTTTTTTACCAATTTAAAAAAAATATGTGGAATGTCACGCATCAATAAGACCATGACACGTGTCATTATTATTTTTTTAAGAGAAATATTTAAAATTAGTCTTATACCCCCAATTTAAAAAAATCCTCTAACATCTCCATCTTCTTTTGCCTTTCGCCATAGTTGACACCATCGAAAAAAGTCATTGTCATTGCTTCTTATCCTTCACGCTGATTCAATTTCTATAACAAACCCAAGGCTGAGAATGAAAGAGATGAAACTAAAATTGAAATTCCTCTTTTCTCCATTTTTCTCCTCCATTTTCAGATCCCATACCGCAATTAAACAAAGTAAATCAAAGTCAGTTTTTCGTTTTCATGAATTAAACAACTTTAGTGTGAATAAAATCTCAAATCTTCCCTTATATAACAGAAACTGAGTTGGTGATTTTATTATTTCAGTCAATTCTTATGAAATACAAATGATTATTTATGTAAAGATTAGATGCTTAGGAGGGTTTTAATGATAAAAAATGAAGCACGAGAAGTTTAGAAGGCAATTTTAAGAAAGATTTATAGTACCTTTATTAAATTCTTCATCATGAGTTTGGTGGATTTTGTAAAAGGCAGAGAAAGAACAAAAGAGGAAGGGTGTTTGGGGAGACCGGAGAGGAGGGGTGTTCCTGGTAGTTTAGGAAAGACCAAGATAAAAGGCATGCTTAGAAGCTTTTTTAATTTGATAAAAATTGAAATAAGGAAAATATTACTATTATTTTGACATGTGGCACAAAAATATGGATTACGAAAAAATATTTACAAGTTTTATGCGCTCAATTTTTCTTGCTAAGCACGCGCGAGCCATGTAGCAAAATAGGTGTATATTATACAAACTTTAAAAAGGTTAAGCGTGTCAGATAATTTTCGTGGTCAGAAAGTATATAAGGGATTTGGTAGTTCAAGGGGTAACATATGTATTTTTCTATGGTGTTAGTTCCCCATTATATTCGAACATTCTACAAGAGAATACAGCAAAAAGCTAGAAGTGTCATCTATATTAATAATTTTCTAGAATAAAAAGCATACCAATCTATATGTAAACTAATCTGGAATACATCCAAATTGGTCTCGCAAGTATTACAACAATGAGAACAATGAGCCACTTGATGAAAGTTTAAACGAACAAACATCATTATTTATAATACAATAAAAGATGAAAACAATTATGATTTGTATGATCTATACTAATCATGGCCATGAGAGAATTGAAATCTATAGTACTTGTTTACATCAAAATTAAGAGAAATTCTTAATTTTGCATTCTTAATTAGGCGATTTACTACTTCAAACAAAGAGAATAATATGCACTAAAATAAATATGAAAATGATATAAATTATAGTAATTCAATATAGTAGTTCAAATTATATTTTATTATAACTCGTTTAAACTGATGTTAACTGGTGATAGAATAGTAAACATTTGATAGAATTCTATATAAAATATATAGATTTTTGTGTTTCCTAACTTCTAGGAGATGGGAAAAATATTTTTATTTTGGAATTATCATGTGTTAATTTCATAATGAAACAATATAAAAATTATAATGAATAATGTTTAAGACAATCTATTGATAGTTGAAAAGTTATCATGGAAGAATAAAGTTCAAATCATATAGATTAAATTATCAAATCAGTTAAGTATATAAGATATAACGTTCTAGTATAGTAGTAACAAATATCATTACTTAAATTAAGTTTTGAGGTTTAATAAGGTATATTATTTAAAAGAGATTTTTACATTCCTATGCCATATAGTAAACTATATTATCCTCCATGCTTAACTTTTAATATAATTACCTTTAATATACCTAATAACCATTTATGTACGTTTTAGGGATTTTAATGGTATTAATTAGTCTCCTAATTTAACTCTACCGTATCTTCCCACTCCCCCCAAGTTTCTCTCTCCAAATCTCACCCCCTTACCCACGTATCAAACCACACCCCACAATTTTCTCTTCAATCACCCACTATTTCCTCTTCTAAAACCAGCAAAAATCTGTAACCCCTCCACCATTGACAACCATTAAAAAGCTTTGAAGCTTTGAATTTGAATTTGGATTTTCAAAAGACATTGTTTGTTTTGATTGGATGTTGTTGCAAAGAATTGAGAATTCTCTCTACGTCTCTCTCTATCTCTCAATCCCAAATTTCAGTAATATAAAGCAAAGAAAAAGAGAGCAGCAATTCCACCATTGACAGCCACTAAAAAGCTTTGAATTCGAATTTGGATTTTGAAAAATCATTATTTGTTTGGATTGGGTGTTGTTGCAAATTATTGGGAATATGGTTTAGAGTTTATATCTCAATTTTGAGGGATTTTGGTGAAGATTAGACTTGGTTTTTGTCACGACCCAACCCCGCACTGGTCGTGATGGCGCCTCTCGTGAAGACGAGGCCAGGCAACTAACCCCAACTCGTCTTTTCAAAAATAATTTAAACATGAATAACAGCCAAAATGTGACTTAATAAAATTAATTAACGGAATTACAACCCCACACAGCCCAAACCGGGGAGTCACAAGTCACGAGCATCTATCAGAGTATACATACAACTACAAGACCTAAAATATACAAGCCGGAATAATGAACCAAAAGAGAGAAAAAATGGTGCTGCGAACGCAGGCAGTCACCTCGCTACTCCTATAGCTCTGCCTCTGATCAGCCAAAACCCGCTACCGGGTGATCAATACCTGCATCTGCACGCGAGGTGCAGGGAGTAAAGTGAGTACTCCAACTCAGTGAGTAATAAGGGTAAATAATAACTGAGCAGTAAGAAATCACGTAAAACAAACCATCATGCTATATAGGAGCAGTGTAAAACCCTTTGAGAAAATAGTGAAGCTGTGAAATCTTTAGAAATATCTTTTCTCAGTTTAAAACCTCTTTTGAAAATGACTTTTTCAACAGTATGCAAACGAATGCAATTCAAATAGTGCAGATAAGCACAGAAGTCCGCCCCTCCGGCACCACACTCAATTATCAGATAATGTCAGACAATCCGGTAGATACCACATGAAGTAGCACAAACAACAGGCAAAGGCAAGCAAATAAGATAAAGTAAACACACAGAACAGTACTAGTACCGCTGCGGCATGCAGTCCGCTCCACATATCGCTGCGGCGTGCAGCCCGATCCGTTTATCGTTGACGGCGCTCATTAGTGGTGTGCAGACTCCGGGAGGGGCCCCTTACGGTCCAAGCGCAATAATAAGCCATCTCGTGGCATCAACTAGGCCCTCGGCCTCATATTAATATCAACATCATACCGCTGCGGCGTGCAGCCTGATCCCATACTCAGTCCAAAATCACATAAGCCCCTCGGGCACAATCATATAGAAATATTCAGCCTAGACTTCATTAAATATATTAATTAAGTTTCAAGTTTAAGAAAAAGGTGGCTGAGTTTTTGCAAAACAGTATTAAATACTAGGACTGAGTTCAATGATATGTAAAAATGGTAAGAAACCAGTAATAACAATCCCTGAAGGATTCAATCAATTGGCACGAAGCCCAAAATTAGCAATCAGCTCAATTAAAATGATAATAAGTGAATTTCAGTCAAATACGCAGTATATTCATCTACCGGGACAGACCAAGTCACAATCCCTAACGGTGCTCTACCCCACGCTCGCTACCCGGCGTGCAAGTCACCTCAATATAGCACTACAATGTGCAAATACGGGTTTCAAACCCTCAAAATATCATTTACAATCATTATTCACCTCAAGCCGACCAAAATCCTAGCTCGCTATGCCCTTGCCTCTCAAATCGACCTCCTCGCGCGTCGAATCTGACCAAAACCACAATGAATACGTCACAATATGCCAATGGAACAATACCCAATCGAAAATGATCGAAAAATAGCGAAAATCTCAAAATTAGCAAAACCCGAGCCCCGGGCCCACTTCTCGAAAATCAGAAAATTTAACATCAACGGACTCTTTATCTCGCCGCGAGTCTATACATATAAAGATTACCAAAATCGGAGTCCAAATAACCCCTCAAATCCCAATTTGAAATATTAAAACTCAAGCCCTAGTTCTTCCCCTTTTTGCTAAGTTTCCATGGATTTCAAGGTCAATTTCACAATAAAATCGTGTTTTTAGTTCATAGGGCTTACCTCCAATCAATCCCAGTCGAAATCCTCTTCAATTCCCGTCCAAAAGCTCTCAAGGATGCTCAAAAATGGTGAAAATAGGGCTTAGCTCGCGGATGAAATATTTATTAAAACCCTTCTGTCCAGTGATAGCTTCCTCTATGCGAACGCGAGGCCCTTCTCGTGTTCGCGATGCACAAAATTGCTTCTGACAAAAATACCCTTCGCGAACGCGGTTACCCTCACGCGAACGCGAAGCTCTGGACCCCTAATCTACGCGAACGCGACTACCTTCATGTGAACGCGAAGGGCAACTGCCCTGGGACCTAATTCCTTATACGCGAACGCAGACCTTCTCCCGCGAACGCGAAGAACATACCTCTTTACCCTTCGCGAACGCGTGACGCCTTATGCGAACGCGAAGGTCAAATTCCTGGTCTCCCACATTCCTTCTACGCGATCGCGACCAGCCCCTCGCGAACGCGAAGGTCAATTCTTCTGCAACAGCTGGTGAACAATTTCTGCAACACTTCAACTTGGAAAATGGTCCGATTGACCACCCGAAACTCACCCGAAGTCCCCGGGACCTCAACCAAAAGCACCAACACACCCCATAACATCATTCAAACTTATTCCAATCATTAAAACACCTCAAACAACACCAAAACTATCAAATTACATCGGATTCAAGCCTATGTTCTTCTAAAACTTCCAAAACACGCATTCGATCAAAAACCCAACCAAAACACCTCCGAATGACCTGAAATTTTTCACACACATCACAGATGACAAAACAAAGCTATAGCAACACTCGGAATTCCATTCCGACCCTCGGATCAAAATCTCACCTATCACCCGGAATTCGCCAAAATACAAACTTCGCCAATTCAAGCCTAATTCTACACCGGACCTCCAAAACCAATTCCGATCACGCTCCTAAGTCACAATTCACCTAACGAAGCTAACCAAATCATAAAAACTCCGATCCGAGCTCATATACAAATAAGTCAACTCTTGGTCAAACCTTTCAAATTCAAAGCTTTCAACTGAAACTGTTCTTTCGAATTCATTCCAAATTTTCCTGAAAACCAAAACCAACGATCTACATTTGTCATAATACATAACACAGGGCAAGTCATGCCCGAGAACTGGCGATCAAAGTGCAAAAGCTCAAAACGACCGGCTGGGTCGTTACTTCCTCCCCCACTTAAACACACGTTCGTCCTCGAACGTACCCAGAGTTGTTCTAAAAGCCAACCAATCGCTGAATAACCTTACCATGCATATACCCAGGGGTGATCCAACGTCACCCTAACTCATATAGGTCCGATAACACATTTTAACCAAAATCACACAATCCAGTCTAGCCCATAAATCATAGAACCACATTTCACTATCATACACGAGATCTGAACCTCACATCTATGTTCAGAATAAGTCCGAACCAGCTGTAATAACCCATACCCGCAACCTCAGGTGCAATTATATGATATACCACATAACTCAAACACTCGAAACGATAACTTCTATTCACATCAGTTGCACACAACACCCGAATACCGGTAGAAAACCTCTTATCAACTAAGGTCTTATTCCTACACTTCTATATACTGCTAAAGATAAATGAAACATGCAATAAACCGTAACCATCTCTCAGGTCAACCATTCATGAAGTCACTTCCCTTTTGGCTAATACCACGGCAGATTTCCGAGCCGAACCTCGATATTATCCTCCCAACAAGCTGAAATCAAATCCGTTGGTATTCATTAATGACCCCAACGATCACCTCGAATCCAACACACCTCTCTGGTGACATGACACATCAATACAGTCCTAAGCCACAACTTACATAATTCGTGCACCAATAAGAAACGGTCTAGATATACTCAAATCATAAAAAAATGACCCCAAACGAAAGGGCTGTATCTCAAGCTCATCAGTACCATCACAACACAAAGCTGAGACCCCGTCTCACATCATAGAAATAGAACACATGAATCTACCCCGAAAGGTCATGTTTCCACGTAGCCTCGCTACAATGCGCGATCCTATCCAAACACTGTTACACATGAAACACCTCAAGTCACTATGATCAAAATCGACAGCCACGCACAATTTGATGTCGGGAACCGAAACAAATCATTACACCCACGGTGAAACAAGTAAAACATACCACGCAAACCCGATAGAACATATCCGATACTCCATTCACCGAGCAATTCCCAATTACTCTTCCCGCTCGACTTCCATTATGAAATTCCGATAGAACCGCACCATAGGTGCCTATAACCAACAGATCATAACGTCTCACAACACTGAAAGATAACTCATAGATCCCCTTAATTGCTAATAGCTCATTAACAACCGAATCAACACATCTCTCGCCAGCAGCAACTCGAAGTCAACAAGCCGCCTCGATGCCGGACACACATCCATATAGGTCTCCCAATGGACTACACATCAACTCTAGTTACCCACAATAGATAAATAATCCTTCGAAGGTTCACAATGACTGAATCATAGCGCATACTAACATCTGACTAACCTACCCACATTTTGTCATCCACAACCACGAGCTAACCTGTATATGAGAACTTCTAATCTCCAAGTCCATAAAACACATGAATTATAATATCTGATCCCAATTTCGCCACTCGCATATATAACTCACCTCTAGTACTCAATCATTCCACGAGAGATACTCTAAGATCCTTCTGTGCTGCCAAGCAAACTTGAATATCAGCAGCCGATCTGACAAGAAGTGCTGCAATACTACCGAAGTACCATCAACTTAATCACATTGCCTCTTTCTGAAACATATACCCTTGAAAAATCACCTCAATTAGCATTTTCGTTTCCTTAATCATCTGAAGATCATTTCTCAGATCATCTAAAGATTATTTCTCTAATTATCTAAAACTGCCCGTGCTGCCTAAGGATTTATGACCTTCCATTCAAACCTGAACTGTGACCTTACACATGCCAATCTCAATCCTACACAACCTATCGCATATGCCATACCATCCCAGGATAACACGAGAACTTTTATCTCCCTTCCAAGCCACAGACATCTACGCACTCAGCTAGCCAAGAACTTCCATTGATCCCATCTAGAAGAAAAAAAATCATTACACATCCCATACCTCTCATATTCGTAGAAAATGCACCGCTCCAGCCATGGTAGAAATCAACAAGAACTTTCCCAATTCCGTTTGCACAAATTAAACTGCCAGGACTGAATCCTTCTAACTAGACCAAGCTAAGCAAGCCATCAAAGCCCATGAGCATTGTTGCAAATTACCTGTAAGAACCCATTA
Source organism: Nicotiana attenuata (assembly GCF_001879085.1). NCBI lineage: Eukaryota > Viridiplantae > Streptophyta > Magnoliopsida > Solanales > Solanaceae > Nicotiana > Nicotiana attenuata. Next base: position 42,192,168 of record NC_031998.1, read on the forward strand.
CCTCGAACACATACAAAGAATTGATCATATCCTTACCATACCGATTCGGTCTACTATCAAACCATTCCATCTATCCGAATTTCCTTTTGGTTCATTTTCAACTTGATGCTCCCTCTTGTTGTAGTACCACAATCTCTCAATCCCAGGCTCACTACACGGGACCCAAGCACAAGATCACACTATCTAGGACCCGTAAGCCGCTGAATAGTCTCTCAAATATTACCAGAAACATTACGCTCCTGAATACTTTAATCTAAAGAACCTCTTGCGAATCCGAATCCGTTACCTTTACTTTCTCGATACTGATACGTAGAACCCCATAATTAACATAGAAATGCCACAAATCTGAACCTCTTCCAATGAAAATACAGTTTCTAACCATGCATGCAACTTTGAAATACCCGATTGTTTCCTGCAGAATCTTGAACACATTAGAACTATTCTCGAAAGTCATTCATTCTTATTCAAACTGCAACTTACCTGACCTAACGAACAGAACCACCCGTGCCTCATTGGCACTCCGATCCGCCAAATGAAATCCTCATCCTAATACACCCAAGCAACTTACTGCTCTATGCACTGAGCATTCTCTACCAAACAACTTAAGACATCCCATGATTTCCTTACCCTATGAAGCATAATATAACATTCGTCAACATCCTCGGTCTCAATTCCCACAAGCCATAACTGATTCACCCGCACGCCTCACACTGGAACCAGCATAGCACCTAACCGTGCAATCAACTACTCACAGCAGACTCCCCCACTTGGCTCGAAGCCATAGATCAAAATACCCTCAATAACTCATAACACTTTTACTCTATTGATGCCACGATAACATAGTGAGATTAAACTCAAATCATTTATAAGTTGTGAAAACACAGACCATCTCGTACTGTAACTCTTCTGCAATTCTCGCATTCAGTCCCGCAACAGTTAAGCCCACTCTCTTAAGCGACCCAAAATTCCAAATTTCAACACATAATTTTCACTTGCACATGAGATCTCCTAATATACACATAAGGATCACACCATCTCAGGACACTTCGCAGGAGATAACCACCTGCTTCGCTTCAATATAACATTTCTGTATACCTTCCACCGCCATACACATTACACAGCCACTTAGTCTTCCTGAGTCTGAACTCGTACCGCAACATAAAATTTATTTCACGGAACTCTCGACTGGAAATATGAAAAGATTCTTCACGCGCCCATAGCTCGGAGTTACACATCCCATCACAATGGAAATCATACACTTAATAGTTCATCTACCATCCAGCAGACCTTCCTCGTCACTTCCAAGTCACATAGACACATCTCGCAGTACTAATACACTCTTTACATAGCTACCCAGCCGTCACTTCCACTAATAGGGACAACACCGAACATATAAGTTCAAAACACTTATTCACACAATCAGCACGTCGGTGCTCAAGCCATAGGCAAAGATCCAGCCTCAAGTCCAGACTGGCCCAACATCAAACTCGTAGAGATCATATCTCGCCCCTTGATCGGGGAATCACAAGCCATCAAGGCACATCAGATACTGAGCGCTCATACGCGCATACAAACGCGTGGAAGGAATTTCAAGAGTTTCTTTTCAAGTTGAATCAAGGACGCACGATAAGAATTCAAGAATGTGAAGTTTTCCTAAAGGTTTTGCAGCCTCTCGAGGATAAATACAGATGTCTCCGTACCGATCCGCGAGACTCTACTAAACCTACTCATGACTCGTGAGACCTAGTAACCTAGGCTCTGATACCAACTTGTCACGACCCGAACCTCGCACTGGTCGTGATGGTGCCTCTCGCGAAGACGAGGCCAGCCAACTAACCCCAACTCGTCTTTTCAAAAATAATTTAAACATGAATAACGGCCAAAATGTGACTTAATAAAATTAATTAACAGAATTACAACCCCACACAGCCCAAACCGGGGTGTCACAAGTCACGAGCGTCTATCAGAGTATACATACAACTACAAGACCTAAAATATACAAGCTGGAATAATGAACCAAAAGAGAGAAAAAATAGTGCTGCGAACGCAGGCAGTCACCTCGCTACTCCTATAGCTCTGCCTCTGATCAGCCAAAACCCGCTACCGGGTGATAAATACCTGCATCTGCACGCGAGGTGCAGGGAGTAAAGTGAGTACTCCAACTCAGTGAGGAATAAGGGTAAATAACAACTGAGCAGTAAGAAATCACGTAAAGCAAACCATCATGCTATATAGGAGCAGTGTAAAACCCTTTGAGAAAAATAGTGAAGTTGTGAAATCTTTAGAAATATCTTTTCTCAGTTTAAAACCTCTTTTGAAAATGACTTTTTCAACAGTATGCAAACGAATGCAATTCAAATAGTGCAGATAAGCACAGAAGTCCGCCCCTCGGGCACCACACTCAATTATCAGATAATGTCAGACAATCCGGTAGATACCACATGAAGTAGCACAAACAACAGGCAAAGGCAAGCAAATAAGATAAAGTAAACACACAGAACTGTACTAGTACCGCAGCGGCGTGCAGCCCGATCCGTTTATCGTCGACGGCGCTCACTGGGGGTGTTCAGACTCCGGGAGGGGCCCCTTACGGCCCAAGCGCAATAATAAGCCATCTCATGGCATCAACTAGGCCCTCGGCCTCATATCAATATAAATATCATACCGCTACGACATGCAGCCCGATCCCATACTCAGTCCAAAATCACATAAGCCCCTCGGGCACAATCGTATAGAAATATTCAGCCCAAACTTCATTAAAAATATTAATTAAGTTTCAAGTTTAAGAAAAAGGTGGCTGAGTTTTTGCAAAACCGTATTAAATACTAGGACTGAGTTCAATGATATGTAAAAATGGTAAGAAACCAGTAATAACAATCCCTGAAGGATTCAATCAATTGGCACGAAGCCCAAAATTAGCAATCAGCTCAATTAAAATGATAATAAGTGAATTTCAGTCAAATACGCAGTATATTCATCTATCGGGACGGACCAAGTCACAATCCCCAACGGTGCTCTACCCCACGCTCGCTACCCGGCGTGCAAGTCACATCAATATAGCACTACGATGTGCAAATACGGGGTTTCAAACCCTCAAAATATCATTTACAATAATTACTCACCTCAAGCCAGCCAAAATCCTAGCTCGCTATGCCCTTGCCTCTCAAATCGACCTCCTCGCGCGTCGAATCTGACCAAAACCACAACGAATACGTCACAATATGCCAATGGAACGATACACAATCGAAAACGATCGAAAAATAGAGAAAATCTCGAAATTAGCAAAACCCGAGCCCCGGGCCCACTTCTCGAAAATCAGAAAATTTAACATCAACAGACTCCTTATCTCGCCACGAGTCTATACATATAAAGATTACCAAAATCGGAGTCCAAATGACCCCTCAAATCCCAATTTGAAATACTAAAACTCAAGCCCTAGTTCTTCCCCGTTTTGCTAAGTTTCCATGGATTTCAAGCTCAATTTCACAATAAAATCGTGTTTTTAGTTCATAGGGCTTACCTCCAATCAATCCCAGTCGAAATCCTCTTCAAGTCCCGTCCAAAAGCTCTCAAGGATGCTCAAAAATGGTGAAAATAGGGCTTAGCTCGCGGATGAAATATTTATTAAAACCCTTCTGTCCAGTGATAGCTTCCTCTATGCGAACGCGAGGCCCTTCTCGCGTTCGCAATGCACAAAATTGCTTCTGACAAAAATACCCTTCGCGAACGCGGTTACCCTCAAGCGAACGCGAAGCTCTGGACCCCTAACCTACGCGAACGCGACTACCTTCATGCGAACGCGAAGGGCAACTGCCCTGGGGCCTAATTCCTTATACGCGAACGCGGACCTTCTCCCGCAAACGTGAAGAACAGACCTCTTTACCCTTCGCGAACGCGTGACGCCTTATGCGAACGTGAAGGTCAAATTCCTTGCCTCCCACATTCCTTCTACGCGATCGCGACCAGCCCCTCGTGGACGCGAAGGTCAATTCTTCTGCAATAGCTGATGAACAATTTCTGCAACACTTCAACTTGGAAAATGGTCCGATTGACCACCCGAAACTCACCCGAAGTCCCCGGGACCTCAACCAAAAGCACCAACAACCCCATAACATCATTCAAACTTATTCCAATCATTAAAACACCTCAAACAACACAAAAACTATCAAATTACATCGGATTCAAGCCTATGTTCTTCCAAAACTTCCGAAACACGCATTCGATCAAAAACCCAACCAAAACACCTCCGAATGACTTGAAATTTTGCACACACATCACAAATGACATAACGAAGCTACAGCAACTCTCGGAATTCCATTCCGACCCTCGGATCAAAATCTCACCTATCACCCGGAATTCGCCAAAATACAAACTTCGCCAATTCAAGCCTAATTCTACACCGGACCTCCAAAACCAATTCCGATCACGCTCCTAAGTCACAATACACCTAACGAAGCTAACCAAATCATAAAAACTCCGATCCGAGCTCATATACAAATAAGTCAACTCTTGGTCAAACCTTTTAAATTCAAAGCTTTCAACTGAAATTGTTCTTTCGAATTCATTCCAAATTTTCCTGAAAACCAAAACCAACAATCTACATTTGTCATAATACATAACACAGGGCAAGTCATGCCCGAGAACTGGCGATCAAAGTGCAAAAGCTCAAAACGACCGGTTGGGTCGTGACAGTTTTGGCTGAATTTCAGATTGAAACTCGAAGAAGAAGAAGAAGAAGAAAAAGAAGAAGAAGAAGAAGAAGAAGAAGAAGAAGAAGAAGAAGAAGAAGAAGAAGAAGAAGAAGAAGAATAAGAATAAGAAGAAATGACATACATTATATTGCACAAATTATAGTAAAATTATAGAAAAATTGTATTCTGTTGTTTATATATTTTTCTTTTATTTATTTAACTATTGTATGAAAGTTGAACAACATTGTATAAAAATTATATTTAAGTTGTATGATGTTGTAGTTGTATATAACTGAGTAGAAATAATGTATGAAAATTGTAGATAAGTTGTACATAAGTTGTATAATATATAGTTAGTTGTATGAAGTTTGTTTTTACTATATATAAAACAGATACAAAATATACAAAAGATATATTGTATAAAATTTATATTTAAGTTGTATGTTATTGTAGTTGTATTTAACTAGGTAGAAATAATATGTGAAAGTTGTAGATAAGTTGTATAATATATATTAGTTGCATGAAATTTGTTTTTACTATGTATAAATTAGATATAAAATATATAAAAGACATATTGTATAAAATTTGTATAAAAATTATATTTAAGTGGTATTATATTGTAGTTGTACATAACTGTGTAGAAATAATGTATGAAAATTGTAGATAAATTGTAGATAAGTTGTATAATATATAATTAGTTGTATAAAATTTATTTTTACTATGTGTTTAAGTTGTATGATATTGTAGTTGTATATAACTGAGTATAATGTATGAAAGTTGTAAATAGTTTTACAAGCCTATGAGATAAGCTTTGGGATTTTTTTGGTCTCTTTTAATTTAGACAATGTGATATTGAAATTATATAAGGTAGTTGAAGGGGCAAGTAGTGTCATAATTGTACATAGCTGGAGGAAAAGTAGTGGGACACAATGCGCGGATTGTTTTCTTTGTGTCCTCAATCATACAAGAATCATGAATTCTTTACCAAAATAAAACTAAAATTAAAATTTGTGAATTTTAATCTTAGTGAACTAATCTAGGTTGTCCGCTTGGAGCGAACATTACATAATTCTGGTGAAAGCATAAAGAGTTTGAAGACTGACCTTTTAGAAATAAATTTAGTATCTTATCAGAATTGGTTTTCATAATAATATTCATGATCATGCACATTGACATTGAGAGTTTATGCTCCACTTTAATGCAAATGGTCATTAAGTAGTTTGCTTTTGATTTTGATAATAATAATATTTACAGATATCTGCAATTGAAAAGTCAATTGGGAATGGGAAGAAAGTAGCAGAATTACAGATCACAACTTTGATTGAGATGTTAATGAGACAAGCTGTCATTGAAAGAGAGTGGGGCTTCCTCTTGTTGTCGGGTATTGCAATGGAAGAAATTAAGTTCCTTAAAAGGGAGTTCAAATTCCTCGATATTTTTTCCAGATTGCAGAGTTTTAAAATTGTACTCGAATTTAGTGGTGCAGTTGTTAGTATTTTTGGTGATCTAGTGAAGAAGAGAAAAAAAGGTAAAGGGTGTAACTAAATCCCTTAATTGAAGGCACTAATAATAGATTGGGAGCCTTTTAAGGTGGAATGTATATATTTTGTAAACAAAACTTGTGTAGGTAAGGTAATTTACTAAACATGAACATTTAGGGTAATAAGGTTTCCAATAGTGTATAGGAATGAAAAAAATCCCTTTTTAAAATTACTTTTGAATATGAAAATATTTAGTTTGAAATCACTTTCAAATAGTATGGATAGATGAAAATCGTTTAATTTTTATTTTCAAATTGCTTTAAAATAGTATGAATAAAGATGAAAATCTTGTAAATATAGATACTTCCTTTTGTTACGGTATTATTTATAAATTAATTTTACTTTCTCTATGGAAACTTCTATTTGAATACAACAAAATTAATTATTTTCCAAAATGAGAACAAAGTTGGAAATGAGCATTTGTACTACACAAGCAGTCTAATCAACACATGCATAGTGCATTTAAAGGAGAGTTGTGGCTAGAGGAATGTCACGACCCGAATTTTCCACCGTCGGGACCGTGATGGTACCTAACGTTGAACCCGCTAGGCTAGCCAATGTTACTGATTATTTTACCTTATTCCTTTATCTTTAACAGTTTATGTGACGACCCGGCCAGTCGTCTCATGAGTTACCACTCCGTTTCCCCCATTTATGCTTCTTTATGCTTTGTTATCCGTATTTTATGGTATCGGGTTGGTCGGATCGAATCCGAAATGATTTTGGTAAGGTTTGAGACACTTAGTCTCTTTTAAGGAAGTTTAAGTAGGAAAAAGTCAACCGGATGTTGACTTATGTGTTAGAGGGCTCGGATGTGAGTTCTGATAATTCGGTTAGCTTTGGGAGGTGATTTGGGACTTAGGAGCGTGATCGGAATGAGTTTTGGAGTCTTAGAGAAGATTTAGGCTTGAATTGGCGAAGTTGATATTTTGGCGATTTCCGGTTGGTAGGTGAGATTTTGATATAGGGGTCGGAATGGGATTCCGAGAGTGGAAGTAGCTCCGACGTATCATTTGGAATGTGTGTGCAAAATTTCATGTCATTCGGACATGGTTTGGTTGGGTTTTTGATCAAAAGCGTAATTCGGAAGATTTTAGAAAAGTTTGGCTTGAATCTGATGTGTTTTGGGTGATTTGATATTGTTTGAGGTATTTTGGTGATTGGAACAAGTTTGAATAAGGCTTTAGGATATGTTGGTGCCTTTAGTTGAGGTCCCGGGGGGCTCGGGTGGTCATTCGGATCATTTTGAAGTTGAGAAATTGCAGAAAATTGCAGGTTCAGTTGTTGCAAAATTTTTCCCTTCGCGATCGCGTAGAAGGTTTTGAGGAGGCTGTCCAGTTGTTCTTCGCGCTCGCGAAGTGAGGCTTGCGATCGCATAGAGTGGGAAGGTTATTCATTGCGAACGCGGGAAGGTGGTCGCGTTCTCATAGAGTTAAATGGACCTGGGGTCTTGGCTGGATTTTTGTGCATTGCGAACGCGGAGGGGTGTCCGCGATCGCGTAGGGTCAGTCGCTCGGGCATCGCGTTCGCGTAGGTTTGATCGCGTTCGCATTGAGGAAAATTTGGAAGCTGAGTTTTTATGCTTCGCGATCGCGAAGGTTCTCCCGTGATCGCGATGAAGAAAATAATGCCTGGGCAGAATGTTTTTAAACTCGTCTTGTCCGCGAGGATTGGGTTTATTTCTTCCATTTTTGGAGATTTTTGAAGAAGGTTGAAGAGGGATTCAAGGGGAATCGTTGGGAGGTAAGATTCTCGGACTTAAAACTCGATTATTATGTGAATTCCACCTAGAAAATCATGGAACTTAAGCTAAAAATGGAAGAACTAGGGCTTGGAAATTTGGACTTTTGATTGGGGATTTGGAGGACCATTTGGGGTCGGATTTGAGAACTTTTGATATGTATGAACTCGTGGGGAGACAAGGAATCTATTGATGTGAAAATTTTTGAATTCCGAGATGTGGGTCCGGGGGTCGGGTTTTGGTAATTTCGGGATTTGTGCCCTTTATTGATTGTTTTCGCTTGGGCTTCGTTCCCTTAGCATATTTTGATGTCCTCGTTCTGATTTCGGATAGATTCGACGCGAGTGGAGGCCGGTTCGAGGGGCAAAGTCTAAGCTAGAGATTTAGCCGGTTCGAGGTGAGCAATGATTTTAAATGATGTTCTGAGGGTTTGAAACCCCGGATTACACATCGTATTGCTATATTGAGGTGAGACACACGCTTGATGATGGGTGTGGGGTCGTGCACTATTGGGGATTGTGACTTGGTCCGTCCCGATTGATGATTTTACCGTGTATTTGACTGAAAACTATTTGCTATCATCATTATTTGGGCTGAATGCCATATTTGGGCTTTGTGCCAACTATTTGAACCCTTCGGCGATTTTCATTACTATTTCCTCACTGTTTTGACTTATTACTTGTCACGACCCTAGTTCACCAACCGTGAAAATGTCATGACGGCACCTGGTCCCCCATGACCAGGTAAGCCTAACATTTGCGGAAATATAATAATTGCGGAAAAATAGAGAAAATCAAATCAGATATCTAAAGGAAACTGTACTGAATGCCGCTTGGCAAGTACAACTCAATATCAAACAATTCCCAAAACCCGGAAACTCACGGGCAACACAGGCTACAGAAGTGTATAGTAAAGGTTCCAAACTCCAGAATTTCTAACAATCGAAAGAAGGAAAACTAAGTACTAAAGATAGAGTAAGAGGGAGACTCGTCGGTCTGCGGACGCAGCAGATCTACCTCGAAGTCTCCGTAGTCCTCATGCCTCACTGATAGCGCGCCTGAGTGGAGGTACCTGAATGATCTGCACATGAAAAACATGTGCAGGAAGCGCATGAGTACACCACAGCGGTACTCAGTAAGTGGCAAGCCTAACCTCGGTTGGGTAGTGACGAGGAAGGTCAGGGCCCTACTGAGGCTAAAATATAATAATAAATTAACAGTATGAAAAATAAGCAGTAATAGTGAGTACAGCAGTGAGATAAGACATGTTAAACAAGGCAATAGCAAAAACACAAAGAACGGAACAACCACAGAATAAGTACAGCTCAATACCAATGGTAACAATGAGGATCTCCAGGATACCGTCCTGTAGTCCTTTTCTCAACTGTCCAGTGGATCTCCCGGGATACCGTCCTGTAGTCCATCATATGTGTATATCCGAAGGATCTCCCGGGATACCGTCCCGTAGTCCAACTATCAATGTGCAGGGGAATCTATCGGGAATCTAACCCGCAGTCCCAAAGTAAAAGTGCAGGGGGATCTACCGGGAATCGAACCCGTAGTCCAAAGTAAACAAACAAGGGGGGGGGGGGAGCTACCGGAATCCCACATCCGTAGTCCCAATGTAAATGCGCAATCACAACCAGAAGATACACAGAAATGAAGTACAAAGACAAGCAACAGGTAGTACTGGCCTAACATGCTTCATGTAGTACAGTCAAGGCAACTTAAGCAAGTAGGCAAGTTAAATCAACTAAACATACTTTCCTAATCTAGCACAGGATATAGTTGCAAGTAGAATAAAGCAAATATGAAAGAAACTCAATCGCAATATCTTAAGTAAAACCGGATTTTCAACAATTGGCTCAAGTACGCGCTCGCCACCTCGCGTGCAAGGCACTCAAAATACCAAATAACAATATCCTAAGGGGAAAGGTCCCCCACACAAAGTTAGACAAGCCACTTACCTCGAACCGGCTCAATATCAATAGAAACCACGCCTTTGCCACGAGTATCCGACTCCAAATGGCCCAAATCTATTCAATTCAATTACATATCGTAAATAATATTGCAAACAACTGATTCCTCTATTAAAATTAAAGCTAGGGCGCGAAAATAGATAAAATGACCAAAACGTCCCTCAAGCCAATGTCTCGGAATCGAATAATTTTTTACATTTTCAGAACCCGCGTACTCTCACGAGTCTAACCATATAAAAATCTCCCAAATTGGAGGTCAAATGCCCCCTCAAAGCCCAATAGTTTGGTGTATGAAGTTTTACGCCAAATTAACCAACTTTTGATCCTAAACTCGAATTCCAATGATGTATTTAGCTATATAATGATGAAATATAATGAAAAGGGATCAAGGAAACGTTACCCAATGATTTTCTCTTCAAAACCCACTCAAAATCGCCTTCTCCCGAGCTCTCAATCGATTTTCAAACTTATGAAATTAACCCTTCGAAATTGATATTTCTGAACAGTCATTTCTGCTTCTGCGGACAAGGGACCACTTCTGCGGTCCCACTTAAGCGGAAAGCCAACCGCTTCAGCGGTTTTCATAAAAAGGGACAGGACCGCATCTACGATAGCCAGGCCGCTTCTGCGGCTCCGCTTCTGCGGAAGTGGCACCGCTTCTGCGGCTTCTGAGGAAGGGGGCACAAGCCGCTTCTGCGACGTCCAAGGCCGCTTCTGCGGCTCCGCTTCTGCGGTTCCCAAGCCGCAGAAGCGAAAATACCAGCTGCAGCAATTACTTAAAAATTTCTCCGTTAACCACCCGAAATCATCCCGAGGCCCCTGGAACCTCAACCAAAAGCACCAATACCACCTGATACCTTATTCGAACTTGTACCAATCCTTAAAACACCTAAAACTACACCGGAAGTCCGGTTAAATCAAAGATTCAAGCCTAAGAACTTCAAATTCCAACAAAACACACTTTCGATCAAAAACCTAACCAAACCTCGCCCGAATGACCTAAAATTTTGGACACACATCCCAAATGACATGACGGAGCTACTGCAACTTTCGGAATTCCAATCCGACCCTCGGATCAAAAACTCACTATCGGACCGGAAACTTCAAAAATTCAAACTTCGGCATTTCAAGCCTAAATGAGCTACGAGCCTCCAAAATACATTCCGAACACGCTCCCAACCCCGAAATCACCTAACGGAGCTACGGAACCATCGGATTTCAATTCCGAGGTCGTCTTCACACTGTCCCGATTACGGACCATTTTTCAACTCTTAAGCTCTCATTTAGGGACTAAGTGTCCCAAAACACTCCGAATCCCAACACCGAACGTCCCGGAAAACCAAAATAGCAAAAATGAACTTAGGGGAAGCAGTTAATGGGGGATCGGGGCGTAAATTCCAAAAATGACCGGCCGGGTCGTTACATTACTTGAACTCAGTCATGTTAATTTCCATTGTTTTAAACTCAGTTTTAAGACTTAAATGATATTTTAAATGATGTTTGGGCTGAGAAACACTGTTTTACTATTGCCCGAGAGGCATAGTGATGATTTTTGACTGAGTAAGGTCGAGGGCCTACGTTGTGAGGAAACACTAATACTGATTTAAGGTCGAGGGCCTGAGATATGTATGCCACGATGTGGCTTGATTGATTTGAGGCCGAGGGCCTAGTTTGATGCCACGAGATGGCTTGATATTGCGCTTGGGCCGTAAGGGGCCCTCCAGGAGTCTGCACACCCCCAGTGAGCGCGGGTACCCATTGTGATGTGAGATTGAGCCCGAGGGGCTGGTATTGTTCTGAGATGTGGGCGGATTTGTTGATACTGTTCCCGAGAGGCAAACTTCTATTTGTTTACTTTACTTTAACTACCTGAAAAATACTTGTTTACTTGTTATAAGAGGATTTTACTTGACTTTTCACTGGTTTGCTGCTTTTAAATGATTTTACTGCTTCATTATAGAATGTCTTGTGCCTTACGTGTTTTCTTACTTTCACTCGTTATTTACCTTTGTTACTCACTGAGTTGAAGTACTCACTTTACTCCCTGCACCCTGTATGCAGATTCAGGCGTAGCTGGTTCCGCTCCCAAATGCTGATTCCTCCAGCTTCAGGCGGGTGTTCGGAGATTACGAGGTAGTTGTTGACGTCCGCAGCCCCGTGTCTCTATTTCTTTATTGCCTCTGTTCCTTTTCAGACATTGTACTAGTTTATGATTTTAGCAGAATTGTATTATGATATATAGATGCTCGTGACTAGTGACACCCCGGTTAGGGCTGTGTATGGGTGTTCTTCCGCGTATTTATGTTATTACCTGTAATCTCGCAATTAGTTTATCATGTTTAGACTGTTCTTAAATGCTTATCTGTTAATAATTGGAAAATGGAACGTGTCGGCTAGCCTTGTCTTCATGAGGCGCCATCAAGACCGACTTCGGGGTTAGGGTCGTGACAGTTTACAAGAGGATATAATTAAATCAACAAAAATCAAAATGCGGAAGAACAGAATCTGACGGTTTAATTTAATAATAATACAAAATCCATAATAAAACTACACCCAGAACCAGTGTCACAATTTCACAAACTGTCTATGAATACTGCAAAAAGTGGTCTGAACAAAATAAATACACATCTGTCTCAGAAATAGATAAGAACAGAAAAGAAGCAGGATAGAAAGGGACGCCAAGGCCTGCAGACGCCTGCAGGACTACCTCGAGTCTCCACTGGACTAAAGGCAGCAACCTCGATCTATGGTCCTAAGGGTCCAGTACCGAGATCTGCACAAAAAGTACAGAGTATAGTATCAGTACAACCGACCTCATGTTCTGGTAAGTGTTGAGCCTAAACTCGGCGAAGTAGTGACGAGGCTAGGACACGACAACCATATAAATATGTGCAATTTAATCATATACATGAAGCAATAATAACAAAAATTAAACGGAATAATACGGAAAAAGGGGAAACATGCTGGGGGGAATATCAAGCTATGACAATAACGAAATAAAGCGACAAAGTAAATATCAAACTTAAAACAACGGAAATATAACACAAAGACAATTGCACGGCATCACCCTTCGTGCTTTTACTCTCGTTCTCACCATAAAATCAACAGAAACGGCACGACATCACCCTTCGTGCTTTTACTCACTCATAATCATGGCACGACATCACCCTTCATGCTTTTAATTTCATTAATATGGCATGGAATCACACAACGTGCATTAACACTCATAATATCGACACGGCACCACCCTTCGTGCATTAACACCCACTCACAATATCACGCACGGTATCACCCTTCGTGCTTTACACTCTTTCTCACCCAAACAAATGAAATGACAACATCTCGACAAGGAAATCAACAGTATAAACAATAATAAAAACCATAACGTCCCGGCAAGGGAGTCAACAATAGAAACAATATCATCCCGGCAAGGGAAACAACTATAACTAATCTCGCTTAATTAATTAGCTTCACGAAATAAAATCTCAACTTGAACCAATACTCAGCAATAGGCAAACCAAGGAAATACAATCAACATGGATAATTATCAGATTAAACCTAAGTAGTGCTTAATGAAAAATCATATCAATCACAATATACGATTTACGGGTATGCTTGACACCAAAGATTTTGCATTTTGCTCGCCAATTCTCAGGCGTAACTAGCCCCGTGTGCTGTATTATGGCTTATGTAAATCGTCGGTTTTGGTTTTCAGGATAATCGGAATAGATTTGGAAGAACAATTCTCAGTTTAAATCTTTAAATTTGAAATGTTTGACCAAGTTTTGACTTTTTAGTATTCGATCTTGGATTTGAATTTTTATGATTTAGTTAGCTCCGTTAGGTGCTTTTGGACTTGGGAGCGTGTCCGAAATGTATTTTGGAGGTCCGTGGTAGATTTAGGTTTGAATTGGCGAAATTGAAAATTTGGCATTTTCCGGTCGGAAGTGGAAATTTTGATATCAGGGTCAGAGTGGAATTCCGGAAATTGAAGTAGGTCCGTTGTGTCATTTCTGACGTGTGTACAAAATTTCAAATCATTCGGATGAGGTTTGATAGACTTTTTGATCGAATTCGAATTTCAGAAGTTTTGCAATTCTTAGGCTTGAATCTGAGAGTGATTCGATGTTTTGATGTTGTTTTGAGCGTTCCGAAGGTTGGAACAAGTTTGAATGATGTTATTGGATGTGTTGGCATGTTTGGTTGAGGTCCTGAGGGCCTCAGGTGAGTTTCGGGATGGGTTTCAGACCATTTCTAGGCCATTTCTAGTTGCTGATTTTTTGCTTCAAGGGTGTGCAGTGCGTTAGCATAGATCTGACCACGTTAGCATGGAGAAAATTTGGAAAAATAGAGTTGTGCTATGCGATCGCGTAAGTCTTCCCGCGATCGCATAGTGTAAAATCTCTGTTACACTTACCCGACTTTGGAAGCTTATATCTCACAATCTATAAGGAATTTGAAGATGATCTGAAAATGAAAGTTGTAGCCCTTGATGTCTACGTTTCAGAAAGTTAAACTAATTGTAATTCGTAGTTTTGTACAAAAAGTTATGACCATTATACTAGAGTCTGTCCGGAAGAGTTGAAGAAGGCTGTTGGAAAATATTATTTTACGCGATCGCAGGGGAATGACTGCGATCGCATAGGGTAAAAGAAGGGCTGGAAATTTTTGTGCTTCGCTATTACATTAGTTTGTCTGCGATAGCATAGGGTAAATGCCTGGGCAGATTATAAAGTACTCTATTTCAAAGATTTTTGCATTTTTGGAGCTATGTAGCTCGGATTGAGGAGATTTTTGAAGGGATTTCAAGAGGATTGATTGGGGTAAGTGTTTTTCACTCAAATTTGGTTAAATCTCATGATTATGTCTTGATTCTTATCATTTAATTTGGGAATCTGGGGTGAAAATTGAGAAAAATGGAGAATGGTTTGGAGAGTTGATTTTGGGGATTTGGATGGCCATTTGGTGTCGGATTTTTGTGAATTTGATATGGGTAGACTCGTGAGCGAATGGGTTTTCCAGTTTTGTGATTTTATCGGATTCTGAGATGTGAGCTCGAGGGCCAGGTTTGGCCAATTTCAGGATTTTTGGTGTAGATTGGATATTTTCGAATGGGCTTTGTTCCCTTAGCATATTTTGATGGTATGAATCGGCTTTTGGCTAGATTTGGAGCATTCGGAGGCCGAGTCGATAGGCAAAGGCATCGCGGGCTAGAGTTTGGACTGGATTGAGTTAAGTAATGATTGTAAATGTTTGTCCTGAGGGTATGAAATCCCGGATTTCACATCGTTGTGCTACTTTGAGGTGACGCACACGCTAGATGACGAGCGTGGGATCGTGCACCGTTGGGAATTGTGACTTGGTCCATCCCCTGCGACTGTTAAGTCGCATATTTGATTGAAAACTGTTTGATATCATTGTATTTTGGAAAGTGTTACCATGTTTTGGGCTGAATGCCATATTTGGGCCTCGTGCCAACTATTTTGGACTCTTAGGGGATTTTTACTACTATTCCTCACTGTTATAACTTTATATTTGTACTCAGTCATGCTATATTCTCCTATTTTCATAACTTAGCCATGTTTACTCTGTTTTGACATCTTAAATGATATTTTGTCTTGAGCATCATGTTTTACTGTGCCCGAGTGGCTTTTAGAGATTTCTGACTGAGTAGGGCCGAGGGCCTATGTTGTGAGGTTATTATGGGATCGGGCTGTGCGCCGCAGTGGTATTATGCTTGTTCATGATTTTGAGGCTGAGGGCCTGAGTTGTACGCCACGAGGTGGCTTGATATGAGGTCAAGAGCCTGTTTGACTGTGCCACGAGATGGCTTGATACTGCGCTTGGGTCATAAGGGGGCCCTCCCGGAGTCTATACACCCCTAGTGAGCGCGGGTACCCTGAGTGATGATAATTGCGCCACGATATGGCTTGTTATTGCGCTTGGGCCATAAGGAGCTCCTCCCGGAATCTGTACACCCCTAGTGAGCGCGGGTACCCAGTGTGAGTGACATGATGTAGCCTGAGGGGCTGTTGTTGTTTCGCGTTGTTACCCGAGGGGCTGTTCTTGATCCATGTTTGTCTGAGGGGCGGTTCTTGATTCATGTTATGCCCGAGGGGCTGATTACAAGTGATTGTGAGGTAGCCCGAGGGGTTGGTTCTGTTCATATTATGCTCGAGGGGGGGTTTATGGTACAGGTTTCGCCCGATGGGCTGTTTACATTTTCTATCATTTATACTCACTGTTTTATCACTCGTTTGAAACCATTGAAATTTGTTTTAAAAAGATTTTAACTGAAACTGAGCTTGATTTACGAGGTAAATGATTTGTGTACTACTTTAGAAATGATCTAAATTTGTTGTGGTGTTATGACGTGGCTTACGTATTTTCTTACTGCTCAGCTTTCATTTACTTTTATTACTTACTGAGTTGGCGTACTCATATTACTCCCTGCACCATGTGTGCAGATTTAGGCATTTCTGAACCCAGTAGCGGGTGTTGATTGCTCAGTGGCAGAGTTATCGGAGTTAGCAAGGTAGCTGCACGACGTTCGCAGCATTGCTTTTCTCCCTCTTGTCTTCCTTAGACTGTATTTAGTACATTTTTAGACTCTTTGTTGTATTCAGACCTTAGTAGATGCTCGTGACTTGTGACACCCCAATGTCGGGCTTGTATATTATTTCCGCACTTCTCTATTTAGACTTACATTATGAGACATTTGATTAATTAAAGGCTTAAAAATGATTCTTATTGATAAATGGTTAATTCGGGAGTTATGTCGGTTGGCTTACTGTCACAACCCGGATTTCTCACCCTCGGGAGTCGTGATGGCGCCTACTAATGTGAGCTAGGCAAGACAATCCTTTAACTACTTACTTCATTATCCAATTATTTCTTTTCACAAATATAAGGCGATAATGTGATAACAACGGAAATTCAAATTTAAGCGGAAGACAACAATAAAATATATGAAAACTGCATCTATTACAACTTTTAAAACCTAAAGCACCTAAAACCTGGTGTCACAGTGTCACAGACGGACTAGGATTAAATACATACAGGGTCTGAAGAAAAACAACAATACACTATTTCGGAATATAAGAAGATGAAACAGAAAATAGGGATAGAGGGAGACGCTAGGGCCTGCGGACGCCTGCAGGTCTACCTTGGATCTCCAGTGGACTGAAGGAAGCCTCCAAGCTACGGTCCAAGAGCTTCTCTGAGATCTGCACATAGTGCAGAGTGTAGCATCAGCACAACCGACCCCATGTGCTGGTAAGTGTCTAGCCTAACCTCGGCGAAGTAGTGACGAGGCTAGGACCAGACTACCAAGTAAACCTGTGCAGTTATATAGTATATAGCGGAAAGTAAAGCAGAATAAACAAATAAAGATGGGAAGGGGAAACATACTACGGGGAATAACAGGTAAAGACAGAGTATCCAGAGAATAATAGGGAACCAAAATCCAACTACTAACAAGGTTAAGGAAAACAAAGGCAGATTTCACTTTCAGTTCACATCTTGTTGCAGGCGTGTAACCCGATCCCATTTCTCATATCTTGTGGTAGGCGTACCACCCGCTCCTATTTCATGTATCTTGTGGTAGGTGTATCACCTGCTCCCATTTCATTAAATCTTGTGGTAAGCATACCACCCGCTCCCATTTCATTATATCTTGTGGTAGGCGTACCACCCGCTCCCATTTTATTATATCTTGTGGTAGGCGTATCACCCGCTCCCATTTCATGTATCTTGTGGTAGGCGTACCACACACTCCCATTTCATTAAATCTTGTGGTAGGCGTACCACCCGCTCCCATTTCATTATATCTTATGGTAGGCGTACCACCCGCTCCCATTTTATTATATCTTGTGGTAGGCGTACCACCCGCTCCCAATTTATTATATCTTGTGGTAGCCGTACCACCCACTCCCATTTCAAGCCAACAATAATCATAGGGAATCCCGGCAAGGGAACAATAATAGCAAACAAACATCCCGGTAAGGGAACAATGATACCTCGATAATATCCCGGCAAGGGAATAATATTATCTCAACAATATCCCTGCAAGGGAACAATAAAATCTCAACAATATCCCGGCAATGGAACAACAATATCAAACAAACATCCTGGCAAGAGAGCAACGATGATAATAACATGGGAGGCACAATAAACCACAACGGAGTCATAACAATTTATAACACAAGACTCACAGGCATGCTTGACACCGACGTATAGATACTCGTCACCATGCCTATATGTCGTACTCCACAATTAACACGTAGCAAATAGACACAACTCCTAATCCCTCAAGCTAAGGTTAGACCAAACACTTACCTCGATGCCACGAACACATTTCACGATTCAACTATAGCTTTACCCCTTGATTCCACCACCAATTCGCTCGTATCTAGTCACAAGTTACTTAATTACATCAATAAATGCTAAATGAATCAATTTGAATGCATGAAAATGAATTTTCCAAAGTTTTACCCAAAAAGTCAAAAATTGCCCCAGAGCCCACATGGTCAAAACCCGAGGTTTGAACCAAAATCCGATTACCCATTCCCCTACGAACACAAATATATAATTTGTTTTGAAATCGGACCTCAAATCGAGGTTCAAATCCCCAATTTTTGAAAAACCAAGGTTCTACCCAAAAACACCCAATTTCCCCCATGAAAATCATCGATTTTAAGTTGAAATCATGTTAAAAGATGTTAATAATTGAAGAAAACTAGTTAAAAATGACTTACAATTGATTTGGAGAAGAAGAAGCCTTTGAAAAATTGCCCTATGTGTTTATGTTTTGAGAGGATATGAAAAATGGGTTTAAAATCGTCTAAGTATAAAAGTTGCAGGTCTCAGGTATGGAAAATGCGAACAGGGGTTCGCAATCTAAGTATAAAAGTTGCAGGTCTCAGGTATGGAAAATGCGAACAGGGGTTCGCAATTGCGAACCCCGACCTCTGCTATATTGGGAAATGCGAAACAGGGCTCGCATTTGCGAACCCTTCAGGAAAATAGGACCTTCGCATTTGCGAATAGCATTGTCGCATTTGTGACTTGGGAACTGCGAAGAATGGGTCGCATTTGCGACCCAAGGCTGAACGGGGATTTCCGCATTTGCGAAAGAATTCTCGCATTTGCGAGCAAGGCAGGTCTGGGCTATTTTTTCATTTGCGATCCAGCCTTTGCATTTGCGAGCTCGTATTTGCGAGCCAGGCTTCGCAAATGCGAAGCTTGCAGGCCTGGGCACACCAGCTAAAATCCTGCAATTTTCTAAGTTTAAAATGCACTCTGTGGCATATCCAAAACTCACCCGAGCCCTCGGGGCTCCAAACCAACTATACACATAACCTCAAAAATATCCTACAGACTTATTTGTGTACTCATATCACCAAAATAACATCAAAAACATCGAATTAAACTTCAATATCAATGAAATTTTCCAAAACTTCTTTGAACATCAAATTTTGCATTTAAGGTCCGAATCACGTCAAACGGATTCCGTTTCTTACCAAACTTCACAGAATTATCTTAGATCACATATAAGACCTTTAACAGGCACCGTAACCAAAATACGGGCCCGATACCAACATATTCTAATCAAAATTCCTTTCCAAATCCTTTAAACAATTTCAGAAAACAATTTTCTTTAAAAATTCATTTCTCGGGCTTGGAACCTCGGAATTCTATTTCGGGCATACGTTCAAGTCCCATATTTTCCTACGGACCCTCCAGGATCGTCAAATCATGGGTCCGGGTCCGTTTACCCAAAACGTTGACCGAAGTCAAATTAATTCATTTTATAGTCAAAATTCATCATGTTTCACAAATTTTCACATTTAGGCTTTCCAGCTACGTGCCCGAACTACGCACGCAAATCGAGGTGATGCTGTCGACGCCCCCTTTTTTTTCCTCGCGGAATCGGATTCACGACATTTGGGAAGACAACTCTTTTCCCACTTTGGGAATTGGGTTTTTTGAGAGTTTGGAGAGTTGCCACCTAAAGATTATAGTGCATTAGGACACTTTTAGAAGAATTAAAGATGCAGACCGGAGTTTTGGGTAAGGGCTTGAAATTATCTCGAGGGGAAGGTGTTAGGCACCCCTCAAGATCCACTAGTGTGGTTCCAGGCCATGCTACAATTGTGACTTTAGATGTAAATAAACAAGTACAAGAAGCACAAAAGGTTAAAAGAAGTGCTGAATTTTAAAGGAGCAATTTTTGTAAAAAAACGTGCAAGTAGAGGAAAAGGTCAAGTACTTAGTGCAAATAATCCGAAAGATCATGCGAGAAGCAGAAATTGAAAATGCAATAGCGTTAAAGATTCAGAAAATTTTGTTAAACTAATAAAGAAGGAGAAAGGGGTCCTAGGTTTATACATTACATGGATCATTCGCACAACACTGGTACTCAGTTGTACGCGGAGTGTTATCGCGTAATCATCATCTCCATGTCTACCCTTCCCACCTCGTTAAGGTATTAAAGCGCAGAACGGTATCGTTTACTTATCGCATGCTACTACCCGTCCCAATCATATTAGTCCCGGCGTATTAGGACTTCTAATCCTAAAGGGGAAGAAAGGGATGGGGGCCTTTGTGGAGTTTAAAGGATAAAATTCTAGCTCGACATTCAAAACAAGTATCAAGTAAAAGGGGAGGACAAGCAAGCATACAAGGCTCAAATTAACCCCAGAAGTCAAACAATCATTTAGTTTAGCATGCCTTGAAAAATACTGATTTGGTCTTAGATTAAGTTAAGCAGCGAGCGGACTGGTTCAACACATGTATTTAAACAGAGAGTCTGCATTAGGCAACTCGGATACAGTTGTCAGGGACTGACCCAATTCATTAATTAGCCAACCTTTGTTTATGAGTTGAAATAAAAACCTAGGCGTAGGATCTATTAATTTCAGGAAAAAAGATGCAAAGAGTTACCAGTAGTTTCAGAAAAGATGCAAGTTGATTTTAGAAAAAGAATTATCAGTTTAAACAAAGAGAAAAGATGCAAACCGATTTTAGAAAAGAGTTACCAGTTGTTTCAGAAAAGATGTAGACTGATTAAAAGGTTTACGAGTTTCAGGGGAGTGCAGATTGATTATAGGAAAAAGGTTTACCAATTTTTGCGGGTTTCAGAAGTAGAAAATTTCCAGTTTTAGTAAAGACACTAGTTCCAGCAATCGATACTGCTCAAGAACGAATGATGCTATTAAAGACGAGGTTTACTATAGGCATGCTTTTTATACGTTTACCGATTTTAACACCCTTTCATGACATTAATAGGAGTCTTATGCACATGATGTCTATATGCAACTTTGTTATTGAGCCTATAAACGGTTTGCCTAATGACATTTGTATATGCAGAAATGCAAGAGCCTATAGACATGATCTCTATATGTGTCATTACAGAACATGAATGTTAAATCCTATAGACATGCTTTCTAGGTGATTTTGCGGTAAAGTTAAGCGTTAAATCCTATAGGCATGGTCTCTATGTGATTGAATCAATATTAAAGACCCTATAGGCAGGATTTCTAGTTTGAATAAAAATCCTAACTCATGATTTCTACCCTTTGGATGCAAGAAAAGTAAAAGACCCCTCCCACACCCTTTTACTATACTCCCTGAGTTTCATACAAAATTATTACAATCCAATGAATCAAACTGGAAATTAAAAGATACATCAAAAGCTAACAGCTAGATCCGAGTAGCCTAATTCAACCTTAATGTCTAATAACATGCGACTGAGCCACTTCCGGGGTCCAGATTTCCAAAGCCTTCTCTTTATCCAAGGTGTTTCAAAGTTCCAAGGAATCTCAGGGATTCCAGGCATTGCTTACACCCAGGATACTATTAGAATTAGAATAGTGCAGTGTGGAAGAGCCAGCTCTCATGCATCCAAGTTCAGAGGGAGCTCAGGGGTCCCAAAGCATGGCTTGCAAGAGAGGGGCAGAACTTATAGCTAAGAGTAAGTGCAAAGTGAAAGGGAAATTGGGGAGCCATGATAGGTGGGGGTCATACCTAGCTACAAAGTAGGCTGGCACACCCCTGACCACTTGTTTGGTTGAACAAGTTAGGAGCAGATCTTTTGAAGGTTAGACCAATGTCTAGATAGTGATTAGGACACTATCAGACCCCAGTCCAGGGCTCAGACACATAAAAGGGGAAAAGGGAATGGGCATTGATTGAGTTTGGGATTCAAAGAATCCAGTTCAGGATCATAGACAGCAAATTGGAGTGTTGTTATGCCCTGAACCATAACTCACATACAAAGGATAAAGGGTAAGGGGATTCACATAGGAACAATAATGATAAAGTTGCAAAAAAATAGTAAAGGAAAGCATAACAGAACTAGGATGTGAAACACATATTGGAGGAGCAGTATTTAAGCTAAGATGGACATACCAGTTGCAAATTAAGAGAATAGCAGAGTAACCACAGCAAGCAAGCAGCAGAAACAACTCAGGTTTTCAGCAGAACACTTGAAGATTCAAGGAGAGCTTAAAGGGTATTTCAGAAAGCAAAGAGGAGAAGTACACAGAACTGGTCTATGTATTTGAGAGAAGAAGGGAGTAGAAAGCAGATTGCCTATTATTGCTTGATTGTTACTTACTCGTTGTTACTGCCCTTTTTGAAAAGGCGAGGGCTGACAGACTCCTTCTAATCAAGCAATAATAGTATCAATTAGGGTAGACAGACTCCTTTAATTAAGGGTCTAGTTCAGACGACTAAGAAGCAAAAGAGAATCAGTTTATTAAGGCTAAATTAAGGTAAAGAGACCATATGGTGCACAAATAAGGTCACATACACAATTGGATATTTAAGGAAAGAGGGCACAGTAGTAAGAATAAGGTATAAGTTTAAAAATCAGTCAAAGGATCTCGACTCCAGTTGTAAATCACAAAGAGGCTGAGATAATTAAGGAAGTAAATAATTCAAACGTTGGTACAAAATCACAGAAGATACAGGATCAATTATTTAAGGAAAACATCAGTAAGGTAAAAGAGGTTCAATCAAGAGAAATTAGTGACGAATTTCTTAGACTGAGTAAAGGAATTTCGAAAATAAACCTTTGAAAGGGAAGCTTATATATAAGAATGCAGTTCAAAACAAAGAAGAACAATGAGAGTTTTTTCCATAATCATAGGCAAATAAGTTCACAAGTTCGATTACAGACTCGTCATGAGTCTGTAAACCTAGGGTTTCAGAGTGAAACCCTAGTGTCTTTCACTTCAAAGAAAAGAAAACCCCCCCAAATATAGGGTTTCACATGGAGTCGGAGGTGAGGGAATCGTTCAAAGTCACAGAGATAGGCAGATATGCACAAACAGAAGTAAGAGGAAAATACGAGTTTTAAGACGAAGGTAGGCAAGAGCATGATCAACAGAACTCAGAAACAAAATCAAAGCATGAGCTTAAACACATAAGCAAAAGCGAGTCAATAACCTAGGCTAACATGTGAACAAAAGAGGTAAAAGAATCTCCGTAAAAGATCCAGTAAGAAACACAAGAGCAGGCTTGAACATAACAAGGAATAAAATAACGAGCATGAACACACATAAAAAGAGTAAAAGAATCAGAAACATTTAGAAATCATTTTCAGAAAACCCTAAAAATAGGATTCGAACAGTTTTGAAAAGGGAAAATTGGGGAAAAACTCTAAAATGGCACACACAGCATAGATCTAGCATAGATCTAGACGAATAAGCGAAAAAGGAACCTCGATTAGGCTAGGGTTTCTGAGAACCCAAAAGGACGAGAAGGCTTGGAAGTCTCGAGAATGGTTCTGAGCTAGCAAGGTCAAATCCAGGCTCGAGAGGCTGAGACACGCCGGAGCAAAGCCGAAAACGGCCAAAGAAACTCGAACCGGCCAGGGTCTGGATGAAGACCTTCGAGGTCTAGCCTCGAATCTTCAATGAGCAAGCGTGTGAGAGCAAGAGATGGTGGGTAGAGGTTGTCCATGGCTAGATTAGCCATGGATTCTGGAGGTAGGTGGATATTAGGGTTTCAGAGGTTGAGAGGGTTCAAGAGAGACGAGAGGAACCAGAGGCGGCGGATTTGGAGAATGGGGATAGAGAGAGATAAGGTTCCCGTACATGGTTCACACGGGTTCTAATGGAAAGGGCCCTTATCCTTGCAGAAATGGACGGAGAAGTCCTGGCCGAAGCCAATCAATTCAGACCGGCAGTGAAACGATAACATATGTAACCACTTACGATTTCCTTTATGATGTAAATTTGAAACACGCCTGACCTGATTCCCGTTTAAAGAGGGGATACGTAGGCAAGCCCATGGTTCGGTACAACAATTTAATAAAAATTTCATGTCCCTATATTGGAACTGGGGCAGAATTTTGAGGAGGGCCCTCAAAATTCCGAAGTCAGTCCTCAGCCGCTCATCGCCGGGATGTCAGCACAGTGAACTGGGGCGGAATTTTGAGGAGGACCTCAAAATTCCGAAAGTTGATTTTTCCATACCGTTCAAGCGCAGCCTGTCAGAGAGTGCCAGCCCAGTGAACTGGGCAGAATTTTGAGGAGGACCCTCAAATTCCGGAACAAGAAAGGTTTGCAATGCTTTGAACCACAATCGGGCAGTCGTTTGGTTCATTTAAAAAACCATTTTCTACTTACGTTTATATTTGTTAAATCATCAAACTATGATAACTGCTGTTTAGCGATGCTACACCCCAATGATGCACGACGACGGAAGCCAACAGAAGAGCGAACTAACACTTCCCCTTTACACAACTCACGATTTCTTTGGATGCAGGCACCCAAGTCAAAAGTTACCAAAACATGTTACGCATCAGCATTGAACCATCGCGCCTATTCGCATTTTGCTATCCGCACGCCAATGGCCCCAGCAGCCGCAAATATCACGATCAGCTATCAGCTAAGAATTTTTTTTTACTATTCGCTTTTATCTTATTGCAAAAGGCTACTTTTTCTGCCCTTCCGAGACTAAGCGTTGTCTCCATCCTGCATTCCTGCATTGCAATAAGGCTACTTTCCCTTCCGAGACCAAATGTTTCTCCAATCTGCATTTCCCTGCATTGCTAAGGCTACCTTTCCTGCCTCCACAAGACTAAACGTTGTGTCTCCAACATCTGCAATTTCCTACATTGCATAAAGGCTACTTTTCTGCCTTCCGAGACTAAGCATTGTCTCCATCTGCATTTCCCTCATTGCATAAGGCTACTCTTCTGCCTTCCGCAAACTAAACGTTGTCTCCATCTGGCATTTCCTGCATTGCAATAAGGCCTACCTTTATGCCTTCCAGACTAAGCGTTGTCTTTCCATCTGCATTTCCGTGCATTGCATAAGGCTATCCTTTCTGCTTCCGAGACTTAAGCGTTGTCTCCAATCCTGCATTACCCGCATAAGGCTATCTTCCTGCCAATCCGAGGTTTAACTCTACCCTCTCACTGCATGGCTGAAATAATCGACCACCTCATCTTTCGCTGCATGGCTGAAAAATATCGCCACTTTATTTCTCTTGCAAAATGGCTGAAATATTGGCCTAACCTTTTACTTAGTCCTGCAATAGGCTGAAATATCGCCATTTATATTTTTTGTATCGGCTGAAATAATCGCCAAAACTTTATATTTAAATTCAAACAATCGGCTGAAAGATCGCCAGACCATATTTAAAATCTCCAGCCATCATCTATACGCTATTGTTTTTCGGTCGGCTGAAATATCGCCATTTACATTTTCTTTTGTATCGGCTGAAATATCGGCCAAACTTATTTATCTCTATCGGTTGAAATATCACGCAATTTTACACTTTTTGTGCAATCGGCGAAATATCCGCCAGAACTATTATTTAAATTCTCCATCGCTGGAACCATCGCCTATTTATTTAAATCTTTGTCGGCCTGAAATATCGCCATTTACATTTCTTTGCATCGGCTGAAATACCGCCAAATCTTCATCTCATGGGCCTGAAATATCGCCAACTGTCCAAAGGCGTCAATGCGTTCGGAGGCAATCATCCCATAGCCCGAGAATACCATGCCATGGCTCGAGAACCCACTTTTATATCCTGCCACATATTATTCAAAGGCCTCAATGGTTCAGAGGCACCATCATCAATGGCCCCGAGAATGTCATCTCATAGCCTGGCGAATCCCTTAATTTTGCGTTTCATGCCCAGGACATCATGGCTAAGGGACGTCAATCCTAAACCGTCCGAGGACAGCATCATGGTCCAATGGGAACTTGGCATCACGTTTATGTTTATGCACAATATACGCCTATATTGCATTTGCAGGTAACACTCCGGCTAGCAAACGGCGCGTCTTCAGCAGAGCGATCCCGCTCCGGTTCCGGCAGCCATCCGACTCCAAACACCCTTTCCAAACCTAAGCATCGCGTCCTTCTTTTCGAATCTCCATCGACATACTCGTCAATGGTCCTGAACTGCGCGTACGGCCTGATTCTTGTAAAACCAGAGCTCGGTCAAAGTTCTTTCCAATCGCCGATCCGGTCAAAATTGGCCATCTTTTGTCTTTACCCGCGACAACTCTTTCATCCTCCTCGGGTAAAAAGGGGCAGCTGTTGATACCCAATTTTTCCCTATGTATTTTTTGTACCAAAAAATACTTCCAAATAGCATATTTGGTGCATATATAAAGCACACCCATGAGTTTTGATATTTTTTGATGATTTTTAAACCAATTTATCGCCTATTTTTATACCATAAAATCCAATAATTATTTCCAAAATTTGTCATTTTGGTGAACAATTTATTTTATTCTCATATTTACATCAAAAAACATACCCTAAACATATTTTTGCATATTTTTTAAAAATTCATTTGGTATTTTTAAAAAACTAAATTGCATATAAATTGCAATAACTAGCCTCTTTTAAGATTCAATTGTAATTAATATTTATAAATTGAACTCCAAGTATTTTAATTTTGATAATTATGTATCATTTAATCATTTATCACATTTGATTATTTTCAAAAATTATTTTGCTATTTTTTATAAATTAAACAAGGGAAAAGTGGCTATTTAAGAGTTAGCCTTTGCATTTCAATTTTAGCCCGAATTAACTCAATCTTAAGCCCCAAATCACACCACCAAAATTTCCCTACCCAATTTCTAATTAACCCGACCCACGACCCGTTTATTTTTACCGCGCCTGGCTCCCTTTTGATCTAGGCCGTTGATCAAAATGATCAACGACCATATTTCCTCCTTACCATTTTAATTCCCAAACGACCCTTAACCC
>NC_031998.1:42220559-42223974 GCF_001879085.1 Nicotiana attenuata
AAAAATGCTTCACACGGAATATGCAAACGGGCAAAAATCGCTCATTTCCGCTCACTTGTCTTTGCCCGAGAACTCTGCGTGTTCCCGAGCAAAGAGGGGCAGCTGTGAGCACGTGATTTTTGCCCTATATATGAATTATTCCCAAAAATTCAAACAAAATAATTTCTCTTTCATTATTTTACACTTTTGTGAATTTTGTGTTATTTTCTGTTAATTTTTTGCATTTTTATTTGTGCATTTTTATTTCATATGAAAAATATAAAAAATATGCCTGACATTTGCATTTAGGATCTAATTTCATATTTAAGGATTATTTAGTGGTTAAGTTGTTTTTAGAACAAAATTTAAAGAAAATAACAAAAATAGTCCATTTTTGCATTTTTTAATTGTTAGTTGTTGAATTTGTCTTGAGTTTATTTTAAATAGGAATTAATTAGCCAAATTTTGGAAATAAATTAGGTCTCATTTTAATTTTTGCATTTTTATAAAATCAGGAAAATAATATACAAAATGAAATACAAAAAAAAAGAAATAAAAATGAAAACAAAAGCATCTAAAAGAGGGTGCTTTAATAATACTCAGTTTTGGGCCGTTTGGTTACATTTTACCCAGCCCAAAAGAATCCCAATCACCGGACCAAGCCACTGGCCCAAACGCCCTGCCCGGTCCGATTGCCCCATGCTCAAAACGACGTCGTTTTGACGTCGTTTAATCACGACCGTCCATTTCCCCAAATCCAGTGGCCACGATTGATTCTCAAAATTAAATAAAACTGTCCGAAAATTATACAAAAAAAACCAAAACACAATCATCTTCCTCGTACTCCCTGTAACGCCACTGACACCCCACCGTCCACCACCGTCTTCCGCCCTAGCGCCGCCGGCCGGAAATCGCCGCCGGCGGCGGCGATGCTCCGATGACCACCAAAATTACACCCTAGAACCACTGTTCTCCCCTCTTTCCAACCATGCCCTCAGCTCCCCTCGAATCATAGCCAATCTCGTCGAATATTCCATCTAAACTTTTCCGGCCATGACACCACTTCTCCCAAACCGGTCCAAATTAACACCCTAGGTCCCTTTCCCCTCCCCCTATCCAAATCCCCGGTTGGTTTTTCTAGAATCTGCCTCGAATTGGTCGAATCTCAGTCTGAATATTTTCCGGCCAAGACCCAAAGTATGCCAAATAGTCTCAGATTAACACCCTAGGTTCATCTGAGTCTCCTC
This sequence comes from Nicotiana attenuata, assembly GCF_001879085.1. Classification (NCBI taxonomy): domain Eukaryota; kingdom Viridiplantae; phylum Streptophyta; class Magnoliopsida; order Solanales; family Solanaceae; genus Nicotiana; species Nicotiana attenuata. Next base: position 42,221,786 of record NC_031998.1, read on the forward strand.
TACCCAACCCCCATAGCCACTTGTCTCGAATCTGCCCGGAACGTTACAAATTTTAAATCCAAAGTCCGGCAGAACCCTAACTCAGAAATCTTGGGGATTTTGGACCGTAATTCCCTAATCACGTGTTTTCTTTTGAAAAACACACGATTAGGGATGTTACGTGTCAAGAATCCCGGAGGATTCAAACAACATTATCTGGTCAGAGTTCGCCCCATAGTCAGTCGAATGCTCAAAATTAGTAAGTTCTGTTCGATTCTGTTTTGATTCTGTTCAGTATGCTCTTGTTTAAATCTGTTTGGATAGTCTTTAATTCTTTAGGGCACTTTGATTTCAATTTTTTCTCCAGTATTTGATCTTTTACTATTATTAGTGGTTAGTGGTAATTAATTAGTTTAGTTTAGTTTGATTCAGTAATTGCATTAGTAATTCCATGTTCAGGATCTAGCTTAAGTTTTGTTCTTCATGTCGACATTGCTCCCAGTAGTCATATACGTTTTAAGTGGTCTGATTTTAGTTAGTCGATTCATAATTGTTTACTGCAATTTGATTGTTCCAACCTCTTGATTTGCTGATTTGTCTAGTTTGATTAGCCCTAGAAATAGTTTGTTTGGTTATAGCTGATGGACTAGTTTAACTTGGTCAGTAATTTCAGGGGATGTTAAGGGTAGTTTAGGCATAGAAAAGGGTAGTTTAATCAGATTTAGTAATTTTAGAACCAAGGTAAGGATAGAATAGAAATTGTAATGGGTATAGAACCTTCTAGGATGGACTATAGTGCAGATTTCAGTAAACTTAGGGTAGTTACTTGTGTGACAAGTCAGAAAATAAAGGATAAAAATAGAATTAAAATAGGGACCAATGGGGTAAAGGGAAAATCTGAAATTGGACCCTAAGTTCACCTATAAATAGGCATTCATTTGCCTTGATTCACAAGTTTGGAGCCTCCAAAAGTTCCCCCAAAAGCTCCCTCTTGAATTTCAGGCCTGATTTTAAAATTTAAGCTTGCAAAATCCAAAAACAGTAGATAATCGATGAAAAATCCAAAAAAATATATTACTATTCCACCAGATAATTCGAGTTAGTTTGAATTCTGATTGTTGAGATCTATTCTTCTAGTTTCAAGTTTCAGAGGTCCATTAGTTTGATTCTAGAGTAATTTTCAAGTTGGACTGTTTGACTTTGAATAATTTTTGGTTCGTTGAGATTGTTATGGGTCAATTCAAGTGGATTTGAGATAGCTAATTGGGTGTCTAAAGTATTTCGGTATTACTGGGATTATTTGGTCTACCCCGTTTGATTTTCGAAACACTCCTGGGCTTCGAGTTTGATTTTGCATTACTGCTGCTTCTCATTTCTGCTGCTGATTCCTTTCTTCTGCTTTGCTCCAATTCCAGGTACCCTTGTTATCTCTAATAGCATGAAGTTTCACTCAATGTACCTGACACTTGTGAAATCCAAATGATGAAGTTTCTCTACCATACAACTCTGTTTTGCTTTCATTATTAGTTCAACATGTAGCTGTAGGTTCATTACTGATTTATGTTAATTAGGACTGTTTGGATTCGTTTCAATTGAACTGTAAGCCTTTGGACTATTGATTTTAAGACTGTGCTAGGTAGGATTATTAGACTCCTTTTGTAAAGGACTGTGAATTACTTTGGGTTCAATCGTGAATAGCCTGAAATTCATATCTAGTGGTGTTGGGTTCGTTGTAAATTGGTGCTGCTTTCCATTTTGCCATATTACTTCAAAAATAGGAGTCAAAAGCAGTTAACAATATTGGAATATACTAGCCTGTTAAAGCTGCTATAAAACAACGTGTGTTGGTCTTAAAGTACTCTTAAGTGTTAGACGTTACATTATTGCAAGGTTCATTGCTGGACTTAAGTGTTAACAGGAGTAAGAGGATTTATAAGTTAATCTTTATCAATTGATATCACATTTTTGAGTAAAATTGATCATCCAGCCCTCCCTCTTCATTTCTTTGATAATCAATAGGGCTTTGGGTTCACAGTGGCTGGATTGAAATACTGGGCTCAAACGCTGACCCAGCAGAAACGGTTAGGCCTATGCAGCATACAAATGCTGCTGGATTGAAATATTGGGCCTTAAAAGTTTGGCCCATGAAGCATACAAATACTGCTGGGTTACCTTGAGAGCTGGCCCAACGCATGGCTTCTATTGTTGCT
>NC_031998.1:42224074-42317961 GCF_001879085.1 Nicotiana attenuata
CTCCGGTTATGAGGGTTGTTCTTATGTCTTATGAGAAAAGGGGAGCTAATATGGACCTTCGAAAGGTTATGGGTTTAGTTGATATGATCGGGATCGACTTGAGGTCGGTGGATGAATTTAAATGTGAATATGGGCTCTATGTCAGGCCAGTTGTGTTCATTTCGGTAATGTGTTCCTTGTGGATGAGTAGTCAGGGTGTTATTTCGCTGTCAGATATTTCATGTAGTGATGCATTGTGCCGTGTGAGTTGTGGGACGGCTTGAGAAATTGCTTTTGTGTTGAGGATCCGCGTAGAAATGATGTATTATGAGCAAGGTGGCTCTTGAGATTCAGATTGTATATCGCACCTCAGTTGTGCTTGAGTTTTGTAGCTTATGACGCTATATGTTCCCTCAGGGATGTTATTATGCACTTAGCATGCTTATGACCGATATTCGGTATTTTTTTGTAATGAGCAAATTTAGCTCGATGTGCAATCTCCATATGCGAGATCTATGTTATTTGGATCGGGTTGCGCGCCGCAACAGTGTGATGTTGAGTATGGCCTTCTATATGTTATTTTTGTATGTCCTGTTTCCTATTTTCTAAGGAAAGTCCGTATTAGTGCGGGAGTTAGGTAATTCCTTCAAGAGTTCGTCTTCCTTTTGTATCGCGTTCGAATAGGTGGCCTATTGGCACATGGTAGTATCATATGAGACTTTTGATAATGTCTGGGGTGGCTTGTTGCCGAGCAGTTGTATCAGATGAGACGAGAGCCCTTGATCTGGGATTCTGTGCAATCCAACTATATGTGGTATGTTATGGAGATAAGACCATTATTAAGTTTCGAATGAGGTGAAGATTTTTGTAAGGAATATAGACCTAATGATTTGTTGACTCGGCAGTTGATTATGAATTTCCACACATCTATTCCGTCGTGGCGGTATTAAGAGAGTTAGAGCAAGACCTATGTAGGTCATGAGGTGCAATTGGAGCATCAGATTAGTAGGATTTAGACTAAGTTGATCAGAAAAAAAGAAGTTATTATGGTCCGGTGAGTAAAGTGATGCTAGGTATGAATTCAGCGAAGTTATGCAGCTATGTTTGGGCAGCGTGTGGTGATTAATATGGTGACCTTATGGTGGAAACAGGTCGGGCATGAAGTTCTGGATGTTGGAATTGGGCCTTAAGGCATATCTGCTTGAATAAAAGAGAATATCTTCAGAATGGATCGAGCTAATGTGCTCAACTGAGCTGTGGTAGCATGGGAAAGTGCATGAGAAGTTAAACAGCGATTTCAGACCACTCCAGTGCAGTTCTCAGCACGTTCGAGGACGAACGTATGTTTAAGTGGGAGAGAATGTAACGACCCGACCGGTCGTTTTGAGCCCTAGCGCGTCGTTCAGCAGTCCGAGGCCATGAGCAACTTCAATTTAGGGATTTCGACTTGTACGCGCGGTCGTAATTGAGTTTCGGGAAATCCGGAGTTGATTTTGGAAGAGAATTCTTATTTCAGGAGCTTAAAGTTGAAAGAATGAACTAGGATGAGAATTTTGAGCAAACAACCTCGGAATCAGGATCAGAAGGTTCCAGCAGGTTTGTATGATGATTTCGAACTTGGGCGTATGCCCGGTTCGGGTTTTGGATAACCCGGGAGCATTTTGGCGCCTATTGTGGGAGTTAGCATTTTAGAAGAAATTTCATAAGTTTGGCCTGAAATGCATTTCAGTGTTATCGATGTCCGTTTGGGATTTCGAGTCTGTGAATAGCTCCGCATGGTGATTCTGGAGTTGGGAGCGCGATCGGAAGTGAATTCGGAGGTCCGTAGGTCATTTTGGAGCCATTTGGCTAAAGATTGAAATTTGAAGGTTTTTGAGAAGTTTGACCGGAAGTGGAGTTTTTGATATCGGGGTCGGAATCCGATTCCGGGAGTTGCAGTAGGTCCGTAATGTCAAATGTGACTTGTGTGCAATATTTGAGGTCAATCGGACGTGATTTGATAGGTTTAAGCATCGAAAGTAGAAGTTGGAAGTTCTAAAGTTCATAAAGCTTGGACTGGGGGTTGATTCATGATTTTGGCGTTGTTTGATGTGATTTGAGGCCTCGAGCAAGTCCGTAATGTGTTTTGGGACTGGTTGGTATGATTGGTTGGGGTCCCGGGGGCCTCGGGTGGATTCCGGGTGGTTAACGGATCAAAATTTGGATTTTTGGACAGCTGAAGGAATCTGGTTGCTGGTATTTTCGCTTCTGCGGTGGGTTGACCGCATAAGCGGCACTGCATAAGCGGACAGGGAGCCGCAGAAGCGGGTTTTGGCCTAAGGCTTGAGGACCGCAGATGCGGTCAAAGTATCGCAGAAGCGGGACCGCTTCTGCGGAGAAAGGGTCGCAGAAGCGGATGGGAGTGTCTTGGAGCGGACCGCAGATGCGGTCAATGTTCCGCAGAAGCGGGACCGCATCTGCGGGTGGCAAGTCGCAGAAGCGAGAAAGGGGTGACTCAGGGAAGACCGCAGATGCGGCATTTTAACCACACCTGCGAAACCGCAGAAGCGGCCAAGGAACCGCAGGTGCGGAAACAGATGAAGCAGTGAGGTCTTTTAAGTTCGGGGTTGAGTTCATTTCAACCCCATTTTTCTTCCATTGGAGTCGATGGGGAGCAGCTTTGAGGTGCCATTTTTGTCACTTGTCATGAGGTAAGTAATTTATGCGCTTGGAGTTAAATACAAGGTTTATATATGGATTTAGACTTGGAAAATTGTATAAATTTGAGGTTTTGGTGGAAAACCTAGAAAATTAGTAATCTTGGGATTTAGCCACGATTTTGAGTATGGAATTGAGAGAAAATTATATATTTGAGTTCCTAAGGTCATGAGTAATCTTTATCTTCGAAAAATTTCGGATTCCGGGCACGTGGGCCCGAGGGCGTTTTGGTCAACTTTTCGATAAGGGTTAGGAATTGTTATAAATTGGATTATAATGAGTACCTTAGCATATATTAATGGATTTACATAATTATTGGCTAGTTTTGGAGCGTTGTGCATCAATTTGAGTCTTCGGAAGGGTGTGGAATGCCGGTTATGGATCTTCGGAGCGAGGTGAGTCTCCCTAACCTTGTAAAAGGGAATTGTCCCCATAGGTAAAATAATTGATTATGTGCTCCTATTTGTGGGGGCTACGTACGCACGAGGTGACGAGAGTCCGTGCGTAGCTATTATTGTGCTATTCCGGGTAGTTAGGACCCCAAAAGCATGCTATACTTGGATTATTTACGAACCTATTGATAGCTAGAATTGCTTAAATCACATCGAATTAGTAAACGAATTTCTAAACAGATAAAACTTCATTTTTCTTAAATGGTTAAAAGAGGATTTGTTTTCATTGGATAATTACTCCGTGTGGACTTCTTGATTGACTGTCTGTGTGTTTATTTATGGAACGGGCCGAACGCCTCGGCAGATTAAATAGATGCATCTATAGGCGCGCCGTCGACCCTCGGCAAGTGCACAGTTTATTTCTGTTGGATCGGGCCATCGCCTCGGTGTGATTTGCGCATGTTATATTGTTGCTTGAGAACTTTAAATGTGAAATTTGCCCTTCGTGGCTTGATACAAATTGATAAGATAATAAAGAGTAAACCTTGAAAATCCTTGATTATTTGTTGAAGGTGTTTATCTGTTTTCTAGCTTCGTCAATTAGAACTGCTATATAAATCCATGATTTCCTCACATTTTTAGTATATTGTCAATTGACCTCTAGTAAGTGTCGAAGTTGACCATCTCGTCTCTACTTCTTCGAGATTAGGCGAGATACTCATTGAGTACACGTTGTTTACGTACTCATACTACACTTCTGTGCATTTTTGTTGCACAGGTATATTTATTTCTAGCAGCCCACTGGGCGTAGCAACGCGGATGATTTGGGGGCTAGGTGAGTTGCATTATTCGAGGCGGCCCGCAGCTAGTATAGCCCTCTTCAGTACATTGTATTTATTTCCTGTCCATTGTATTCCAGACGGATGTTGTATTTTATTTCCTTATCAGTAGATGCTCATGCACTTGTGACACCGGGTTCTGGGATGGTTTGAAGTATTGTATTAACTGCTTATCATTTAAANGTTTTGGTGGAAAACCTAGAAAATTAGTAATCTTGGGATTTAGCCACGATTTTGAGTATGGAATTGAGAGAAAATTATATATTTGAGTTCCTAAGGTCATGGGTAATCTTTATCTTCGAAAAATTCCGGATTCCGGGCATGTGGGCCCGAGGGCGTTTTGGTCAACTTTTCGATCGGAGTTAGAAATTGCTATAAATTAGTTTGTAATGAATATTTGAGCATATATTAATGGATTTGCGTAACCGTTGGCTAGTTTTGGAGCATGGTGCATCATTTGGAGTCCCCGGAAGGGCGTGGATTGCCGGTTATGGATCTTCGGAGCGAGGTGAGTCTCCTTTCTAACCTTGTAAGAGGGAATTGTCCCCATAGGTGAAATAATTGATTATGTGCTCCTAATTGTGGGGGCTACGTACGCACGAGGTGACGAGAGTCCGTGCGTAGCTACTATTATGCTATTGTCCGGGTAGTTAGGACCCACAGCATGTTATACTTGGATTATTTATGAACCTATTGATAGCTTGAATTTCTCATATCACCTTGGATTAGTAAATGAATTTAAAAAGAGATTAAACATCATTTTCCTGAATTGTTAAGAAGAGAAATTATTTTATTTGGATAAATATTCCCGATAAGTTCTAAATTGACTGATTGAGCATGTATCTCTATGTGTACCTGCGTCGCATGCATGATTCGCGAGCAGGATACGTGTTTATTTATGGAACGGGCCGAACGCCTCGGCAGATTAAATAGATGCATCTATAGGCACGCCGTCTATCCTCGGCAAGTACACATTTTATTTCTGTTGGATCGGGCCGTCGGCTCGGTGTGATTTACGCATGTTATATTGTTGCTTGAGAGCTTTAAATGTGAAATTTGCCCTTCGTGGCTTGATACAAATTGATAAGATAATAAAGAGTAAACCTTGAAAATCCTTGATTATTTGTTGAAGGTGTTTATCTGTTTTTCTGGCTTCGTGAATTAGAACTGCTATATAAATCCATGATTTCCTCACATTTTTAGTATATTGTTAATTGACCTCTAGTAAGTGTCGAAGTTGACCATCTCGTCTCTACTTCTTCGAGATTAGGCGGGATACTCATTGAGTACACGTTGTTTACGTACTCATACTACACTTCTGTGCATTTTTGTTGCACAGGTATATTTATTTTTAGCAGCCCACTGGGCTTAGCAGCGCGGATGATTTGGGGGCTAGGTGAGTTGCATTATTCGAGGCGGCCCGCAGCTAGTATAGCCCTCTTCAGTACATTGTATTTATTCCTGTCCATTGTATTCCGGACGGATGTTGTATTTTATTTCCTTATCAGTAGATGCTCATGCACTTGTGACACCGGGTTCTGGGATGGTTTGAAGTATTGTATTAACTGCTTATCATTTAAATTTGATTGAGACTATATTCTTTAAAATTGCTAAACTTGAAGGAAAAAAAAATCCTAGATTTCAAAAGTATTAAAACGAGATTTTGATTAAGTAATTCGGTTGGCTTGCCTGGCAGCAGTGTCCGGCGCCATCACGACCCTTAGTGATTTTGGGTCGTGACACAAAACTTACAGAAGCAGTCAGCTTAAAAAAAAAAAAAGATGACCCAAAAATTGATCACGTGGAACAAAATTAGCAAATAATTTTTTTTATAATTCTTTTGACAAAAAATTGACCAAGTTGATCATTTTTTAGCGCAAAACGTATAAAATCATTATTTCTTTCGAGCCATTCGGCAATTGATCACGTTAACTATGCTTTAAAAAATACTAAGTGGTCGTTGCAAATGTAACCTGACTTATGAGTCCAGGGTTGAATCCCACAGAGAACTAAGGGTTAGCTACAACTGTGCAATATCACTAAGAAGACAAACTCGAATAATTTCTGAATTATAAATATTAAGATTTTTATTTCTAACTAATTAACTAACAAATATTAAAGCAATAAAAATTATCAATTAAAGAGAATGGGTTGACTTCAAGATTAAAGAGACCTAACGTTAAAACTTCTCCAATTGTTGGATTCCTTCTCGCTACCTTTTGCTATAATCTTATCGATCTATTCTCTACTGATTGTGAAGTCTCAAGTTAACGCAATCCTCTCTCGAGCATTCACGATAGTTAACTAAACGTATACTCTCGAACTACTTTGGTGTTATAATAATTTACAATGCATTAGAACGTTTAGTACTCCTTAACTCTTTTAATATCTAGGATTTCTCGAACAATTACTGTAATATCTCACACTGAATGAATCCTAAATCCTTTCTACTCTTTCTAAGACCACACAATAATGTTTTAAATTATGATTCATATCGGGTGTATAAACAGTAATTTCTAATACTTAAGCTAATCGTACATAAATATTTCATGTGAGTCAGAATTTGAGTTTTATCCGGATAATAGTGAAACTTTTGTCTTTATTTTCTATCCCATGAGACACCGTCACTGAAGGCGGATCCAGAATTTGAAAATTACGGGTACTACTATATGTATATAGTATACCTACCACTAACCAGAAAGACCGAATAGGAAGAATAGAAGATTTAATTAATTTTTGATTAATCAACTTAGGTCTTTTATTTTAAAAAATCCAAATACGTTCGATTTTATTCAACTATTTTACACTTGATTTAATTATTTTCTAGGATAAAATTATTTTTAAAAAAAATCTTCGAAGTACGCCTCCAATTAGAAAATTTTCTTAAAGAATAGCTTAATTACTATATAATTTTTGTTTGATTTGCTTAATTCGTCATTGTTCTTGGGTTAATTTTTCTATTTTAATAGTTGAGTTATATGACAATTACTTTCAAGGCCAAAATTTTAAATTCTCTATCTATGAGAATCAACTTAAAACCTCTATTGATCGGGACTTTTTTTTTCCAAAAACCAAGAAATAATACTGTTCAAATTATACTCTAATATATAAATTAATACTTTTGGTAATAATAGTGAAATATTACCATTTAACAACCAAATTAATACATCATAAAGAGTACCTAGACACACTAACACGTTCTAGGAATGATGCAATGTACTCGTAGACCTCTAATCAATCACTAATTACAGAGTTGTTGTAGCAAATAATTGCAACTTCTAGCTTTCCAAGAATTCCTGTGTATATCTATTCTATCTATAAATTCTTTTCGTATTTGTGTCATCACAAAGCTAGTATTTACATTGATTCCTTTAAACACTTTTCCATTCCAGTCTTTCCAGGTGTGATAGATCAGGGCTCCCCAAATTGCTGCAACTACTTCCTTTTTGAAGAACTTTTAGTGCTTTCTTTTAATCTTTTCCAGCACATGCATTAGAGTCCCTCGTGGTATTATCATATCAGTCCATTTATGTATAGCAACCCTCAATTCTATTGTCCATCGACATTCCTGAAACAGGTGGTCTTGGCTTGGTTTTCAGCAACCATATCATTGCATAAGCAGCATTTTGTATCCTGTACTAGCACATGTAGTTTCAAAAGTATATCTTTTGTAAGCAATCGACCATGAGCAGCTAACCAAAGAATCATCTTGTGTTTCGGCATAATAGAGGTCCATATTAACTCTGCCACTAGTAGTCTGAGCAAATTTATAAATTAATGTTTTTTTAAATAATAATTATGAATTGCCATTAAAAAACCAAAAAAATACACCTAAAGAGCACCTACTAACTATATCCACCTTCCAGGAAGGGTAATAAAGCTAGATAGGCCTCCGACGGAACTAGTTATAAAGTCTTTGTATCAACTCTCTACATCTATGAGCTTTTCTAGTCTCTTTCAAAAAAATAATTCTATCTACGACCTCTTTTTTTATCTGTGCTACTATATAACTGCTATTTACAGATTGATCTCTAAATAACTTCCAATTCCTAACCCTTCAGATGTGATATATTGTAGCACTCCAAACAGCATCAATGACTTCCTTCTTGAACTGAGGCCATCTCCTCCTCTTCAACCATCCCAGCCTATGCATCAATTCTTGCTGTTGTCCATTAATTCCAGTCGATGCTGCAAGTCTGTCTCTTATCTCTTTATTCCGTCCGCAGAACAAGTGCAGGTGTGATTCAGTAATATTCTCATCACATAGGCAACATGTGGTATCATCGACATAAATATTCAGCTTCATCATTCTATTTTTGGTTAATAATTTGCTTTGTACTGCTAACCATAAGATAACTCTATGTTTAGGTTGCATAACTCTGCACCAAATTAAATCAACCGCCTTCATTTTGCTCAAAGTCTCTTGCAAAGCAATGTAGCTATTGCTAACAGAGTAGTTCACATTAGGTGTCAATTGGTATTTATCTTGTACATACCAAGTTGACATGTCCTGTTTTATAGCATTAATCTTCTTTCGGTACCAGCTAGAATCTTGAGAAGGAGAATGATACCAAATATCATTTTGATTTCTCATATAGAGGCCATTGACCCACTTTACCCACAACACATCCTTCTTTAGAGCTAACTGCCATACTAATTTCCCAACAGAAGCCACATTCCAACACCTGCTGCTTTTAATACTGAGTCCACCAAATCTCTTAGGTACACAAACTTTCTCCCATGCTACTAGTGCCACCTTCCTTTTCTTAGTTGAGGAACCCCACAGATAACTTCTACACTTTTGACCTACCTCTTTCAAAATACCATGGGGAAGACTAAACATTGTACCTAAAAATTAAAAATAGAAAACAGAAAAGCATTTATGACTTGCAGCCTGTCAACATATGATAACTGCCTAGAGTACACATTTATCTTGTTTGTGAGTTTTCCACCAGCCGGTGACATTCCACTTTACTCCATTTATTTGAGGACAATGGCAATCCCAAATATCTTATGGGAAATGTACCTAATGTGAAACATGTTTGAGCCAATAACACCAGCTTTGTTTGTTCATCTACTCCAGCAAGAAACATACTCGACTTGTCTAAGTTAGACTTTAGCCCAGTAGCATGACTGAAGTGTTGTAGTGTCTCCACAATTCTACTTACTAATGCCTGATCACCTCTACAAAAGATCATAAGATCATCAGCAAATATCAGGTGAGTAAGACTGAGTGTTTTACACATGGGATAGAACATAAAATTAGGTAAATTACTCATTTTTTAAGAGTTCTGGAAAGGTACTCTATAACAATCACAAATAGCAGTGGTGACACTAGATCACCTTGTCTAAGCCCCATTTGCCTTCAAAATGTCCATGCCTCTCACCATTGACATTTACAGAGAAATTTGTGGATGAAGCACAAGACATTACTAAGAACACAAATTTATTTGGAAATCCACACCCTTTCAGAGCTTCTTCTACAAACTCCCAACTAACCATGTCATAGGCTTTTCCTAGATCAATTTTCATTAGATATCTAGGAGAAGTTTTTCTATTATAATGCCTAAGTAAATGTGATGACCCAAAAGGTCATCACTTGTTTTGAAAATAAATTCTGTGTTCCGAGGCCTTAAAACCTCCTTTTTATCTCACCTCGATTTGCGTGCACAGTCCAGGCGTGTATCCGAAAAGCCATTATGTGAAAATCTGTGAAAAATAATGAGTTTTTTTAAAATTAATTTAGGTTGACTTCGGTCAATATTTTGGGTAAACGGACCCAGACCCGTGATTTGACAGTCCCGGGGGATCCGTAGGAAAATATGGGACTTGGACGTATGCCCGGAATTGAATTCTGAGGTCCCAAGCCCGAGAAATGAATTTTTGAAGAAAATTGTTTAACTGAAATTTTAAGAGTTTTTGGAAATTTGAATGTATTTAAAATTGATGGTATCGGGCCCGTATCTTGGTTCTGGAGCCCGATACAGGTCTTATATGGCGTTTAGATTGAGCCTGTAAAATTTGGTAAGAAACGGACTTGAAATGACGTGAATCGGACCCTCGGTTGTAAAATTTGAAACTTAAGTGTTCTTGAGATTTTTCTTTGATTTTGATGCTAAATTCGTTGTTAAAGCTCTTAATTTGGCGATTTGATCGCACGAGTAAGTCCATATGATGTTTTTGAGCTAGTATGCACGTTTCTCTGGAGCCCCGAGGGCTCGGGTCAGTTTTGCATAGGTTTCGGGATATTTTTACACTTAGAAAAAGTTGCAGGTTTTCAGTTTCTGGTATTCTGGAGTTTTGTTCTTCGCGTTCGTGGAAGGACTCAGGCGAACGCGAAGGGTAAGTCAGGCTGAAGGACAATTCCTTCTACGCGAATGCGAGAACCAGGTCGCGAACGCGAAGCCTTGGGGGTGCTACCCTTCGCGAACGCGGACCTGCTATCGCGAACGCGAAGGCCTTTTGGCCGGGACAGGGGGAAAGGGATTTTTGTTCTACGCGAACGCGGCCACTAGCACGCGAACGCGATGGCTTGAGGAGCAAAGGCTCCGCGAATGCGAGCCACTAAACGCGAACGCGAAGGCAACTGGGCCTGACCCTTCGCGAACGCGACAGGCCCTTCGCGAACACGAAGAAGGCCTGTCCAGTGAATTAAAATCAGTAGCAAAATCGGGATTGAGTCCATATTTTCAAAACTAGAGAGCATTGAGGCGATTTTCAAAGAACAAGTTCTTCCCCAAAGCATTGGTATATGATTCTAAACCTTTTTCTTTCGATTTTCCATTGCATTTCATAAATCTTCTTCCAAAAATCTAGGGTTTTTATGGTAGAAATTAGGAATTTGGGTAGAGTTAGGGCTTTTTGATTAATTAGGATTTAGACCTCGTTTTGGGGTCGGATTTCGAAACTAATTGCATATTTGGGCACGTGGGTGAATGGGTGATCGGGTTTTGGTCCGAACCTCGAGTTTCGACCAAGCGGGCCCGGGGTCGATTTTTGACTTTTTGGGGAAAATGATAGAAAACCTATAATTAAGCACTTGGGTATGAATTCTTTAGCATTTATTGATGTTGATAAATTAATTTGGACTAGATACAAGTAATTTGGAGGCGAATTCTAAAGGAAAAGCGGTGTTTGAGGCTTGAGTTGGCCGTGGAAGTTTGAGGTAAGTGTTTGGTCTAACCTTAGCTTGAGGGATTAGGAGTTGTGTCTTATTTGCTGTGTGTTATTTGTGGAGTACGACGTATAGGCATGGTGACGAGTATCTATACGTCGGTGTCAAGCATGCCCGCGAGTCTAGTATTGTAATTGTTTTGACTCCGTTGTGGTTTATTCATGCCTAATATGATGATTATCATTGTTGGTTCCCTTGCCGGGATGTTATTGTTTATGATATTGTCCCCCTTGCGGGGATATCGTTATTGTACTCTTGTTCCCTTGCCGGGATATTATTGTTTATGATATTGTCCCCCTTGCCGGGATATAGTTGTTGTACTCTTATTCCCTTGTCGGGATGTTATTGTTTATGATATTGTCTCCCTTGCCGGGATATCGTTGTTGTATTCTTGTTCCCTTGCCGGGATGTTATTGTTTACGATATTGTCTCCCTTGCCGGGATATTGTTGTTGTACTCTTGTTCCCTTGCCGGGATGTTATTGTTTACGATATTGTCTCCCTTGCCGGGATATTGTTGTTGTACTCTTGTGCCCTTGCCGGGATTCCTTGTGATTGATGTTGATATATGAAATGGGAGCGGGTTGCATGCCTACAATGAGATATATAAAATGGGAGCGGGTTGCACGCCTGCAACGAGATATATGAAATGGGAGCGGGTTGCAAGCCTGCAACGAGATATATGAAATGGGAGCGGGTTGTACGCCTGCAACGAGATATATGAAATGGGAGTGGGTTGCACGCCTGCAACGAGATATATGAAATGTGAGCGGGTTGCACGCCTGTAACAAGAAAGAAATGAATGTGAATACTGTGTTTGTTTTCCTCATTATTGTTGGCAACTAAATTATGGGTTCTTTACATTCCTCTTTGGTATTTTGTTGTTATCCGATACTCCCTGTAGCATGTCTTCCCCTCCCTACCTTTAACTGTGAATATCTGCTTTTATTTTCCGCTGTAGATGATTTAACTGCACAGGTTTATTTGGTAGTCTGGTTGTAGCCTCGTCACTACTTCACCGAGGTTAGGCTAGGCACTTACCAGCACATGGGGTCGGTTGTGCTGATACTACACTCTGCACTCTTTTGTGCAGATCCCGATACTGTAGCTTTCGGACCACAGTGATATTGCTGCTTCCAGCTCATCAGGCGACCCGAGGTAGTCCTGCAGGCATCCGCAGGCCTTGGCGTCTCCTTCTATCCTTTCATTCTGTTTCTTTTATGTATTTCAGAGACAGCGTTGTATTTATCTTTCGGACCTTTATTTGTAGTATTCTTAGACAGTCTGTGAAATTGTGACACCAGTTCTGGGTAGTTTATGTTATGGATCGGTATTGGCATTATTGTTAAAAATATTGCATTTCAGTCTTCCGCTTATTAAATTCCGCTGATTATTTAATGTTGGCTCTTAATTGTTAAAGGATTAAAATGGGAAAAAGGTAAATAGTACAAATGGTTGGCTTGCCTAGCTTTCACTAGTAGGCGCCATCACGACTCCCGAGGGTGGGAAATTCGGGTCGTGACAGTAAATCATGGCATATTAGGACATTATTTACCAAAGATCTCCCCTCAACAAATGCTGCTTGGTTTTCAGCTACTATGTGCCCAACAACTTTCTTCAATCTCTGACAGATCATCTTTGAGATGCATTTGTATATAACATTGCAGGATGAAATAGGCCTATATTGGCTGGCATTAATAGTAACTTTCACCTTAGGGATGAGTGTTATCAGAGTGGAGTTAATTTGTGTCAACAACTGCCTGTTATCAAAGAACTCTAAAATTGCTGCTGAGATGTCCTGGCCAATTACATTCCAAGAAGCCTTATAAAAGCCACTTCCATATCCATCTGGGGTTGGATTTTTATTTCTATCTATCTCAAACATAGCCCTCTTAACATCATTTGCATTATACTTTTGTAATAGCTCCACCTGCTGCTCCACTGTTAGTATGTACCCATTTTTCAGCACACCTACATTAGCCTTACTCTTGATTCCTCGATTTTGCCCAGAAGTTCTTCATAATACTCAACAAATATATTTGCAATAGATACTGGATCATTCTGAGTGATATTGTTCTTATCTTGTAGTTGTACAATGGCATGCTGCAATTTCCTGTGTTTGATGACAGAGAAGAAGTACTTAGTGTTATCATCCCCAAGTCGTATCCATCTACCGTTGCTTCTTTGCTTCAGAAACATTTCAGCCAAGTAAGATGTTCTTCTGTATTCCTGATATTTTGCTTGTTCTGCTTGTTCCAGCTGCACATTCATGGGATCCTCTTGCAAGGCCCTTTTGAATTTTTAACAAGCTATCTTTGTTCTCTTCAGCATCAATTAAGATGCTCCAGAAATGCTGTCCATTTAGCTTCTTTAAGGTCCCCTTCAGAAGTTTTAATTTCTTGAGAACTTGAAACATCTTACACCCCATAATCTCTGTATCCCACACATATTCCACCCTTTTCAAAATTCAAGGATGACTGGCCCAAATATTACAGAACTGAAAGGTTTTATTTCTTCTTGAGGAGTCACTTAGTGCTGCTATTTTCACTAGACAATAGTCACTCAGTTCCTCAGGTAACATGAGGAGCCATTGTATCTAGCCAATCATAATTAACAAACACCCAATCTATCTTGGAAAAAATTATGTGATCACCTTGCTTGTCATTCCATGTGTACCAGTTCCCATGATGTGGAAGTTCCATTGTCACGACCCAAAATCCATTAAAGATCGTGATGGCACCGGACACCGCTGTCAGGCAAGCAACCACTAAATACTTAATTTAGGTCCTCATTTAATATTTTTGAAATCATAGTTTTCCTTCAATCAAATAGTAAAAGATGGAAATTTCAGAGTAAATAATAATGTTTTTAACAATCTCAATACTGAATAACCCATAATCATCCCAAAACCCGGTGTCACAAGTGCACGAGCAACAACTATTCGACTCCTGTTTCTCACTCTTGGCCTTCGAGAAGTTTATCCACCGCAAGACACCTCCCATATGTCCTTCCTCATCCTTCGCTGCCCAGTTATTGCCTTAAGTAAAAATCCATCTCTGTAGCATTTGAACCAATAGATCGCTACCAACTTTAAACCTCTCCGAAGATCGTCTTCCTTGAGCCCTCAACACCCGGACCACCGATTAAATCCTGAACCACCGCACAGTGCGATCTCTGACAGCCGCTTCCCCGGTACTATTTCACAATACCCTGCCCTGAAGGAAAATTAATGAAGTCCATCACACAGGCGAACTTAACGCACTCAACAAGGACGATGACACCACATCACAGATGAAAATTCCACCACACTCGAAAATACCAAGTCTCGTTACTCCATCAACCTAAATCTAAACATTCTTAGTCCGATTGTCTTTCCTCCGCCGCAAGTAAAATACTGAATCTCTCAATTATGCACTGAGTAAAACCTCCTCTCAAGTCATTCACTGCCCCTACGCATAGACAAGCATCCTACCATTACACAAACAATGTGCGATAGAAACGCACGAATCGTCATAACAATCAATGCCAAATCCCAAAATCGTAGGTAGTACCGATACTAAGCTGAAACAACAGAACGACCTTCCGCAAGGCGATGACAATAGCCCAATCAATTCCGCAGGAAAAAAAATCCTGCACCACATCTATAGTTCCATTACAATTCCTCAATTCCCGATTTATAATAAGCGCCTCACATCGCATAAGATCGACTAGGAAAGAAACAAAGGTATAAGCCTCAAAGGAATCAAATTGCACAATGAGGAATCAAGAATGGAAGTACTCCTAACAGCCCTGTAGCCTCTCGAAGATAAGTACAGACGCCTCCATACCGATCCGCAAGACTCTACTAGACTAGCTCATGACTCGTGAGACCTAAGTGAACCTAGTGCTTGATACCATGTTGTCACGTCCCAAAATCCATTAAAGGTCGTGATGGTGCCGGACCCCGCTGTCAGGCAAGCCAACACTAAATACGTAATTTAGGTCCTCATTTTAATATTTTTTAAATTATAGTTTTCCTTCAATCAAATAGTAGAAGATGAAATTTCAGAGTAAATAATAATGTTTTTAACAATCTCAATACTGAATAATCCATGATCATGCCAAAACCCGGTGTTACAAGTGCACGAGCATCAACTAGGAAATAGAATAAAATACAGCATATGTCCGGAATACAAATTTGGACTGGGAAGAAAATTTGGACGAGGGGTCGACTCCGATACTTACTATGGGCTATAAGTGAAATGCCAACGATATAATTTAAACATGGGTTGTATAGAACCGTTGTAAGCTCAATATTATGAAGTAAGTAAGAAATTCTTATATAGTTAAGAAATCTCCAAATTTATTTTCTCATCATTTAACAATTTATCTCAGGCCAAAGAGGCAATATCGTTTATCATAAATTCCAAAGCAATCAATCCAATCATGCGCAAATCATGCCGAGGTCGTACGACTCGATCCAACATACAAGTATAAACTGTGCAATGCCGAGGGTCGAACTGCTCGAACCATAGATGCATTTATTAAATCTGCCGAGGCGTTCCACAAAAAGATAAACACATTCAAACAACCAAATCAAGAATTTATTAAGGGGCAATTATTCAAGGAAATGAAAATTCCCATTTAACGGCCATGAAAACGAATTTTATCCTTTAAAATTTCCTTTACCAAGTTCAATGTGATTTAAGCAATCAAATTAACAAGAAGGTTGCAGACATCGCAAGTATAGGATGATTTGGGTCCTAGACTACCCGAACTTAAGCATAATAGTAGCTACGCACGGACTCTCGTCACCTCGTGCGTACGTAGTCCCCACAAATAGGAACACATATTGAAATATTTCACCTATGGGTTTAATTCCCTCTTACAAGGTTAGAAAGGAGACTTACCTCGCCTCAAAGCCCACTTTCCGGTCCAAGATTATGCCCAAACCCTCAATTCAGCCAGCTCAATACTCAATTTAGCTTTTCCTTTACCAATTCACCATTGCTCGGCTTAATCTAGCCAAAGACGACTTAAATGAATCAAACAATGCAAGAGAAAACAATTCCAATTAACAAAGCTATGATCCTTACTCAACTTGCAAAAAGTCAACAAAAGTCAACTCCGGGGTCCGCACCTCAGAACCCGATAAAATTTACAAAACCCGATCACCCATTCCGATACGAGTTCAACCATACCAAAATTATCAAATTCCTATACCAATTCGTCCTTCAAATAGTCATTTTACATTTTGAAAGATTTTACAATTTTCCCCAAATTTTCCTTTAGATTCTCATGAATTTTGATGTTAAATCTAAGGTATAATCACAAAATATAATTGAATTAGAGGCTTTGATACAAAAATCCTTTCTCAAAATCGCCCACTCTCGGACCTAGGGTTCAAAATATGATAAAATGAAGCAAAAGCCTGTGTTACATAGCTAAAAACAAGCTGCAGATGTCGTATTTGCGATCCAGGGTTCGCAATTCACAAAAGCGAAGAAGCCTTCGCAATTGCAAACATGAACATGGCTGGAAAAGGTCGTATTTGCGATAAAAAGTTCGCAATTGCGACCACACCAGAAACCAGCAGTTTTGCCCGACACGGAAACGAGCATAACTCTTTCATATGATGTCCAAATTCGACGACTCTTTTTGCTATGGCTCCATAATTACGATACGGATCTAATGGTTAAATAAAAACTCAATTTGGAGTTCATTTTCTTAATGTGGTACCATTTATGCTTGAAGAAACGACGACGAAGCATAAAAAACAAGTGCAATACAACCTAAACCTATCTGAAACTCACCCGAGCCCCCGAGGCTCCAAACACCCACAGAAGTCTAAAAACATAACACAAACTTTCCCGAGGCCTTAAATCACATCAAACGACGTCAAAACCAAGAATCGAACCCCAAATCAAGCTTAATGAACGTTAGAACTTCAAACTTTTACATTCGATGCCGAAACCTATCAAATCACATCCGATTGACCTCAAATTTTGCACACAAGTCACATTCGACATTACGCACCTACTCAACTTCTGAAATCGGAGTCCGACCCCGATATCAAAAAGTCCACACCCGGTCAAACTTTCCAAAAACTTTCAAATTTCCAACTTTAGCCAAATAACCCCGTAATGACCTATGGACCTCCAAATCCACTTCCGGACGCGCTCCCAATACTAGAATCACCATACAGAGCTATTCCCAGACTCGGAATCCTAAACGGACATTGATAACATTAAAATTCACTCCAACTCAAATTTAGGAAATCATTCCAAAATGCTAACTTTCCACAATAGGCGCTGAAACGCTCCCGGATCATCCAAAACCCGATCCGGACGTACGCCCGAGTCTAAAATCATCATACGAACATGTTGGAACTTTCAAATCCTGATTCCGAGGTCGTTTACTCAAAAATCACACCTTAGTGAATTCTCTCAACTTAAATCTTCCGAAATGAGATTTTTCTCTCTAAATCAACTCCGAACTTCCTAAAACTCAATTCCGACTACGCGTACAAGTCATAATACCTGAAGTGAAGCTACTCATGGTCTCAAACTACCGAACGACACGCTAGAGCTCAAAACGACCGGTCGAGTCGATGAATTTTGTCCTATTTAAACATACGTTCGTCCTCGAACATGCGAATGACTGCTCTGGAGTTGTCTGAAATCACTGTTTAACACCTCGTGCCCCCATGCTACCAAAACTCAGTTGAGCACATTAGCTCGATCCAATCTGAAGATTCCCCTATTTATTTAGCCAAAAAACCTTAGAGCCAAATTCCAACATCCGAAATTCTCTACTAGGCCTATTCCCAACACACGAACACCGTATGAGTCATTACACACTGTACCAAACACGATCATATACCCTTACTGAATTCATACCATGCACCGTGTAACTTATTTGCCCAACGCAAATCTTTCCCAAGCACAACAACTAAAATTTCCACTAACCCGAAGCTCGTAGTATACCTCATGACCAATATAACCCTTGCTTCAACTACCGCAATGCTGCCACGACAGAAAAGATGTATAGAACCCATAACCACCTGCCGAGTCACAATTCATGGAGTCTCTCCTCCCGACATGAACCATTACCTCATTCTGGACTGAATAACGATATTTACTCTTTAATGCGCCCTATATAAATCTAATCGCACCGATCCCAGGTCCAATAATCTCATCTCACCAAGTACAAGTCGTTCCGGCAATAAGCCACCACAAACACTATCTAAGATCTCATATGACGCCATCAATGCGCCAACAAGCCACAACTTGAACATGATACCTAAGGAAAATGAACTCTGGAACGAACTACTCAACCCACGTAACTGATTAAACCACCGAAAAGATGTTACAAATCTTCCCCAGAAAGTGAGAGGCAAAACACACAATAATAGATATAGGGGGAATTGTACCCAACATTACATCGTTGCGGCATGCAACCCAATCCAAACAACATACCCGTGGCGGCGTGCCACCCGATCCAACCATTTACTCGTGGCTGCGTGCCACCCGATCCGCACATGACAATAAATAGGGAAGTACCCATCAAGCCAAAATGCTTATACCTACGAAATACCCGAATATCAACCGCAAGCACGTGAAGTGCATAATACAAATCCTAGGGAGACAGATAGCTCCATATGCTACGAAACTCAAGCACAACTAAGGTGCAATATATGATCTGTATCTGGAGAGCCACCCTGCTCTCACAACACCACACATTTCACGGGATCTCAATATGAGTGCGAATACTCAAAGCACCTCACAACCCACATGGCACAATAGAGATTACACTGAATGGTTGATGATAGAAATAACATCCAAGGCCCGAAGACTCCTCCGTAAACAATGCTATGCTGAAATGAACACGTCCACCTTGATATAGAGTCCACATTCACATTTAGATCCACCCACAGTCCTCAAACCGATTCTGATCGTACCGCACTGGGCTACTAACCTTTCAAGGATCCACAATAACCCTTTTTTCCCATGACATACAAGAACCGCCGTCAAATCCGGAACAAACTCCTATGGTCCACAACCAAATGAACCGAGCGACCTTCAAGCATAAATTCTTAAATTAGCGATAGTACCACAATCTCCATGCTTGGTTTTAAATCCTTAGTTAGTCAGGTGACTATATGCCACCCTTATACAATCTTTCCGTAGGATACGCTCCCACGACCTTCCACACCAGGTAACAAAGTCTACACATCCATGCACCAGCCATACAATGTTGTAAGGCAAACCGGAAATCCGCAAATCAGTACGCAAAGCCTCTTACACCGGACACCGATCTTAGGTGACGCTAAAGACAATACCAGCTTACTCTAAACATCTGAATTCTTTCCTGCTCATCCAAGCTAGTAACATTCTTGTCTACGCCGAACCACAACCTTGATCCTCAAATTCTAATTCTCATGCTTCTCACTACACCTAACATGCCAATATGCGAGAGTACAAGAATTCCATCATAACTCCTGAACCACTAATAGAATAAACACTCTATCACATAGAAACCTTTCACTTAACTCGTTTCAGGAGAACTACTGCAACACGTGACTGAATTCCCATAACAGCAGAAAATACAATCCTCAAGTAGTGGTCTAAACCACCATAACTCTTCCGGGATCCATCTACACATAATAGGCCGTAATACTCGAATGCCTCCCAATAAAATCAATTACGACGGGCGTCAAGCCTCGCACGTACCGCCACAAATCACATGTATAACTTAACACGCTGAAGGAACTGATCATTGCCACCACCATGCCGATTCAACCATTGCTAACTGAACCAACTTCTTCAAATTTACTCTGGACTTTCCTTAGAAATAACAATGGCTCTATTCAAAATATAACGAACTCAATCCGCACTCATCCTGAGTGACCCCATTTCACGAGACCACATTATCTCCAAAACCCATGAACCATCTCATACCCTCCTTGTGCGCATATTTGCGTCTTCAACTGGTACACCCATTCTGATAATTTCTCCATGAATCCGAAATTATTCTCTATCGTTCCTCCACTGCTACACTGCATACCGATGATAACATAGAACACTCCAAACCCTTTTCATAATTCAATGCAAAATCTCGATACTTAACCATACCACGGACTTGAAATCCTTAGGCACCGCACTTTAATTTTGAACCCACTAGGACCGTTGTTGAGAGTCACCCACTATGACTTGTTCCCGAATATAATCAACTCCAAGGATCTGCTAGCACATGAACACCCTCTCAAAGAAGCACCCGGCTGAATCACCTTCCTTGTAACTCACCTCTACAAGAAGCATAAAGCTTAAGTCTTCCCAAAGCCTGAACATGAATCAATATGGACGATTATAGCACACATTTCTCAAATCCTTTGCTCAAATTACCACTGATGTTCTCTCTCCTTAGTCGTAATAACCCAGCAATATGCTGATAACTCGAAACCTCACAAATAGATAACCATGCAATCCAATCGTAGGCGGTGGGGCTCTCCCACTTAGCTTGAAGCCACCTATTCTATAACTCTGGAATCCACCAAGATTCCTTATTCCCCGTTGACATGATCTCACACAATCGACCCGCCAAATTCCTCAAAATCCTTCTGTTAACATTTCATGAACACCCTGAATCATTAGCCACCATTACCTATTCGACCTCCTCCCAAATAGCCAGTAGAATTCCTCGTAGTTCGTCAACACCAGGCGACAGCTAACCTGCTCGTAGGAGATAACCCATCTGTGGAAATTACATGCCGGCATCTTCCAACGTCGTTGAACTGGGTACAATTACTACGAAATCAGTAACCCATCCTGAGCCCGTGCTCATTCACCAGTTGTACACGTCCGTTCACTCCCCAGTTACATTACAAAGATTGCGACAATACATCCCAACCCAAAGTCACGTTGCATTCCTCTTTATATCAAGCAAACTCCTTTCTGTCGCATCCAATCTCCCTCCGTATAGTAGCCAATATTCCAAATTAAGCCCATAGCCCTAGTCACTGTCCACCATAATTCCCAAATCACTCTAAACTTTCCTTAACGCGTGCAGCTATCCTGCCACAGAACCCATATGCTACTCTGCCACTCTCCCACTTTGGTCAAACCCTCTCTTTTAAGAAACTATTCGACTCCTGTTTCTCACTCTTGGCCTTCGAGAAGTTTATCCACCGCAAGACACCTCCCATATGTCCTTCCCCATCCTTCGCTGCCCAGTTGTTTCCTTAAGTAAAAATCCATCTCTGTAGCATTTGAACCAATAGATCGCTACCAACTTTAAACCTCTCCGAAGATCATCTTCCTTGAGCCCTCAACACCTGGACCACCGATTAAATCCTGAACCACCGCATAGTGCGGTCTCTGACAGCCGCTTCCCCGGTACTATTTCACAATACCCTGCCCTGAAGGAAAATTGATGAAGTCCATCACACCGGTGAATTTAACGCATTCAACAAGGATGATGACACCACATCACAGATGAAAATTCCACCACACTCGAAAATACCAAGTCTCGTTACTCCATCAACCCAAATCTGAACATTCTTAGTCCGATTGCCTTTCCTCCGCCGGAAGTAAACTACTGAATCTCTGAATTATGCACTGAGTAAAACCTCCTCTAAAGTCATTCAATGCCCCTACGCATAGACAAGCATCCTACCATTACACAAACGCTGTGCGATAGCAACGTAGGAATCGTCATAACAATCAATGCCAAATCCCAAAATCGTAGGTAGTATTGATACTAAGCTGAAACAACAGAACGACCTTCCGTAAGGCGACGACAATATCCCAATCAACTACGTAGGGAAAAACATCCTACACCACATCTATAGTTCCATTACAATTCCTCAATTCCCGATTTATAACAAGCGCTTCACGTCGTATAAGATCGACTAGGAAAGAAACAAAGGTATAAGCCTCAAAGGAATCAAATTGCATGATGAGGAATCAAGAACGGAAGTACTCCTAACAGCCCTGTAGCCTCTCGAAGATAAGTATAGACGTTTTCATACCGATCCGCAAGACTCTACTAGACTAGCTCATGACTCGTGAGACCTAAGTGAACCTAGTGCTTGATACCATGTTGTTACGTCCCAAAATTCATTAAAGGTCGTGATGGCGCCGGACACCGCTGTCAGGCAAGCCAACACTAAATACGTAATTTAGGTCCTCATTTTAATATTTTTAAAATCATAGTTTTCCTTCAATCAAATAGTAGAAGATGAAATTTCAGAGTAAATAATAATGTTTTTAACAATCTCTATACTGAATAATCCATAATCATCCCAAAACCCGGTGTCACAAGTGCACGAGCATCAACTAGGAAATAGAATAAAATACAGCATAAGTCCGAAATACAAATTTGGACTTGGAAAAAAATATAAATACTCTGAAGGAGACTCTGCCGGCTGCGGGTCGTAATATGGAAAGCAGCTCACCTAAGTCTATATATATATATATATATATATATATATATATATATATACATACAACAAAATGTACAGCAAGTGTAGTATGAGTACAAAAACAACGCGTACCCAATAAGTATCCAGTCTAACCTCGAAGAAGTAGTAACGAGGGGTCGACTCTGACACTTACTAAGGTCTATAAGTAAAATTCCAATGATATAACTTAAACATGGGTTGTATAGAACGGCTGTAAGCTCAATGTTATGAAGTAAGTAAGCAATTCTTTTATAGTTAAGAAATCTCCAAATTTATTTCTCATCATTTAACAATTTATCTCAGGCCAAAGAGGCAATATCATTTATCATAAATTCCAAAGCAATCAATCCAATCGTGCGCAAATCATGCCGAGGTCGTACGACTCGATCCAACATACAAATATAAACTGTGCAATGCCAAGGGTCGAACGACTCGAACCATAGATGCATCTATTAAATCTGCCAAGGCATTCGGCCCTCTCCACAAAAAGATAAACACATTCAAACAACCAAATCATGAATCTAATAAGGGGCAATTATTCAAGGAAATGTAAATTCTCATTTAACGGTCAAGAAAACGAATTTTAGCCTTTAAAATTTCCTTTACCAAGTTAAATGTGATTTAAGCACTCAAATTAACAATAAGGTTGCAGACATCACACGTATAGCATGATTTGGGTCCTAGACTACCCAGACGTAAGCATAATAGTAGCTACGCACGGACTCTCATTACCTCGTGCGTACCTAGCCCCCATAAATAGGAACACACATCGAATTAATTCACATATGGAGTTAATTCCATCTTACAAGGTTAGAAAGGAGACTTAACTCGCCTCAAAGCCCACTTTCCGATCCAAGATTATGCTCAAACCCTCGATTAGGCTAACTCAATACACAATTTAGCTTTTTCTTTACCAATTCACCACTGCTCGGCTCAATCTAGCCAAAGACGACTTAAATACATCAAACAATGCAAGAGAAAACAATTCCAATTAACAAAGCTATGATCCTTACTCAACTTGCAAAAAGTCAACAAAAGTCAATTCCCCGGGCCCGTAGCTCGAAAACCGATAAAATTTACAAAACACGAACACCCTTTCCGATATGAGTTCAACCATACCAAAATTATCAAATTCCGATACCAATTCGTCCTTCAAATCATCATTTTACATTTTGAAAGATTTTACAATTTTCCCCAAATTTTCCTTTAGATTCTCATGAATTTTGATGTTAAATCTAAGGTATAATCACAAAATATAGTTGAAAATTGGTTAGAGGCACTTACCCAATGATTGATACGAAAATCCTCTCTAAAAATCGCCCACTCTCGGACCTAGGGTTCAAAATATGATAAAATGAAGCAAAAACCCGTGTTACACAGCTAAAAACAAGCTGCAGATGTCGCATTTGCGATCCAGGGTTCGCAATTGCAAACCCTCACAAAAGCGAAGAAGCCTTCACAATTGCGAACAAGAACAGGGCTGGAAAAGGTCGCCACTTTTGCCTAATGACCCCGAAATGACCTACGGACCTCCAAATCCACTTCCAGATGCGCTCCCAATACTAGAATCACCATACGGAGCTACTCCCAGACTCGGAATCCCAAACAGACATTGATAACATTAAAATGCACTCCAACCCAAATTTTGAAAATCCTTCCAAAATGCCAACTTTCCACAATAGGCGCTGAAACGCTCCCGGGTCATCCAAAACCCGATCCGGACGTACGCCCAAGTCCAAAATTAACATACGAACCTGTTGGAACTTTCAAATCCCGATTCCGAGTTCGTTTACTCAAAAATTTAGTGAATTTTCCTAACTTAAAGCTTCCAAAATGAGAATTTTCTCTCTAAATCAACTCCGAACTTCCCGAAACTCAATTCGTACCACACGTACAAGTCATAATATCTGAAGTGAAGCTACTCATGGTATCAAAATACCGAACGATATGCTAGAGCTCAAAACGACTGGTCGGGTCGTTACATTCATGATTTCACAATCTTCCACACATTCCTTGAACTCCACCACCTCAGCCACTGTAATTGGATTCCCTCCTAATCTATCCTCTAAATCAAGGACTGAACTAATATCACCTAATACCATCCAAGCACCAGTACATACCACCCTACGTCTAGTTAAGTATTCCCATAATTCTCTTCTTTCACTTCTGTGATTATAAGCACACACAAAAGTTATGTAAAACTCCACATGTTCAGCTATACAAGTCACCTTACATGTTATAGCTTGAGATGACTTAGATACAACTATAACATGATAACTATCTTGCCTCCACACAATACAAATTCTTTCGTTCTGATGTTACTCCAAATTTATAATGTACTGCCAACCCCCTAACATACTGTTAATCACATTGTCAATTTGACTTACCTTAACTTTAGTTTCCAACAATCCCACTAGACCAATATTGTGTTCATTACAAAGGAGTCTGACCTCCTTTTGTTTGTTAGGGGCATTGAAACCCCTAACATTCCATGCTAGGATGTTAACCATTAGCTAAGAGAGGAAGTCGTGTCCTCCCTTATTTATCACTAACTGCTGGCCTCGTTGTTCCTCTCTTCCAAGTGCCTGAAACGAATTCTATGCTACCACTATCTGATTTTACTTTGTCAACTGTGGATTTTGTCTTGCTGCACTCACAGGGGTAACCCAACTAACTGTTGGTGTATTGCCTTTGTCAACCTGTTTATTTGTGCTCTGTGTGCCCGCCCTTTCTCGTTCATTAACTTCCACCTATTTTTTCCCCTTTATTGTCTCTGTACCTTCTTTTTGCTCGACTCTCTTGTTCCAATCATTAGCTTGATCAGGGTGTGCCCCTTGCTCTTTGGGCACCTCTGGTTTTGGAGCTTTCTTCTTCCTACATTCATCATCTGATTGTCCATACCTATGACAAAATTTGCATATGGTTGGCTTCCAATCATACTATAATGTTTGTTCAATCACCATCCTTTCTCATTGCTGAAAAATATTGTGTCCAGTAGATTGGAGTCTAGTTCTACTTCGACTAGTAGTCTAGCAAAATTTAAACCCTTCTTCTTCTCAATGTTACGATCCACCATTAATGGTTTCCCAATTAAGCTTCCTATCTTACTAAGCCCCTTTGGACTCTAATATTCAAGCCAATGAAGCTTAATAAAAATTGGTACCATTTGTAATTCCTCTTTTGTGAATTCTATCTCGGTACTCCATGCTTTGACAATGAACGGCTTGTTGTCAAAGTGATAAATTCCTCCTTGAAGGACATCATTCTTCCCTGCTTCTGAGTCAAACCTCACCAAAATTTTGCCATTCTTCAACATTGCAATTTTGTTTATACCATGTTTTGCCCACAGTCACTGAATGAATCCATTCAAAATAGAGAATGAGGGTGGGCACCAAGTACGTAACATACAATAGCAGTACTCCAGTAATCTATTTCTAAACTGATATCCTCAACATCAATTACGCAGACTATCATTCGTCCATGTACTTCTGGTTGAACATACTCTAATCTGAAACCTGCATTTGAAATTTTTGTAACATCAAAATTATCCCAAATCGATGGTCATTTCATCTGGGTTTCTGTTGCCTCCACCTCTTCC
Organism: Nicotiana attenuata; assembly: GCF_001879085.1. Lineage (NCBI taxonomy): Eukaryota > Viridiplantae > Streptophyta > Magnoliopsida > Solanales > Solanaceae > Nicotiana > Nicotiana attenuata. The sequence continues at coordinate 42,250,193 of NC_031998.1, forward strand.
GCCCCTGAGAGTTTGCGGCTACTCAACGAGAATTGCACAGTTCGAGCCCATTTATTTAACAAGGGGGATTTGGGGATTTCTTTTTCTTCTACGGTTACCTCCTCAATTTAGCTAATCTTTTCTTTTATTATGCTTTCATTTTCAATTGAAGTTATTTTGCGTTGTTTTCTCTCTTCCCAGCCTGAATACCTCCTTGCAAAGTTGTCGCTTGCATCATTAGCACCATCTGAGTAGGAATCCGAGCCCTCTTACCCATGGTGTGCGCACATTATTTATGTTACACGGAGCCTTCCTAATGTTCCTTGGAAGGGCAACGTAAGGCTAAGCAACCGATATTAGTGCAATTTGTTGTCCACCAACTGAGGTCCCCTCCGTACGTTAGAAGATATTGTTAGTACCGTACGGGAAAACCAATGTCATGAGCAACTGAGAGAACTGAAATGTGAAATTGAGAATGAAAGTTGATTACATTGATAAATGAAAGCTATTACAAAATGCTACGCGGTATCGAGGGAGAGAGACACCAGTACGGAGAAATGTTTGATTACTTGATCATCCCTAATAATGCTTAAAACAATAAGCCAAAGTTACATGACTTGACCTAGCTAAGTTGTATAAACACACTGAAAGAAAATGAAATAAAACTACTCTATAATTACAATGAAAAGGACTTAGCTTTCTACAAGGTAGAAATAAGTCCGTTAGCAGCAACTTTATCTTTCGCATCAGGGTCAACACTATTTTTATCTGCCAGCAGCTGGGCACTGGCACTTGGCATCAGGGTCTGCGCGTGAGGCGCTATTGGAATCTGCTTGTAGCTGGGCGCTGGGGAGGCATCAGGATCTGCGCGTGCGACATTGTCTGTGTGTGCGACGCTATTGGCATCATCATGGTTTGTGCATGCGGCATTGTCTATGCATGCGACACTGTTAGCATGTGCCAGCCGCTGGGCACTGGCGAGGGTTAGTGGTGAGGCGACAGAGGCACATGCACGCTTGTCACTAGGCGCTGCCGAGACCATGGGACCGACCATGGAGCTGGGCATTGGGAGGCTTTCCAGGACGTCATGGGGCGCGTCCAATGGGTCATGGGGCATGGCTGGAAAGCTGCCCGTGACTTTCTCCCCCACCTGAGTTGGCGACGTCCTCGTAGCCTTACCTGCATGGTGATGATTGATCAAGCTCTTGTAGGCTTGGAGGTATGTTCCCCTCTGTGTTGTGAGTTGGCTTTGTGAATGATGTAAAGATTTTAGGCGGATGACAAGGAAGACTAGATGGATCTTCTACCAGTATGGGGTCTTCACCTGATAGGTAGCTTTCCCAATGCGTCTTTTGATGGAAAAGGTCCGATGTGGTTTTGTATTAGGGGAGGTTCATGGGTCCTCTCTGCAAACAAGTACCGCCTTGGGATGTTTATCATCACTTTGTCTCCTGCTTGGTGTTGGACAAAGAAAGATTTTGATCGGCAAAACCTTTTTGTCCGCTCTTGGGCTCTGACGAGATAGCTCCGCACTATCTCCAAATTGGCTCCCATTCCCTCGAGGAGATTTCGGCATGGTTGATGCATTCACCATTGCGGGAGAAGCGGTTGCTGTCCGATAACAATTTCAAAAGCGCTTTTGTTTGTCTTAGGGCTCTTTTGAGAATTGAAACACAGTTGAGCAGCATCCAAAAGCTTCACCCAATGCTTTTGTGATCCGGTTGTAAAGTGGCTGAGATATTCCTCCAGCATGTCATTGAACTGTTCCGTCTTTCCACCCGATTGTGGATGGAAGCTTGAGTTGTGACTCAATTTTGACCCGAAGCACTTAAAGAGATGGGTCCAAAAGTTTCTAGTGAAGCGTAAGTCGCGGTCACTAATGATGTCTTTGGGTATGCCCGAATATTTGATAATGTGCGAGAAGAAAAATCGAGTTGTATCTTCTGTTGATATGTTTTGTAGGGATGTTATGAAGGTTGCATAATTGGAAAATCTATCTATTACAACCAAGATAGATGCAAGATTTCCAACTTTGGCAATCCTGTGATGGAGTTAAGGGAAACGCTTTCCTAAGGTCTTTCTGGGACATATAGTGGCTCCAAGAGTCCCGTTTGTGATGCGTGGTCCGACTTGTCAATGTGGATTGCTTGACAAGTCTTCACACATTGAGGGGTGTCATCAGTCATTTGAGGCCGATATATGATTGTTGATTCTTATTGCAGAGGGTACCCAGAACTATAGGTTCATGTTTTTTGACTCCCTTCTTGAACTGCATGGTCGAGATGTTTTCAGCGGCTATCTATATGGGAATACATGGTATGAGGGGTTTGGCTCCGTTTTCTCCCATCATCAGGAGCATGTAGGCATATGGTACGGGTATGGTGTTAGTTTGCCTCAGTAATTCCAATCCCACTATCATGTCAAAGTCGTCTATGATTGCGACGCATAGGTTGATTCTTCCTTCGTATGGGACAAGCTTCATTGGCACTTCTTTGGCTGTTCCACCCACAAGCTGAGGTGGTGAGTTGATTGCCTTGACATGACCCCTACCCTTTTTCACAACTAGACCGAGGAGCTCCACCTTAGTCGAGGCTAAGCAGTTGTGGGTAGCACCTGTGTCTATCATTGCTCGAATAGGTTTTCCGTTTACTTTCATTTCGACGAACATCAAGGTCCTCACTTGTGTAGGAGGATGCCTCTGGTCTACCTTCTCTTTCCCTTTCTTGGTGATTGGGCATGAGTCCTTCTTACGGGTACCAGTACTAGTTCCCGCTAAGGCATCAGGGATAGAGCCAAAAATTGCATTGAAGGCACCTACTTGTTTTGCCTCGTCTGGGTCGTCATCTATCTCATACTCGACTGTCTGATGAGCGTTGATCTGTGTATATGGGCATTCATTGTTCCAATGTGGCCTACCGTAATTACGACATTCTGAAGGGGGCTTCCTCCCCTGATTGTTGTTGATGGATACAACATTGTTGCTGCTTGAGGAAGGAGTCTTAGGTTTGGTTGCACACTGATCTCCTCCACTTCTGCTAGGGCCACCATTGCTAGGATAGCTCCCATTGTATCCCCCTCGGTCAGGCAGCTGAGGCCTATCATTCTGAGTTCCCATTTGATAATCCCCAAGGCATTCTGTAGCTTGGATTGCCTTGGGCAGGGTATCTACCCTTTGTCTTTGTAGCTCCATACGGGCATGAGGTTTCAAACTTTCAATGAATGTGAAGAGTTTGTCTTTGTCCCCTATATCCCGTATGTTTAGCATGAGTGCAGAGAATTCCCGCACGTAATCCCGCATTGACCTGGTTTGGCGGAGCTCCTGTATCTTTCTCCGTGCATTGTATTCAACATTTTCGAGGAAGAACTGCAGGCGTATGGATGCCTTCACTTCTACCCATGTCTTAAGAGTGTCTTCCCCGGCCCTGACAGCTTCGTATTTCACCCGCCACCAGAGTTTAGCATCACCCTGAAGATACATGGCAGCAGTTGCTACCTTTTGGCTTCTTCCAACTCTCCCACAGCATTGAAGTATTGTTCGATGTCGAAGATGAAGTTTCCACTTCTTAAGCATCCCGAAATTCGTTGTCTGTCAAGTTGGCTCCGGAATTTTTAACTTTTGTGGCGTGGGGGCAAGGTTCACAACACCCCTAATTTGGTTTTCGCCTCCTCGAAGTAGGCTTTGTATTGCAGCATTGACAATATTGAGCTAGTCTGTCAAGTTGTCTATGGTTTGTTTCATGGCAGTCACCCTGTCTGCCTCTTGTTCCCGATGGGCTAAATCCTCGGTGTGCTCCTATTGGAGGTCTTCGAATTTGCCATGAATATTGGCTGCCTCGATGGCTGCCGTTTGCCGGTCTCCCTCAGAGTCGCGAGTGATGTTTGCTATGTCAACTTCGCCCTGCCGTATTCTGTGGTCCAGGTCATCCAGCCTTTGCACTAGGCTGGTTCATAGATCAGGCACCGTATCCATGATGGGCCGTAATACATCAACCATCTCTTCAAGGGTTGCTATGCAATCCCTATGATTCACCATCGTCAGAAATGGTGGTAATGGCAATATGTTCCCTCGCCCGATGTCGAGCCTAGGCTTTGATACCAACTGTTACGCGACGCCTTCTCGATGTTCCTTGGAAGGGCAACATAAGGCTAAGCAACCGATGTCAGTGCGGTTGTTGTCCGCCAACTGAGGTCTCCTCCGTACGCTAGACGAGATTGTTAATGTCGTACGAGAAAACCAAATTCATGAGCAATTGAGAGAACTGAAATAAGCAATTGAGAATAAAAGCTGATTGTGTTGATGAATGAAAGCTATTACAAAATGTTACACGGTGTTGAGGAGGAGAGATACCAGTACAGGGAAATGTTTGATTGCTTGATTCCCCCTAATAATGCTTAAAAAAATAAACCAAAGTTACATGACTTGACCTAGCTAAGTTGTAGAAACACACTGAAAGAAAATGAAATGAAACTACTCTATAATTACAATGAAAAAGACCTAATTTTCTACAAGATAGAAATAAGTCCGATGGCAGCAACTTTGTCTTTCACATTAGGGTCTGCACGCGCAGTGTTGTCGGCGCGCGCGACACTATTTGTATCTGCCTGCGGCTGGGTGCTGGCACTTTGCATCCGAGGCGCTTGGAAGCTGCCTGCAACTGGGCGCTGGCGAGGCATCAGGATCTGCACGCACAACATTATCTGTGCGCGCGGCGCCGTTGGCATCATCATGGCTTATACGCGCGACATTTTCTGTGTGTGCGGCACTGTTGTCATCTGCCAGCCGCTGGGTGCTGGCGAGGGCTATCGATGGGGCGATAAAGGCACATGCACGCTTGTCACTTGGCGCTGCTGAGACCACAGGACCAACTATGGAGCTGGGCATTGAGAGGCTTGCCGGGATGCTATGGGGTGCGACCAAGGGGTCATGGGGCGTGGCTGGAAAGCAGCCCATGACAGTTATCATGCGCCGCGAGAGTTTCGGAGCCCACATTATATAATTAATGTCATATCACTAAAAAGTGATAAATTCTAAAATTCTGCATCGGAAAAAATTACTTATGAAATAAGATAAATTTGTTGTCTAATGTAAGGAGATTTTGAAAAAAGAAAGAAGATAGAGGGATTTAGTAAGTATATCACACGAAGAAAAAAGAGGAAAAGAAAAGGAAAAAGATATGAGGGCCCAGGGCCCAACAGAGAATAAAGCAAATAGGGACTAGTAAGTAGGGAAAAGATTTTAAAACAAAAGAATGTAGAAAATGTTGTTGCAGGTAATTGAACCTAACCTTGTGCCGTAAATGAGAGATTTCAAAAGAAACATGGAACCATGGCACCTACATGCCGTTTTAGTAATCTAGGCACCACTTTGTATATATAACCTATTTCTTATAAATATCAACATATTTATTAAGAATTTTTTCCGAAGCGTGCTACCCCGACCATATAAGGTAAATGCGCCCCTGACCGTCACACTCACACAGATTGCGATCATTTAAAGGGAAAAAAGGAAGCTTGTTATAGGCCTAACTTCTGGCATCGGATGTGGTGAGGCTATGGCAAGGGTTGGGTGTGGTGCCTTGCTATTGGCCTATGTGCGGGCAAAATGATCATGCAGACAATGGGCAAGACATTGTCATGAGGGCTGTCAAGAACAAGCATTGGCTGAGGTCTTGGGAAAGACAAGACATGCTTGGAAACGGCTGAAGAAGGCAGCAAGGGCTATTGAGAACAAGTATTGGCCGAGGTCTTTGGAAAGACAAGACATGCTTGGCAAAGGCTTGAGAAAGCAGTATGGACTAGTTGAGGCGGCATGGTGATGTTCGGCCAAAAATACATATATTTAACCATTATTGCCTCACATTATAGAACTTTTAATCATCTTTTGAGTATTAATTATATTACTTTATGCTTAATACTATATTTTAACCGTGTAGGAATAAAGCGGTGTGAAGATAAAGAGATTTGGAGCAAAATTGAATAAAACGCGGAAGAAAAAGAAAGAAAATTGAAAGAATAAAAATAGGGGGGGAAACCCTTTGNCCCCCCCCCCCCCCAAGAGGAAGACAAATAAACAAGGAAATCAAAGTCAAAGGCAAACCAAAGAAATTGGAACAAAAAATTGCAAAAACGCTCACTGCCTTGAGCTCCACGGCCAGCGTGAGGCGCTGGCCTTGACGCTGGAGGCGGAGGTTTTCCTATTTCGTCCGGGACAATATTATTTCGGTCCTACACGGTCCTAACTCGTATATAAGGAGTCCTATACCTGATTTGGAAGGGATCTAGCATACATTGAAGGAGAATTCACGTGGAGGAACACATACCACGCTTGGAGGAGGCTTCTAACTAGTTTTTCTTCTCTTCTCTTCTTTTAGTTTCATAGTTTATTAGTTCTAGAGTTTGGGTGCTACATGAACGTTGTAGTTTGAAGCTTGTATTGTTCTTATTATTTTATCATATTGGTTTATTTATTCAATCTTGCGCTTAGTTATTTGATTGCTTGATCAACAATTGAATACTATCTACGAATCTAGGATTGAACTCGGGAGAAGGAATTCTAGATTGCATATAAGATTGAGTAGAGCAAGATCTTAACTCTGAGGAGGAGGGGGGAGATTTGCCGTTAGGATAGGGATATACCTAATCTCCTTGCTTGGTTACTATACGGGAATTATAAATGCGTTCTTGTTAATCCTAATTCCATAGGAATATAGGCATTGGATTAGCTTGAATAAGCAAGTTGTACTTCGGGAGAAGGCTACGAGCAATATTAACCCCGTCAATCAATAAACTAGATAACTCAATTAGACAGTTTAGGTAGAAAATTCAACAGGATTGTTAGTTAACCCATAGCTCTAGAATATTTTCTCCCATTGAATTCGTGTCTAAGTTCGCCAATTTGTTTCCTTTGTTTCTTAGTTTACTACTCTAGATTATCTTTAGTTAAATATTCATACTTTAGAATTCGCTTGAATAGATTAATTGTTTGGGTTTAATTTAGTTGATAGTTTATCACAAGTCCCTGTGGGTACGATATCTGGACTTACAATCCTATATTACTTGTCGACCACGTATACTTGTGTGTGCGTTGGGAGTTGATAACTATGGATTTTAACCTATTATGTGCTCTCTCTTGCTTAGGTTTTGGGTCGAAAATGCGTAAAGGTATTCCGAAAAACTGACTTAATATGCTTGCTTGCAGGGTTTGGTCAAAATGAGGCAAAGAAGCCATAATCAACTCATGAAGGAGTCAAACTTGCACAAATCCAAGGCTGGACTGGAGCGCTGACAGCGGCAGAAAAGAGCGGCCGCGTAAGGACCATCGCTGAGGCGACCACAAATACGCGGCCCGTGTAAGTGAGATTCAAATAGGCTATTTTGGGCACAATATTGACCGCTGACCGCGATGGAAAAGCGCAGCTGCAGAATATCTGGCACGGCTGCGATGGTATTTTCGCTGAGAGCATACTTCGAGGTTTAGAGGCTCTGCAAGTTAAGTTTGACTGAAGAACATGGTCCGCGTCCAAATTACGCGGTCGCGAATAAAGTTCACGCGGACGAGATGGATTTTACGCTGTCCGCGAAACAGGTCCCAGTCCAGATTTAAATAAGGAGAAATGCGGATCGCGGTCATTATTACGCGGCCGCGATAGCTCAAGCCCGGACGCGGTCAGAATGACGCCTCCGCGAAACCTTCGCAGGGGCATTTTTGTCCGGGAATTTTATCCTAGTATAAATAGATCTTTTTCACATTTTTAGGTTATGTAATGTTTTGCTGAGCACGTGAACGGCTGGTTTTTACCTTTTTGAGTAATCTTAGAGTAAATTTATCTTCAATCCTTAGATTTTCATCTTGTTTTTGAATATTATGGCTTATATTTCATTTTCATTTTTGATTTCTACTGTTATTATGAGTAGCTAAACCCCATAGCTAGGGTTGTGACCCAATCCTAGTGTGGGTATTTAATGGGTCTTAAATTTTAGGGTTTAATTGTTTATGGGTTAGTGATATTTAGCTTAATTCATGCTTTAATTGTAGAATTAGTGGTTGCAAACACTGATTCGTGCCTTAATGACTTAGACTCTTCTTGAGAAAGAGGGACTAAGTCTAGGAAAATTAGGCTAACAAGGAATTGGGGTGAATTCAAGAGATTGATAGCCCCAATTAAAGGGTTAAACCTAGAGATAGTAATACCCGACTTGAGCCAATATCATTTGTTATGCATGAACACCCATTTAGACTTGAGAAAGCCAAATCGGGTAAAGTCACTCAAACTACCCAGAGGTATAGATTGAGCACTTATGTGTGATGGTTATATCACGACCCCAATTATAACAAGCTTGCCTGAATTCTCGATACCCGTTAGATATCCACCTAGGTGGAAGTCACTACCCTAGTCCCTTTTTAATCCTTGAAAACAAGCAACAAAAATAGTGTACTTAGCTTATTCTATCATATTATAGTATAGCATTAGAACTATTTTCAATCATGACCATGTTTGGAGGTGCAATTTGGAACAACACGCACATCTAGATTAGTTAGATACCTAACTCCAAATCAATTAACTCCCTGTGGAAATCGATCCCGACCTTTGTTGGGTAAAACTGCATCGACCATCCTTGCCACTCGATAGTGGTACAGGTTTGGAACCGATCAAGTAACACGTGGCACGGCATGCACGAGCATGAATGTCGAGAATAAGTATTGGCCGGGGTCTTTGGAAAGACAAGACATGCTTGGCAAAGGCTTGAGAAGGCAGTGTGGACTTGTTGGGGCAGTATGACACGGCATGCGCGCCGAAGTCAATAACATGAGCACGACTATTGAGAGTAAGTATTGGCCAATGTATTTGGAAAGACAAGCCTTGCTTGGCAAAGGCTTGAGAAAGCAGTGTGGCATGTGGGAGGCGGCATGGCATGGAATGCGCGCCAAATTCAATGACATCAGCACGACTATTGAGAATAAGTATTGGCCAAAGTATTGGGATAGGCAAGACATTCTTGGCAAAGGCTTGAGAAGGCAGTGTGGCAAGTGGGAGGCGGCATGGCATGGCATGTGCGCCAAAGTCAATGATGCGGGCACTTCGGGTTGTGGCAGTGTCAAGTGAAGACAAGGCAAGGCAAGCTAAAGACAAAGTGTGGGCAAAGTTGTGGAACAAGTGTGCTAGGCATGTGTAGTACATGGAAAAAGTGTGATGTGTGTTACATGTGTTGTGTTGGTAGTGTTGAAGATGGGACCACTTCGTGGGAAGTAAATGCTGAAGAGGGACCATTTCATGGGAAGTGTTCCACCGAATAGGGCTTAGTGCTGATTGTTTATATTTCCTGTAATTGCTCCTTTGTAAACTTGCCCCCTGGAATTACCCCTTTGTAAACTGCCCCTTGTAATATGCTCAGCGATAGAAGCTGTAGATAACAAGTGTCCATGTGCTGTCAAGTGCCAAAGGCTACCTATGTGCTATAAATAGGTGCCTTTGGACTTAGTCAGAGGGATCTAGAAAAGAGTATGAGTATCCAGAGATGGGAGAAAGAACCCAAGAGGGATAAGAGTGAAACAAGAAAGAAACATGAGGGTTTCTAAGTGTTTTAAAAATGGGCTAAGGCTGAGCATTGGGTAGGTCTTAGTGCTGGCTAAAGAACGACTTGTGTTCTTTGTCAAGAGTGGGAGTTTCGTCAGAAATTCAAGTGGAAAACAAGAAAGAAACGTGATGGCTTTTGAGTGTTTCAAAAAGAGACTAAGGCTGGGCATCGGGCAGGTCTTAATGTGGTAAAAGAATGACTTGTGTTGTTTGCCAAACTGGGACTGTGGTCGACTTGTGATCATAGTCAGATTTCCTTGTGTGTTTTGTAAATAATACAAAGGTAGGGATTTTCCTGTACTTGATTATGTTCTCTTTTCATTTTCTGTCAAAATTCGTCTAAGGCCAAGCTTGCTAAAAAATTGGCAAGGTGTTGGGAAAGGCTGAGTCAAGTGTATGGAACTTGACTGTCGTGCGAGCGCAATTCGCGATTTTTCGATTGACAGAATTTGCCCCCGTGACAACTGGTATCAGAGCTATTGTACGCCAGGTTCTGCTCTTACAACTTGTTCAGAGCAAGGCAAGTTCGTGGCAGTGGTAAGACGACTAGGGGTAGATTTCATGTCAAGAACATGGCGGGAGCAACAGGGGCGTAATATGTCAACAACCCCTGGGGCTGATAATCCAAGTGGACTCGATGAGGACGTCGATTTAAAAGGGTACAGGTGGTTTGTTATGGGCCTAACTTTTGACATCGAATGTGGCGCGGCTGTGGTAAGGATTAGGCGTGATGGCCTTGCTATTGGCCTATGTGCGGGCAAAACGATCATGCAGACAATGGGCAAGACATTGTCATGAGGGCTGTCAAGAACAAGCATTGGCCGAGGTCTTCGTAAAGACAAGACATGCTTGGCAACGGCTAAAAGAAGGCGGTGAAGGTGGTCGAGAACAATTATTGGTCGAGGTCTTTGGAAAGACAAGACATGCTTGGCAAAGGCTTGAGAAGGCAATGTGAAATAGTTGAGGCGGCATGGCATGACATGCGTGAGCACAACTGTCGAGAACAAGTATTGGCCGAGGTCTTTGGAAAGACAAGACATGCTTGCCAAAGGCTTGAGAAGGCATTGTGGACTAGTAGGGGCGGCATTACACGGCATGCGCACCAATGTCAATAACACGAGCACGACTGTTAAGAACAAGTATTGGCCAAGGTTTTTGGAAAGACAAGACATGTTTGGCAAAGGCTTGAGAAAGCAATGTGGCAAGTTGGAGGCGGCATGGCACGGCATGCTCGCCAAAGTCAATGACACGAGCACGACTATTGAGAACAAGTATTGGCCAAAGTCTTGGGATAGGCAAGACATGCTTGGCAAAGGCTTGAGAAGGCAGTGTGGTAAGTAGGCGGCGGCATGGCATGGATGCGCACCAAAGTCGATGATACGGGCACTTCGAGTTGTGGCAGCGTCAAGTGCAGACAAGGCAAGGCAAGCTAAAGACAAAGTGTGGGCAAGTCAAGCTAAAGACAAAGTGTGGGCAAAGCTGTGGAACAACTGTGCTAGGCATGTGCAGTACATGGAAAAAGTGAGTTGTGCATTACATGTGTTGTGTTGGTAGTGCTGAAGATGGGACCACTTTGTGGGAAGCAAGTGCTGAAGAGGGACCATTTCGTGGGAAGTGCTCCACCAAACAAGTGCTGATTGTTTATATTTCCTGTAAGTGCCCCTTTGTAAACTGTCCCTTGTAATCGACTAAGTGACAGAAGATGTAGACAACAAGTGTCCATGTGTTGTCAAGTACCAAAGGCTGCCTATGCGCTATAAATAGGTGTGTTTGGACTTAGTTAGAGGGATCTAGTAAAGGGTGTGAGTATCCAGAGACGGGAGAAAGAACCCAAGTGGAATAAGGGTGAAATAAGAAAGAAACGTGAGGGTTTCTAAGTGTTTCAAAAAGGGGCTAAGGCTAGCCATTGGGCAGGTCTTAGTGTTGGCTAAAGAATGACTTGTGTTCTTTGTCAAGAGTGGGTATTTCGTGAGAAAGTCAAGTGGGAAACAAGAAAGAAATGTGAGGGTTTCTGAATATTTCAAAAAGGGGCTAAGGCTGGGCATTGGACATGTCTTAGTGTGGTAAAAGAACGACTTGTGTACTTTGCCAAAGTGGGACTGTGGTCGACTTGTGATCATAGTCAGATTTCCTTGTATGTTTTGTAAATAATACAAAGATTGGGATTTTCCCGTACTTGATTGTGTTCTCTTACATTTGCTGCAAAAATTCGTCTAAGGCCAAGCTTGCTGAAAAATTGGCAAGGTGTTTGGAAAGGCTGAGTCAAGTGTGCGGAACTTGACTGCCGCGCGGGTGCAATTCGAAATTTTTAGATTGACAGATTTCGCCCCCGTGACAACGAAGAAGAAGAAGAAAAAAGAAAAAAGAAAAAAGAAAAAAGAAAAAGAAAAAATTGGCTTCCATGCTTAAACAAAAGAAAAGCAAGCAAGTTAGTAATTAATTCTCCATCAAAGAAAGAACAAATAAGCATAAGCGAGTTAGTAATCAATTGCCATTCACCATTAGCAACTATTTCTCGCATTGGGTTAAGAACAATTTAGCGGGCAAAAGCGGGCGTGATTAGTACCTTCCATTCGAATTATATGCAGGAAGAAAATATTTTTTAATTTTTCCATATTTAGTTGGCTTAAATATTTTGGAAAACATTTTCCTCACTAATATATTTTTCTTCAATTGGAGGAAAATGTTTTCCCTATCAAGAGAAAAGAAAGCATCTTCCAAAATTCTTTTTCAACTTTCCCCACCCTATTCCCCATTCCCACCAATCCACCCCCATCCACCCCTACCCCACCCCAACCCCATCCCACCCTAAATAAAAATATTATTAATAGTTCTTTCTTTTCATGTTATAGATAGAATTTTTTTTTCATTTCAACAAATGAGTATTTTTTTTCATGATATAAAAAAAAGTAATTTTTTTATTTTAACAAAAAAAGTACTTTCTTTTCTTGATGTAGAAAATTTATTTTAACAAAATGACGTAGTAAAAAGTATTTTTTTTATTTCAACAAAAAAAAATATTTTCTTTTCATGATGTAGATAAAGTATTTTCTTTCATTTCAACAAAATGAGTATTTTCTTTTCATGATGTAGAAAAAGTATTTTCTTTTAGTTTAATAAAATGAGTACTTTATTTTCATGTTGTAGAAAGAGTACTTTCTTTTTCAACCAATAATTCTTTTTAATTTTGGAACACGCATTTCAACATTGTTTTTTTTAAAGTAAAGTCGCACATTAGTTCATTTGGGTTTGTGTGAATTTTTAGAAGAATAATTAAATTTTTGAAGAAAATAAAGTTCTGAAAATATTGGGTATTTGAGGGGGGTGGGGGGGGGGGGGTAGGGAGGAAGGAAACATGGGACTTGGGGGAAGGAGAGTAGCATAAAAAAAATATTTTCTACTTTCTAACCAAACATTAGAAAATATTTTCCGGAAAATGTTTTCTACTCACCAACCAAACAAGGGAAAACAAGTGATAAAACCACTCATTTTCCATGAAAATATTTTCTAGAAAAATATTTCCATGGAAAACATTTTCCTTCGTACCAAAGACGCCCACAGTTGATTGTTTTGATAATTCTAGTATACGTTTATATCAAGTCATCATTAATTCATTGTCACAATAAATAAATAAAATAATGTTTTACAAACTAAAGACTTAAATCTTAGATCTGCTTCTATTAATGCACAAAAACCTTCATTTTGGAAGGGAAGTCCCGACTGAAACTTTGAAGGCAACAGCTAAAAAGAAGATAAGTTTTTAGCTAAGTGCACTAGCAAAATATTTTCCATGATGAAATCATTTTCAGTATTTGATTATCATAAAATATTTTTCCAATAAAAGAAACAATATCATTCATTGAAGAAGAAAATATTTTTTTCACAACGGAATTTCTTTTCCAAATACCACACCTCCCGTCCTTCCCGCTGCCATCTTTGGTGAATGCACCCATTCACTTAAAGGCGGATAGGGTACTGAGCCAACATTTAAGATTGAATAAAGTTACTAGGCTAGTCACCTCACCTCTCTTTCTTACCCGCCCTTATTAGTAGTAGGCAACCTTTCTTTCTCGCCTTTCTTCCAGTTTTTTTTCATATAAAGGTCTAATAGAGTTGCGCTTTCTTAATACATTTCATTACCAATCTATCGTTTTACAGCACGAAGTTACCTGATGTTCGCTACTACTAATAAGGCCGGAGAGATGTTAACCTTTCGCTATTAGTAAGCACTCCCCTAGTTTTGACCTAATGAGCTTTCTTTACGTTGAGTTAATTAACCCGGCGGGTTCGCCTAGATGCCTAGTAAAGAACGAGCTGGTGGGAAAGAGCTGGAGATCATGAAAAGCATTTCAACACAAGGAGGCAGGCGATCGTGAAGCTTTGCTTCTAGAATGCCGACTACATGGGAATAGATGTTATATAGGTTGATTCTAATTCTTGCTGCCCGCTCGATTCCGAGGAATAAAGGGAGGGCTTGACCACAATTTCCCAAGTAAGAGATAGAATCTCACTAATTGGAAGGAAAAGGAGGGCTTCGATCCATTGTGATTCGGTTTCTTGATATGGAAAGATCTCTGTCATAAAAGAGAGAGCTCCTAAGCCTTATTCTGCAGATCAAATAGCGACGTAATTCCCCATTCATCCGAAATAGTATTTTAGTAAAGAAGAGAGGCATTCTGGGCTGACTACTATGACTACATGCCCATCTAGTGAAGTGGCTTGGAAGCAAGCTACTTTAACCATCTTCCGAAGTTATAAATAATTTACTGATTAAAGGCTACAAGGGCGGACTGCTCTACATTCAGTCACACCACAGTGACCCCGAAGCGATCTTCTAGTTGTGGGCAGAAATCCGATAGCCAATTATTGGCTCTGAATAACCAGTTCAGCGATAAGCTCAATTCTTCCGTAACATAAAGGGTACCACAATTCTTACTCAATATCATTTGCTTAATCTAACATATGAACATTATTTTCAATTTTAGTATACGAAAAAACCAAATTATAGTATTCTCGTATCTATCAGTCAATTACAAATCTTTATTTGAAAAGTAAAGGCGCTGAATGTCGAAGGCAACAATTGAAAAGACAGGCAAGAGAAAAAGTGTCGGTTCCCTTGTAATTCTTCTCCTAAAGTTTGGAATTATAAGAAGGAAAGAAAATTATTGTTGTCTTTTGCTTCCACGGATTTCACTCATTCACTCCTGATATTTCAATTTCTAGTAATTTCGATTATTTTAACTGACAATTGAATCGGAGAAGACACAACTAGTTAGAAGATTGTGGAACTGCACTTAGAGTAAATTTGCTTTATCGACTGAGATATTAATTCATCGAGATTATTATTAAGCGCTTCTACACTAAAGTCGCCCATAATATTGCTCCAAATAATTATGAGTTATAGCCTGAAGTGATAATAAGAACGGAGATTATATGCCACCATTATAATCTAAATAGCAAACAAAAGATTAATGGAACAGGCCAAACTTATGAAATTGTTTGATGCAATTGAGAATTAACTGTAAAATTGTTGTTGGATAGAGAGGGATCAAGAGTTAAACATGATGAGTTTAAACTTAAACCCCTTAAAATTTCTTACAAATTAACTCATTACGTTTCAAATTAAAATATACGTGTCAAAAATGTTAGGTTCAGTTAAACCCGTGCTCCATAGCATTTATGCTGGACCAGCTAGCGACATGCTTAATTAATCTCATCTAACTAACAATTGATCGACACATTAATTAAGTTTGTCCCAACCTGGCGTGCACCACTTACCACTGTGGAAATCAACTGTATTTGGAAAGGGAGTGGTGACTGATAATTAATAGATGAGTTCATTACTATGTGAAATTATTGAGTAAAATTAATTTCTTTTGTCATTTGTGACAAGAAAGTCACTTAACTATTCTTATTGTACTCTGATTGATCACTCAATTAGATTTATTGATTTTTTCGGTAGAAAATACTGACTTGGCAGCCCACATGTACTTTTGGACTACATAAAATAATTAACACCAGAACAAAATATAAAAATCCACCCGTACACCCAATCAGTCTCGATCCGACCCATTTATAAGAAAGAGCGTTGTAAAACTTTTTGGTGGATTTTTATTTTTATAAACGGTTCAAATCGGGTGTATAGGTTGGTTTATATGCTTTGTTCGTGTGTTAATTATTCTATATGGTCCAAACGTTTATGTGAACTGCCAAGTTAGTATTTTTCACTGAGAAAATGAATAAATCTAGTTGATCAATAACCAGAGTGCAATACGGATAGTTAAGTGATTTTCTTGTTACAAATGAAAGAAAATTGACTTTACTTCATAATTTCACATAATTCAGCGACCATCTGAGTAATGGACTCATTAATAGATAGGTGCCCTACAGTAAAACTCTTCCTTTAATAATCACATATGCAATAACTATCATTATAAGGAAGCACGCTAAATCACAATGAAAGCAGCAATTAGACTGGAAAAAAAGGAACTAAACAAATTTTAATCTAACCTCCCCACTGGCCACTTTAACAGGTCTACAACCAACAAGAGTAAATGAGCAAATAGATAAATTTTACTCCCTCCGGTCCAAAATAAGTGATTTTTTGGCCTTTTTCTTGTGGTCCAAAATAAGTGATTTTTTCAGATTTCAAGAATGAATTAATTATTTTTTTCCTACATTGTTCTTGGAGTAAATAATGTTGGAATATGTGTTAAGAGTGTTTATGTGAAATAGTAAAGGTTAATATGGTCAATTCTATTGCTAATTAATGCTAAAAGATGGATTTCTTAATCTGTGTGAAAACATCCAAAAAATCACTTATTTTGGACCGGAGGGAGTAATACTTTGAGAAAATAAAACACATCAATTGATACGCCTAATTAACTCTAATATGCATAATAAATTGTGTCCCTCCAACTAATAAGATACACCAAATACAAAAGAGAAAAAAGGGAAAAATAAAGTTTTTACTCTGCATGTATACAGAAAACACTGTTTCCTCCTAGTCAGAGGCGAAGCTATGTGTGGTCAAGGGTGATCAACTGAATATCCTTCGTCAAAAAATTATACTATGTATAGGGTAAAATGTTATTTGTTATTGATAAAAAAAAAATAGACTTTGAACGCCCTTGCGTACCCCACTAACAAAGGATATTCAAATTTTAAACACGTTCATTGAATTTTCTGACTCCGCCATCGGAGTCCTACTACTTTGGATATAAGTCATGTCATATTACAAACTCTCATTGGCAAAACGCTTTACCTAACATCAGCATGCAATTAAACACAATAGAAGAGTTACAATCAATGATTGATTATCGTCCTTTGCCAAGTCTTGACTGTCAACTATCAAAATATGTGTCCCCTACCAAGCAAGATTTTTTTTTTTTTTAAAACAAATGAAAACGAAATCTATAATATAGATAGTGAATAAAAGCGAACACTAAATTCTCCAGCAAATAAAGAAGAAATAATTAAGTGGCAAGCTAGTGAAGTCAGATATTTTTAGGACTCATTCTTATTTAAGCTAGTGAATTCGGTCGGAATTTGAATATTAAAAAAAATTAAAAAATTTAATAGTTACCGATCGATTTCGGTCAGAAATTAAAGTTTGGCAGGCAATCAGCGCTTTGAAATTTCCGGCCGATTTCGGTCGGAAATTTCCGACCTATTTCGGTCGGTACACGTTTGCAACCATCATTTTTCCGACCAATTAAAATCGGTCAGAATTCGGTCGAAAATTATCAATTTCCACGGTCGGAAATAGTGGACGGAATTGCACTGTTTTTTAGTAGTGATTCTCCAATAATGACTCATTCTTATTTAAATTAAAGATAAACTTAAGGTGATTTACCTTACCATTTAATGGACTTCAAATTATTTATCATGAGCCATAACATCAACTTTAATCTGTTTTAAATGGCACCCGATAAAAGTTAAGACAATGTACATAAAAGTCAATGATGTATGAATCTCTTCCATAGACTCTTGTCAAGTACCCATCAAGGCACTTATTGCTGAATGGAAGACCTATCCTGGGAAAAGGTTTTTGGACAATTGCAAATAAAAACATGGTACTGGGACCATTTCACATGTAATGTTTGTCACACGTTTCAACTTCAACTAAGGTTCAGTTTGTGAAGTTATGTGATTCGTACAAGTATATTGATTAGATATCTAGTACGCACGGTGTAACAAACAAATAATTTTTTTTTGGGTCAAATACAAGTAATTACAGTTGAAAAATAACATGAAGAAAATTAAATAAATATTTTCCAGGTTGAGGCACGAATATCTCACTCTCTTTAAGAAGATTCAAGTCCACTGCGTTAGCATCTTCACTGGTCCAGCAGTAATACTCTTGACTTGTCCCATCCAGGATACAACAACCCAACAACGCCGTATGGCTCGAACAAACTCTGAACAAGTTGTTCAGTCCAAAGCTCCACCAAAATGAACACCTTCCTTCAACGAAAATAATATTCTCTTTTGTAGTTGGAGACCTAGATTTTCTCTTTTTCTCACTCTCTTTTTCACTATATCAACCACACTTTTTCATGCATACTATAATATTTTTCCATCTACAATACAAGGAAGAAACACCACTATTTATAGGTGTAGAATCTCTTCCATGAAATAAATAATAAGGTAGTGGATAATAAAATTGTAGAACATGGTTGGTGGTTATAAAATTTAATCTTTAGTGGGTAATTAGTGGTAGATCATACACCAAAGTAACGATCACTTTCTTGCCAATTTACAACCACTATCTCACAAGAAATAATGCACTTTAATATTATAATTTTAATATTAAAATATACTAACACCAATATAATCATTTTATAACTTTTCCGGAGGAACATCACCATTTTTGCCCTCGAAGCAGTGAAAGATTAAGGTTTTATCTTTTAAACTTTATAACAAAAATAACAACATAATCAGCGTAATCCTACAGAGTGGGATTTGGAGGGTAAAATGTATGCAGACCTTACTCCGGCCTTTATAAAGGTAGAGAGGATGTTTTCAATAGACCCCCTGCTCAAAGAAAAACTAAAAGAGGCAGAAACAACAAGTAATAATAATCAAAGCGAAAGAAACAACATATAGCAAAAGAAATCTGCGGATAGGAAGCTACGAAAATACGAGACTAATATTAATGCTATCGACATGAAAAGGAGACACATGCCTATCTACTAACTTTGTACCCTAATTCCCAACCTCCACGCCCTGCCTATCAAGAGTCATGTGCTCAGTAAGTTGGAGAAGCTCCATGTCATGCCTAATCACCTCTTCCGCAATACCTCTTAAGCCTACCTCTACCTCTCTTCAGCTCCATCATGACCAACCTCTTACACCTATTCACCGGGGCATCTTTGTAACTTGGAGAAAAGATAATGTTCCTGAATAGGTAGAATTAATAATACACCGTCACACTAATATGCATCTAGTCATAGAGTATACACTTGTATCCAAAAAATTTAGCAGTGCACAATATGAATAGATGAATGGGCGGAGCTAGGGGGACGAAGGGGATTGAAAGATTACACGGTATATATAAGGTTCAATGTTATTTTTATATACATATATGTATTTATTTTTTTATTTTTAAATCTCCTTGATAAAATCTTGCTTCCGTCATATTAATAAACTAATTCTCGAATACGTGTGTTGCACGTGTATTCCATGCTAAGTAATATAATATTTATTAAAACTACTATAATTCCGTTGATATTAATTAGAAGAGGGGGAAGATTTTAGAAAGCATGATTATTATTTATTAATATATAATACTCCCTCCGTTCCAATTTATGTGAACTTGTTTGACAGTGCACGGAGTTTAAGAAAAAATAAAGTTTTTTGAAATTTGTGGTCCTAAACAAGTCAAAAAGGGACTCAGAGTATTTATGTGGTTATGAAAGCTTCTCTTTAAGGGTAGAATTGTAAGTTTAAGCTAAATTGTTACCAAATTTAGAAAGGGGTCATTCTTTTTGGAACGGACCAAAAAGAAAATAGGTTCACATAAACTGAAACAGAGAGAGTATATATTTTTAATTTTGTACATTATAGCTAAACATTTTGAATCACGATTGTATTTTGTAACGACCCGGCCGGTCGTTTTAAGAATTAACGCCCCGTTCCCCTATTAACTACATTCCCCGTGTTTGTTTATGCGATTGTGAGTTGTCGGGAGGATTCGTTTTGAGTTTCGGAGTGTTTAGGGACACTTAGTCCCTAAATGAGAGCTTAAGCTTTACAATTTGAACCGTAATCGGAGCTAATGCTGTATGGTGGGCCGGGCCCGGGCCTAAATGGGCTAAACGGCCGGGCTAAACGGGCCTGGGCTTAGCGGTCCCGGGCTTTGGCGGTCCCGGGCTTCACGGTCCCGGGCTTCGTGGCTCAACGGGTAGGACCAGCCCGTAACGGGCCTAAGCCCATATGGTCCTGGGCTAAATGGGCCAGGCTCGTGGGCTTAGCGGGCCTAACGGACTTTTTTTATTTTCGGGCTTTTTTTTTAATTTTTTTTATTTAAGGCAATTTCTTGTAAACCATATGTGTATGTATATATATAAATTGCTCTTATGCATTGCTATATAAATATATTTAGTATATATAATATAGAAATCTAATTATTAAAGTGTTTGACGAAAATGTAAAATAACAAATCAATAGTAAAACTAAATTGGCATGCATAATAAATTAATAACAAAGTACAACATGAAGCATAAATACGTCTAATAATTTTAAAATAACACAAATTGTTGAAAAATCTTAAAGACGAATTTGCGGATAAATACCCTCAACACAATACTTTATATGCCTCCTTAAAATGCCTGTGGTACACCCTGAACGAAAATTTAAGACTCTTCCAGAGTTCTTGCACATTAATATTCGGCCTTCTTCATTTTCTTCAAGCACTTCATAGTATTGCGAAACAAATAAGCGCACTCTTTTGAACCTGTACTAGGGTTAACCGCAGTATCTACACTTGTCCCCTCTTGCTGCGCTTTCATTTGTAAATATTTAACTTATCTCTAGGGTGTGTTTGTATGTGCTTAGCCAAACTACCCGTACCGCTACGGTCTCCAGTATATTTATGCGCCAGCAATTTCCCACAAGTTTTACACTTAGCCTTATTTTGTTCTCTTACTTGAGTAAAAAAATTCCAAACTATTGATGTTTCTAGGTGTTTAGAAGGTTGTCTATTAAAAGTGGGGGTTTCTACAGGTGGGTCGGGCGGGGCATCAGTTGGGTTATTAACAGGACTAGTAGGTGTATCATCTAAATCCGGTTGGGTTTCATCTACATCCTCATTTTCCTCATCATTTTCTAAGATAGTTTGATTAGGATAAAGAGCATTCATAACTTCTTCATTTAATTGTTCACCTGGTGCAACATTATGGCAAAATTCACTATCGGAAAATTGAAAACAAGGGTTATCACTATCAAGAATAATAGGAGCAGCAGGATGGGTAACAGGTCTGGGTCGGGGAGCCGGGGGAAGGGTAGTAGGTTGGAGACTACTTTCACCAATTTTAGCTTTTCCCTTACCACCAAATATTTTTTTCAAAGAAAATGCCATATTAATTACAGTTATGCAAACTAAACACACAAAAGATATTCTTAAAACTTAAGAGTTGGAACGAGTTTACCGAACTGCCGAACAACTTCTTGAAAATTGAAAATCGTTGAAGACTTGAAGACTTGAATACTCCAATTCACCAACTTCACAATTTTTCACGAAATTGCAATAATAAAATAAGCAATTATAGAAGAGAAATTAGATATAGATTGAGAGAGATTGAGAGAGATTGAGATAGACTGATGAATTGGTGAGTAAAAATGAAAGAATGAGGAGGTATTTATAGTTGAGAATTGGGAAAAAGTGTAACTGTATAAAGTTTGGGGTTAAAATAAAGTTTGGGGGCCAAATGACTATTTTTTAAAGTTCCAAACGGTTGAAAATTAAAGGCCAACGGCTAGATTTTAAAATCTGACCGTTGGTCTTTTTAAAAAAAAATTTTTTTTTTTTTAAAAAAAGAGCCGTTGGAGCCCGTTAGGCCCGGTTGAACCGGCCCAGGACCGCCTGCCGGTCCCGGGCTTAGCGATCCCGGTTTCGTGGGCTTGACGCAAGGAACCGGCCCGCCCCGAGCTTTCTACACCACCAGGGACCGGCCCGCCGGGACCGTTTAGCCCGTTAAGACCGCGGGCCCGGTCCGGTCCCGGTCCCAGCCTGGCCCACAATACACCATTAGTCGTAGCAGTGTAAAGACGACCTCGGAATGGAATTCCATCGATTCCTTTAGCTCCGTTGGGTGATTTTGGGCTTAGGGGCGTGTTCGGATTGTGTTTTGGAGGTCCGTAGCTTAATTAGGCTTGAAATGCCGAAAGTCAAATTTTTGAAGTTTCCGGTTCGATAGTGAGACTTTGATATCGGGGTCGTAATAGGATTCCGGAAGTTGGAGTAGGTCCGTTGTGCCATGTGGGATGTGTGTGCAAAATTTCAGGTCATTCGGGCGAGGTTTGATAGACTTTTTGATCGAAAGCGGAAATTGGAAGTTTTGGAATCCTTAGGCTTGAATCCGAGGGTGATTTGGTATTCCGACATTGTTTTGAGTGTTACGAGTGTTGGTACAAGTTTGAATAGTGGTATATAACTTGTTCGTACTTTTGGTTGAGGTCCCGGGGGCCTCGGGATGATTTCGGAAGGTTGTCGGAAGAATTCCGTGTTTGTTTGAGCAGCTTCAGCTGCTGAACTTCTATCATAACCGGACCTGCTGATTGGGGACCGCAGGTGCGAGATCGCAGAAGCGTGGGTGTAGCCGCAAATGCGGCCATGCGCTTGAAGATCAGAAGTCGTAGGTGCGAGGGCTTGAGCGCACCTGCGAGACCGCAGGTGCGGTAAGTGAAGCGCAGGTGCGGCCCATTGCATTAAGTGATTTTTTCGCAGATGCGCACCTGGGACCGCGGGTGCGGGTCCGCAAGTGCGAGGAAAAGGCCGCAGGTGTGGAAACCCTGGGCCAGAACCTATATAAGGTTTCTGTCGCGATTTCAGTCCATTCTTTCACCATTTTAATCCGAGAATTAAGCTTTTTGGGAGGTTTTTAACAGAGAATTCAAGGGAGTTTCGAGGAGGTAACATTTTTGGACCAAAAACTCATTTATATGGTATTATTCTACTGATTTGGCAAGAAATTTATGGAAAATGAAGGTTAAAATTTGGGGTTTAGGGTTTGAAATTGGAGACTTGGAATTTGGAATTTGGGATTTGAGGGGTTGTTTGTGGTCCGATTTTTATGTATTTGGTATATATGAACTCGCGAGAGTGTAAGGATTCTAGTTTTGCGAATTTTATCCTATTCCGAGACGTGGGCCGGGGACCTTTTTGGGCGATTTTCCTAATTTCGCGTGTTAGCTTCGAATTTAATAGTTGAATTAGCTACTTGAAGTTATATTTACATTTTGCAATTAAATTGAATAGATTTGGGCCATTTGGAGTCGGGTACTCGTGGCAAGAACGTGGTTTCGAGTTGATTGAGCTGGTTCGAGGTAAGTGGCTTGCCTAACCTTGTGTGGGGGAACTCTCCTTAGGATTTGGTATTGTTGATATATGAAATGCCTTGTACGTGAGGTGACGAGTGCGTACATGTGCTAGTTGTTGAAAACCCTGCTTTCATTAAGTAACTATAATTGTGTTTTTCTTCCTTGTGTACACTACTTGCAATTTAAGCCTACTGTTAGTTTAGGAAAGCATGTCTAAGTGACTTAATTGCTTTACTTTCTCAAACTTCTTTATTTGAATTCTGTGCAGCATGTTAGGATAGAAATATCTGTGTTTTCCTTGGTACGAAATTGGATAAAAATTGAATATTCTTCGTGATAATGTTGTGTGTTTACTTTGGGACTACAGGCGATATCCCGGGAGATCCCCCTTGCTTGTTTATTTGGGACTACGAATTGGTATTCCGGGAGATCCCCCTGCACATTTATATTGGGACTACAGGACTGCACCCGGTAGATCTCCCCTTGTACTGGATATTTATATTTGGGACTACGGATTGGCAGTCCGGGAGATCCCCTGCACATTATAAATCGGACTACGGGATGATACCCCGGGAAATCCTTTGTGTATTTGTTGCTCCCAAACTCACAAGCAAGTATACGTGGTCGACAAGTAATATAGGATTGTAAGTCCAGATATCATACCCACAGGGACTTGTGATTAACTATCAACTAAATTAAACCCAAACAATTAATCTATTCAAGTGAATTCTAAAGTATGAATATTTAACTAAAATGTAATCTAGAGTAACAAATTAAGAAATTAAAGAAAACAATGACAAGCTTAAAGATGAATTCAATGTGAGTGAATATTCTAGAGCTATGGGTTACCTAACAATCCCGTTGAGTTTTCTACCTAAATTATCTAATTAATTTATCTACTTTATTGATTGACGGGGTTAATATTGCTCGTAGACTTCTCCCGAAGTACAACTCGCCTATTCAAGCTAACATAACGCCTATATTCCTATGGAATTAGGATTAACAAGAACGCATTTATATTTCCCGTATAATAAGCAAGCAAGGCGATTAGGTATATTCCTATCCTAACCGCAATCCTCCCCCCCCCCCCCAGAGTTAAGATCTTGCTCTACTCAATCTTATATGCAATCTAGAATTCTCTCTCCCGAGTTCAATCCTAGATTCGTAGATAGTATTCAATTGATGATCAAGCAATCAAATAATTATGCGCAAGATTGAATAAATAAACCAATATGATAAAATAATAAGAACAATTCAAGCTTCAAACTACAACGTTCATGTAGCACCCAACAGCTCTAGAACTAATAAACTATGAGATTAGAAAAAGAGAAGAGAAGAAAAACTAGTTAGAAGCCTCCTCCAATCGTGGTGTGTGTTCCTCCACGTGAATTCTCCTTCAAAGTCTGTTATTTCTCCTCAAAATCAGGTTTAGGACTCCTTATATACGAGTTGGAACTATGTAGGGCCGAAATAACATTGTCCCGGATGATATAGGAAAACTCCCGCCTCCAGCGTCCAGTCCAGCGCCAAGCGCTGGTCCTGGCGCTAAAAACAGAATGTTTTCACGTTTTGCCTTCTTTCACTCTTCTGGTTTGAATTGTATTCTCCCTTGTTTTGTCTCCAACTTGGGGGGACAAAAACCAAAGGGTGTCCCCCCTTTTTTTTATTATTTTAATTTTCTTTCTTTTTCTTCCGCGTTTTATTCTTTTGCTCCAAATCTCTTCATCTTCACACTGTTTTATTTCTACACAGTTAAAACATAATATTAAGCACAAAGTAATATAATTAACACTCAAAAGACAATAAAAAATACTAGAATGTGAGGCAACAACGTTAGTAAATATATGCATGTTTGGCCGAACATCAACACCCCACACTTAGACTCTTGCTCGTCCTCGAGTAAGCATTAAAACCACTCTCAATAAATCATGCCTAGAAACAGCACCACTTCGGTTGATACTAACAATGAGGCCCAATAGCAACTCAAACCATCAGATATACACTTCCTCATCATCGTGCAAGATATACAAATCACAAACAAACAACAAACTTCTAACCTCCTATCCTCAGAGACGGACTCTAACTTACCAAATTTATGCTCGCTCACCTACTCTGTCAAAGAAGCTAATAACACCACCTATCTATGATGAAACCAGTGCCCTCACGAGAATAAATAGTCCATACACTCAAATCGAAATATATAATTTTAGGACTTAGCATCAAAGAACAACTCTCGCACTCACAAACGAATTCACATGTATGCACAAAGAACCATAGGTTTGCCCATTATGTACATCTCTACTAATTAAGTATGCTCGAATAGAATCAAATAGGACTTTAACGGGTTGTAATGTTGGCTAGGGAATGGGTAGGAGAATTATATAATAGTGACTTACACTTCCCTAAGCACTTTGCATTTTTAGACTTCATCAAGCGTTATTTTCTACTCCTCACTTTTATTTTCCAGCCCTCTCTTCATCTATTGTTTCACAAGTATTTCCCTCTTATCAAGAACGTTCAATATTTTTTTTTTCATTCTTTTTTTTTCATGTCACATTCTTTTGAAGAGGGCCTTTTCATCACTTTGCAGCTAACGTTCGTCACCATTTTTCACTTAACTATCCCATTCTTCAAATTTATCAATTAATATCACAATCTAAGCAACAGTGCTCAAGGAAGCAGGGTGCAAAAATTAGGGATTCAACAAAAGGATCAAGGCAAAAATACGGCTTCCAAACAAAAGGCTACAGGCTCAAAGGGCTAACTAGTGGTACAATATCTGAAAAGGCTAAAATTCACAAGACATATCAAAGAAAGCCTATTATCATCTTCTAAATAGAGCAACACTTTTATTTCGCTTCAATAACATGCAGGGCAAGTTCTAGACTAAGATGCAAAACATGGAATATATGTAAGAAATCCTCACCCCACATGGCACAAGTATCAATCAAGATGGATCAATTCTACTCTAAGATAGACAGGATCATCGCGAACGACAAAATAAGAATAAGTTATATACAGAGTCACAACCCTGAGCTTAAGTGTCAGAAAATCTGCTATTTTATTCATTACTTGAGCACTCAGAGGAAAGTACTACTCAAACTCAGGCCTAACAATGCTAGTATCAAACAACTCACTAAGGTTTTTCTTCTCCTAAAAAATCTAATTCTAAAAATAAAAAAAATTTACCCGGGTCAAGTTACATCCCTTGGAAAAGAACCGATACACAAAGAAAAACCAAGGGTATTACCTAACTAAAACTAACTACAAAAAAAGTATTTTTGGATTTTTTTATTTTATTGGACCTTAATCCCTCAAGAAAGCTGTCCACAAAATCCATCATCAGGAAAAGTCCCAATTTTCTGATTTTTGTTCATTTTTTTTCTTTTTTATATTTAATAAAAACTACTACACTAAGAACGAGTACTACAACTAAGCTAAGATAGCATAGAAAATCACCCAGACAATCTCCTCACCCCACACTTATAATTGTGCAATGTCCTCAGTGCACACTGAAAATAACAATAGGGTAAAAGAGACTCCCTGGTAGGCCGAAGGCCGAAGAATTAGCAGCTCACGGGATACTCAGACTTCTCCCATGTATAGTCCTTTGTATGGGCACACCACTAGTTTCAACCACCTGCACGCTTTTGCACATGCCTATTTGCTTTGACTCTATGCTCGTACTTCTACAAAATACAAAAACTACAAAAAATAACACAATAAAAAGAATAAGCAAAAGTGAAAAAAATAAAATAAAAATTGGGTTGCCTCCCAACAAGCGCTTGATTTAACGTCGCGGCACGACGCCATAACTTTCGTCACTTTTCCTTCCACTTTGTGGATATGAATTGCACCCCCAATTTTGCATCATTTTTTCTGTCACGTTCATGGGGCGGTGGTATAAAAATAAAGGAACCAAGCAATAGATATCACATCTTGCACTTCTTGGCCCTTAAGTGTGGGATGTCATTTTGCCTCCTCGGTATAGCAAATTTCAGAATATAAACACTTTGTTCCTCATCCATTGACTCCTTCATATGCTCGACTGGATCAATTCCCATTTCACCAACCAAATACAATGTTGAAAAGTGTTTAGAATGAGGTCCAATACGCTCCAACTCCAAAATTGCATTATTTTTGACATCCTCAATTTTGCATGCTTCGTCAACCTTGGCATCATTAATGGTCGAATAGTTGGAATTCCTCTTTCTGCTCCACAAGTTGGCCAGTATCCACAAAAATTGGTTGTAGGGCATCAGTCGCCTCAACCTTAGCATCATCCACAAGAACATGGTCTGATAATTGGTATTCTCGTCTTAGCTCCTCAATTTGGCCTAGAAGATCTTTTTCAACTTCACACAACTCATCACTAAATTGTTGGACGTTACACGCATCAACCTTTGCACTCAATTCTACATCTAAATCGCGAATAGAGCTGCCAAATTGGTCGATCTCTTGTCTAAGATCAGATCTTCCTTCTATCAGTTGTTCTGTCATATTTGAAACTTTCTCACGTTGAGCTTCATATATTTCTAATCGTTTATCTTGTTCCATTAGCCAATTTTGGCTCAAAATCTCCACTTTTTCAAAATTTTCCTTTTGTTGGAACTCGCTCTCTTCATTCAATTCTTCCATATTAGCCTTGATTCTTGTGATTGTTGCCCTCATTCTTTTCATATCCTTTTTGAGTTCATCCTGTTGCGCTGCTACTTGCCTTAGAATATCCCTAATATATGCATTACGTTCCATATCCTGCACTTCATTGCCCCTATCAAACTCACAAACACTGTTAGAAAGATCATAATAAGGGCTCAGAGAAGGATGAAAAGAATTAGGACAACCATCCCAATGGCCATGTTGAACACCACACATATTACAAATATTCCACTCAAAGGATTGAGATTGTGCGCACAACTCGCTCCCGGGAATATTCTGACAATTATTCCACCAGTGGGGCCCTCCGCAATATGGACGAGGATCATCAAAATAAGAATAACCATCATTCGAATAATTTTTATTACAAGATGCCATATTAAAATAAATAAAAAATACTAACTAAACTAAAACATAAAAATATGAATACATAAAAAAATTAAATGTCTAATCTAGAAAAATAGCTAATTTCTAAGTCCCCGGCAACGGCGCCAAAAACTTGTTGCTCCCAAACGCACACGCAAGTATACGTGGTCGACAAGTAATATAGGATTGTAAGTCCAGATATCGTACCCACAGGGACTTGTGATTAACTATCAACTAAATTAAACCCAAACAATTAATCTATTCAAGCGAATCCTAAACTATGAATATTTAACTAAAATTTAATCTAGAGTAACAAATTAAGAAATTAAAGAAAACAATGACAAGCTTGAAGACGAATTCAATGTGAGTGAATATTCTAGAGCTATGGGTTACCTAACAATCCCGTTGAGTTTTCTACCTAAATTATCTAATTAATTTATCTACTTTATTGATTGACGGGGTTAATATTGCTCGTAGCCTTCTCCCGAAGTACAACTCGCCTATTCAAGCTAACCTAACGCCTATATTCCTATGGAATTAGGTTAACAAGAACGCATTTATAATTCCCGTATAATAACTAAGCAATGCGATTAGGTATATTCCTATCCTAACCGCAAATCCGCCCCCCCCCCCCCCTTCCAGAGTTAAGATCTTGCTCTACTCAATCTTATATGCAATCTAGAATTCTCTCTCCCGAGTTCAATCCTAGATTCTTAAATAGTATTCAATTGATGATCAAGCAATCAAATAATTATGCACAAGATTGAATAAATAAACCAATATGATAAAATAATAAGAACAATTCAAGCTTCAAACTACAACGTTCATGTAGCACCCAACAACTCTAAAACTAATTTATTATGAGATTAAAGAAAGAGAAGAGAACAAAACTAGTTAGAAGCCTCCTCCAATCGTGGTGTGTGTTCCTCCACGTGAATTCTCCTTCAAAGTATGTTATATCTCCTCAAAATCAGGTTTAGGACTCCTTATATACGAGTTGGAACCATGTAGGGCCGAAATAACATTATCTCGGACGAAATAGGAAAACTCCCGCCTCCAGCGTCCAGTCCAGCGCCAAGCGCTGGTCCTGGCATTGAAAACAGAATGTTTTCACGTTTTGCCTTCTTTCACTCTTTTGGTTTGAATTGTATTCTCCCTTGTTTTGTCTCCAACTTGGGGAGACAAAAACCAAAGGGTGTCCCCCCTTTTTTTATTATATTAATTCTCTTTCTTTTTCTTCCGCGTTTTATTCAATTTTGCTCCAAATCTCTTCATCTTCACATTGTTTTATTCCTACACAGTTAAAACATAATATTGAGCACAAAGTAATATAATTAACTCTCAAAAGACAATAAAAAATACTAGAATGTGAGGCAATAACGTTAGTAAATATATGCATGTTTGGCCGAACATCAATATTTATATTTGGGACTACAGGACGATATCCTGGGAGATCCCATGTTGCCATCTCGGTGTGGAGTTACATTCTTTCTGTGATTTTCCTTCCGTTATAGTTGTTATTATCTTTATTTTTTTCCTGTCTCATTTCATACTGCTTTATCTTATGTCGTATATATGTATATAACCAGTAGAGACCTGACCTTCCTCGTAACTACTCGATCAAGGTTAGGCTTGGCACTTACTGGGTACCGCCGAGGTGTACTCATGCCCTTTCCTGCACATGTTTTTCGTGTGCAGATCCAGGTTCTTCGGCTCAGCCTTACCGTTAGTGAGTCGAGGCGATCTTTAGAGACTTCGAGGTATATCTGCCGCGTCCGGAGATCGAGGAGTCCCTCTCTATTCCCTCTGTTAGCTATAGATTCTTCTGTACTTTCGTTTGACTAGACAATTCTAGAGTTAGAACCTTATGTAGTGCTTCTCAGCTTGTGATTTCATAAGATTCCGGGTTTTGGGAGTTGATTCAGTATTTGAGAACATGTATTGGTTTATGCCGAGCGGCATCTTAAACGTTCCCATTTTATTTTATCTTCAGTTTTTATTCATTTTCGTATTTCGTTTCTTTTTAGCAAATTGTTAGGCTTACCTAGTCGTAGAGACTAGGTGCCGTCATGACAGTTCACGAAGCGCGAACTTGGATCGTGACAAGTTGGTATCAGAGATCTAGGTTTATAGGAGTCATGAATCACAAGCCGGTTTAATAGAGTCTTGTGGATCGGTGCAGAGACGTTTGCGATTATCTACGAGAGGCTATGTAACTGTTAAGAAAAATTCCACTTCATTTGATTTCCTTGTCGTGCGAGATTTTGATATCGAAATTCTAAACTTCTATCTTCTATTCTCTCACAGATGGTGAGGACACGTGCTATCGGAGGTGACCAGACAGCCGCGCCCCCTACAAGGGCCATCAAAGGTTGAGGCCGGGGTAGAGGCCGAGGACGCGCACGCGGTGCAGCCAGAGCACCCGCGCGAGCTGCTACAGAGAAGCCACCAGCAGCTTCAGCCGGAGCCCAGGCGCCTGATACGCCTACTCCTACTACTACTCCAGCTCTCCAGGAGACTTTTGCACAGTTCATGAGTATGTACACCACTCTAGCTCAGGCAGGGTTGCTTCCCCTTGTTGCAGCCACATCCCAGGCTGGGGGAGGAGCCCAGACTCCCGCCGCCCGCACTCCTAAGCAGCGAGTGCATGTTGAGCAGGTCCCAGAGATTATACCGGCACAGCCTGTAGCCCCAGTTCAGCCCGAGGAGAGGGCAGTAGCTTCAGAGGAGGAGCAGAGGAGGCTTGAGAGGTTCAAAAAGTACCAGCCTCCTACATTCAGTGGACTAGCATCAGATGATGCTTTGGGATTTCTAGAGGAGTGCTACCGTATCCTCCGTACCATGGGTATATCAGGATCGAACGGGGTTTCCTTCACTATCTTCCAGCTTCGAGGAGCCGCCTATAAGTGGTGGCGTACCTATGAGTTAGACAGTCCAGATGAGGCAGCTTCCCTGACTTGGACTCAGTTTTCAGATATGTTCCTGAGTGAGTATGTTCCTCAGAGCATCAGGGACGCATGGCGCGCAGAGTTTGAGCATTTGCGCCAGTGTACTATGACTGTCTCGGAGTATGCTGTCCGTTTCACTGACTTGGCTAGGCATGCACCAGCTTTGGTTTCTATAGTTTGTGAGAGAGTTCGCCGGTTTATTGAGGGGCTCATTCCCGGCATCAAGTCTAGTATGGCTCGGGAGTTGGATATGGATATTTCTTATCAGCAGGTGGTGAGCATTGCTAGGAGAGTAGAGGGTATGCATGCTCGGGATAGAGAGGAGAGGGAGGCCAAGAGGTCTCGAGAGTCGGGCCATTATTCTGGCGCCCGTGCCCCAACTGCAGCTCTTCATGGTAGGGGTTATGTAAGTCGCCCCGTTCACTCAGCTCTTCCAGCAGCCAATGGTATTCCAGCTCCTCCTAGACCTCAGGAGACTTATTATGCGCCTCTAGTATCTAGTGAGCCTCCTGCACGAGGTGCTTTCAGTAGCCAGTCACAGCCGCTGCGCCCTCCCAAAGCTTGTTTTGAGTGTGGAGACACACGTCATATGGTGAGGGATTGTCCCAGACTTAGGAGGGGTGCACCTCCACAGACTTCTCAGCCACAGCGTGCCCCGCAGAGTTCCCAGGCTATGGTTACAGCACCAGTTGCCACCCCACCTGCCCCGCCAGCTAGGGGTGGAGGTCGGGGAGGTAGAGGTCGCCCTAGAAGGGGAGGCCAGGCCAGATACTATGCCCTTCCTCCCCGTACTGAGGTTGTCGCCTCCATTCTGTCATCACAGGTATTATCCTGGTCTGTCATAGAGATGCATCGGTTTTATTCGATCCAGTCCCACTTATTCTTATGTGTCCTCTTATTTTGGCCCGCATTTGGGCGTATCTCGGGATTCCTTGAGTTCTCCTGTTTATGTTTCTACTCCTGTTGGAGATTCTCTTGTTGTGGACCGCATTTATCGGTCGTGTTTAATTGCTCTTAGTGGTTTTGAGACCAGAGCCAATTTATTATTGCTCAGCATGGTAGACTTTGATGTTATCTTGGGCATGGACTGGTTGTCGCCCCATTATGCTATTCTTGATTGTCACGCGAAAATCGTGACGCTAGCTATGCCAGGTGTACCACGAGTAGAGTGGAGGGGTACCTTAGATCATACTTCCAGTAGAGTTATTCCATTCCTTAAGGCTCAGCGCATGGTTGAGAAGGGGTGTGATGCGTATCTAGCTTATGTGAGAGATGTCAGTATTGATACCCCTACAGTTGATTCAGTCCCAGTAGTACGGGAGTTCTCTGATGTGTTTCCAGCTGATC
Source organism: Nicotiana attenuata (assembly GCF_001879085.1). NCBI lineage: Eukaryota > Viridiplantae > Streptophyta > Magnoliopsida > Solanales > Solanaceae > Nicotiana > Nicotiana attenuata. Next base: position 42,282,606 of record NC_031998.1, read on the forward strand.
TTCCGGGCATGCCGCCCGATAGAGATATTGATTTTGGCATTGATTTGTTGCCGGGCACTCAACCCATTTCTATTTCTCCGTACCGTATGGCTCCTCCTGAGTTGAAGGAGTTGAAGAAGCAGTTACAGGAGTTGCTTGATAAAGGTTTTATTCGGCCCAGTGTATCACCTTGGGGTGCTCCTATCTTGTTTGTGAAGAAGAAAGTGGTTCTATGCGTATGTGCATTGATTATCGCCAGTTGAACAAGGTTATAGTGAAGAACCGTTATCCTTTGCCTCGTATTGAGGACCTGTTTGATTAGTTACAGGTGCTCGTGTGTTTTCTAAGATTGACTTGCGTTCGGGCTATCATCAGTTGAAGATTCGGGAGCCAGATATCCCGAAGACTGCCTTCAGGACTCGGTATGGTCATTACGAGTTCCTTGTTATGTCATTAGGGCTGACCAATGCCCCAGCAGCCTTTATGCATTTGATGCACAGTGTATTTCGGCTATATCTTGACTTATTCGTCATTGTCTTTATTGATGACATTCTGGTATAGTCCCGGAGTCGGGAAGATCATGAGCAGCACCTAAGGACAGTGCTTCACACTTTGAGGGAAAAGAAGTTATATGCCAAGTTCTCGAAATGTAAGTTTTGGTTGGATTCCGTGGCATTCTTGGGTCACGTGGTATCGCGTGAGGGGATAAAGGTGGATCCGAAGAAAGTGGAAGCAGTGTAGAGTTGGCCCAGACCATCCTCAGCTACAGAGATCCGCAGTTTTCTTGGCCTGGCGGGTTATTACCGTCGATTTGTTGAGGGATTTTCATCCATTGCAGCACCTATGACCAGGCTGACCCAGAAGGGTGCTCCGTTCCAGTGGACGGAAGAGTGTGAGGAGAGCTTCCAGAAGCTCAAGACAACTTTGACTACAACTCCAATTTTGATATTACCTACCGGTTCGGGGTCTTATACTGTCTATTGTGATGCCTCGAGGATTGGCCTTGTAGCGGTATTGTAGCAGGATGGTAGGGTGATTGCCTACGCGTCCAGATAGTTGAAAGTACATGAGAAGAATTACCCTGTCCATGATCTCCAGTTAGCTGCTATTGTTCACGCCTTGAAGATCTGGCATCATTATTTGTACGGCGTGCCTTGTGAGATTTATATTGATAACCTGAGTTTGCAGCATTTGTTCAAGCAGAAGGACCTTAATTTGCGCCAAAGGAGGTGGTTAAAGCTGCTGAAGGACTATGATATCACTATCTAGTATCACCCGGGCAAGGCCAATGTGGTGGCCGATGCTTTGAGTCGTCGGGCGGAGAGTTTGGGGAGTTTGGCTTATCTACGAGCAACGGAGAGGCCCATGGCGATGGATGTTCAGGCCTTAGCCAGCCAGTTTGTGAAATTGGATCTTTTGGAGCCCAGCCGGGTCCTTGCTTGTGTGGTTTCTCGGTCTTCCTTGTTTGATCGTATCCGGGAGCGTCAGTTTGATGACCCTCATTTGCTTGTCCTCCAGGACAAGGTTCGGCGAGGTGATGCCAGAGATGTTACCATTGGTTATGACGGGGTATTGAGGATGCAGGGTCGGATTTGTATACCCAATGTTGATGGGCTTCGGGAGTTGATTCTAGAGGAGGCCCATAGTTCGCGGTATTCCATCCATCCGGGTGCCGCGAAGATGTACCAGGATTTGAGACAACACTATTGGTGGAGGCGGATGAAGAAAGATATAATGGGGTTTGTAGCTCGGTGCCTCAATTGTCAGCAGGTAAAGTATGAACACCAAAGACAGGGTGGGTTGCTTCAGCAGATAGAGATTCCGGAGTGGAAGTGGGAGCGGATCACCATGGACTTCGTAGTTGGGCTCCCACGGACTTTGAGGAAGTTCGATGCCATTTGGGTGATTGTGGATCGGCTGACCAAGTCCGCACACTTCATTCCTGTGTGTACTAACTATTCTTCGGAAAGGTTGGCGGAGATTTTTATCCAGGAGATTGTTCGGCTACATGGTATTCCAGTTCCCATCATATCAGACAGAGGTACTCAGTTCACATCACGGTTCTGGGGGCCGTACAGCATGAGTTGGGCACTCGGGTGGAGTTGAGCACAGCATTTCACCCCCAGACGGACGGACAGTCCGAGCGCACTATTCAAATTCTTGAGGATATGCTTCGCGCAAGTGTGATGGAGTTTGGAGGTTCTTGGGATCAGTTCATGCCACTGGCTGAGTTCGCCTACAACAATAGCTACCAGTCCAGCATTCAGATGGCACCATATGAGGCCTTGTATGGTAGGCGGAGTAGGTCCCCGATGGGTTGGTTTGAGCCGGGTGAGGCTAGATTATTGGGCACAGACTTGGTTCAGGACGCCTTGGAGAAGGCTAAGGTGATTCAGGATAGACTTCGCACAGCCCAGTCTAGACAGAAGAGTTATGCGGACCGGAAGGTTTGTGATGTTTCCTATATGGTTGGAGAGCGGGTCTTGCTTCGGGTTTCGCCTATGAAGGGCGTTATGAGATTTGGGAAGAAAGGGAAATTGAGTCTGAGGTTTATTGGTCCTTTTGAGATATTGAGACATGTTGAGGAGGTTGCTTATGAGCTTGCCTTACCTCCCAGCTTGGCAAGAGTTCATCCGGTATTTCAAGATTCGATGCTCCGGAAGTATCACGGTGATCCATCGCACGTGTTGGGTTTCAGTTCAGTCCAGTTGGACAAGGATCTATCTTATGTTGAGGAGCCAGTGGCGATATTGGACAAGCAGGTTCGGAAGCTGAGGTCAAAGAACATTGCATCAGTGAAGGTTCAGTGGCGGGGTCAGCCGGTCGATGAGGCTACATGGGAGACCGAGCAGGATATGCGCAACCGTTACCCTCATCTTTTTACCACTTCAGGTATGTCTCTATGCTCGTTCGAGGACAAACGATTGTTTTAAGAGGGGGAGGATGTAACGACCGGCCAGTCATTTTAAGAATTAACGCCCCGTTCCCCTATTAACTGCATTCCCCGTGTTGGTTTCTGCTATTGTGAGTTGTCGGGAGGATTCGTTTTGAGTTTCGGATTGTTTTGGGACACTTAGTCCCTAAATGAGAGCTTAAGCTTTAGAATTTGGACTGTAGTCGGAGCAGTGTGAAGACGGCCTCGGAACGAAATTCCGTCGATTCCATTAGCTCCGTTGGGTGATTTCGGGCTTAGGGCGTGTTCGGATTATGTTTTGGAGGTCCGTAGCTTAATTAGGCTTGAAATGCCGAAAGTTGAATTTTTGAAGTTTCCGGTTCGATAGTGAGATTTTGATATCGGGGTCGGAATGGAATTCTGGAAGTTGGAGTAGGTCCACTGTTCCATGTGGGACGTGTGTGCAAAGTTTCAGGTCATTCGGACGAGGTTTGATAGACTTTTTGATCGAAAGTAGAAATTGGAAGTTTTGGAATCCTTAGGCTTGAATCCGAGGGTGATTTGGATTCTGGCGTTGTTTTTGAGTATTCCGAGGGTTGGTACAAGTTTGAATAATGGTATATGACTTGTTCGTACTTTTGGTTGAGGTCCCGGGGGCCTCGGGATGATTTCGGAAGGTTGTCGGAAGAATTGGGAGTTTGTTTGAGCAGCTTCAGCTGCTGAACTTCTGTCATAACCGCACCTGCGAATTGGGGACCGCAGGTGCGAGATCGCAGAAGCGTGGGTGTAGCCGCAAATACGGCCATGTGCTTGAGGATCAGAAGTCGCAGGTGTGAGGGCTTGAGCGCACCTGCGAGACCGCAGGTGCGGTAAGTGAAGCGCAGGTGCGACCCAGTACATTAAGTGATTTTTTCGCAGATTCGCACCTGGGTGCGGGTCCGCAGGTGCAAGGAAAAGGCCGCAGGTGCGGAAACCCTGGGCCAGAACCTATATAAGGTTTCTATTGTGATTTCAGTCCATTCTTTCACCATTTTCATCCGAGAATTGAGCTTTTTGGGAGGTTTTTAACAGAGAATTCAAGGGAGCTTCGAGGAGGTAAGATTTTTGGACCCAAAACACGTATATATGGTATTATTCTACTGATTTGGCAAGAAATTTATGGAAAATGGAGGTTAAAATTTGGGGTTTAGGGTTAGAAATTGGAGACTTGGAATTTGGGATTTAAGGGGTTGTTTGTGGTCCGATTTTTATGTATTTGGTATGTATGAACTCGTGAGAGTGTAAGGATTCTAGTTTTGCGAATTTTATCCGATTCTGAGACGTGGGTCGGGGGACCTTTTTGGGCGATTTTCCTAATTTCGCGTGTTAGCTTCGAATTTAATAGTTGAATTAGCTACTTGAAGTTATATTTATATTTTGCAATTAAATTGAATAGATTTGGGCCATTTGGAGTCGGGTACTCGTGGCAAGAACGTGGTTTCGAGTTGATTGAGCTGGGTTCGAGGTAAGTGGCTTGCCTAACCTTGTGTGGGGGAACTCCCCTTAGGATTTGGTATTGTTGATATATGAAATGCCTTGTACGTGAGGTGACGAGTGCGTACATGTGCTAGTTGTTGAAAACCCTGCTTTCATTAAGTAAGTATAATTGTATTTTAGGATTTGGTATTGTTGATATATGAAATGCCTTATATGTGAGGTGACGAGTGCGTACATGTGCTAGTTGTTGAAAACCCTGCTTTCATTAAGTAACTATAATTGTGTTTTTCTTCCTTATGTACACTACTTGCAATTTAAGCCTACTGTTAGTTTAGGGAAGCATGTCTAAGTGACTTAATTGCTTTACTTGCTCAAACTGCTTTATTTGAATTCTGTGCAGCATGTTAGGATAGAAATATCTCTGTTATCCTTGGTACGAAATTGGATAAAAATTGAATATTCTTCGTGATACTATTGTGTGTCTACTTTGGGACTACGGGCGATATCCCGGGAGATCCCCCTTGCTTGTTTATTTGGGACTACAGATTGGTATTCCGGGAGATCCCCCTGTACATTTATATTGGGACTACGGGACTGCACCGGTAGATTTTCCCGTGTACTGGATATTTACATTTGGGACTACGGATTGACAGTCCGGGAGATCCCCTGCGCATTATGAACCGGACTACGGTACGAACTCCCGGAGATCCTTTGTGTATTTATATTTGGGACTACAGGACGATATCCTGGGAGATCCCCTGTTGCCATCTCGGTGTGGAGTTACATTCTTTCTGTGATTTTCCTTCCGTTATAGTTGTTATTATCTTTATTTTTTCCTGTCTCATTTCATACTGCTTTATCTTATGTCGTATATATGTATATAACCAGTAGAGCCCTAACCTTCCTCGTCACTACTCGACCGAGGTTAGGCTTGGCACTTACTGGGTACCGCCGTGGTGTACTCATGCCCTTTCCTGCACATATTTTTCGTGTGCAAATCTAGGTTCTTCGGCTCAGCCCTACCGTCAGTGAGGTGAGGCGATCTTTAGAGACTTCGAGGTATATCTGCCGCGTCCGTAGACCGAGGAGTCCCTCTCTATTCCCTCTGTTAGCTATAGATTCTTCTGTACTTTCGTTTGACTAGACAATTCTGGAGTTAGAACCTTATATAGTGCTTCTCAGCTTGTGATTTCATGAGATTCCGAATTTTGGGAGTTGATTCAGTTTTTGAGAACATGTATTGGTTTATGCCGAGCGGCATCTTAAACGTTCCCATTTTATTTTATCTTCAGTTTTATTCGTTTTCGTATTTCGTTTCTTTTCCGCAAATTGTTAGGCTTATCTAGTCGTAGAGACTAGGTGTCATCACGACAGTTCACGGAGGGCGAACTTGGGTCGTGACATATTTATAAGAAAATGATTTCCTTGATAAAAGAATCTGAAAATTCAAGTTAAGAGAAATAAACGAAGAATTATCGTAAATGCAAGCTCTAGAAATTTTTTATACATGCATGAGATGTTTAAGAAATAACTTTATTAGTAGTATTTATTATAGTGAATGTTCACTAATTGCATCACATTCATTATATAGAATTTATATCTAATATGGTATTTATTATAATGAGTATTTACATTTCTATCCAAAAAACATTTTTAGCAATAATATTTAATAGAAGGGCAAGAGTGTCATTCAGCTATATAAGGATATTTTTGTATTTCAGTCTTCATCTAAGATTTTCACACTTATAATATATATATATATATATGATGATATGCACGATAAGGGGATGACTTTGAACAATTACTCCTTTTTTTTTTGGGTTGGTAAGTAGTAGGTTAGAAGAATTAACTTGATGAGCTATTCCTTATGCAAATTACTACTTACGTAATACTTATCACAATCAAATTATTGAACAAGTATCACACTTTTGTGGTCTGCTTCAAATTCTCTGTCAAGTGTACTTTGTTGAGTTTCATTTCACTGAAAAAACCACCTAAATATAGGATCTTTTCATGGGGTTCTACTGAATAAATCTGTCTACTTAAAGAGCCAAAATAAACTAGCAACCAAAATATACAAGCACTAGAAAGTAAAAGGTATCACAAAAGGGGGGCCTCTCCATTTTCTTTCCCAATTCTCTTTCCCTTGTAGAAAAAACAAATTTGACAAAAATGTCTAAACAAACATACAGAATATGCTGTTTTCAGAGGAAGTTCAAGATGAAAGAAGCTGAGCCACCTAATGAGATCAAGGATTTGTTTAACAGATACTCAGAAAATGGTATAATGACTGCAGAACATTTATACAGATTCTTGAATGATGTACAGGGTGAAGATAAAGTTACAAAAGAAGAAGCTGAATCTGTATTGGAATCTGTACTTAAACTTGTTCATGAGCATCTTAATATTGTTTTTCATAGAAAAGGTCTCAATCTTGATGGCTTTTTTCGGTATCTCTTCAGTGATGCTAATGCTTCTCTCTCCCCAGACAAAGAGGTATGGAATAGTACTCTTTAACTTATTGTTTCTCATAGCCATTTTATATTACTAGTAGTTATATATTCTCTTTGCACAAAGCCAGAAAACAGACTTTCTGACTATTGATTATTGTATAGTATTAGATATTGCTTTCTTGACTTATATTATAAAGTTCAGTTTCTACTTGTCTTTATTCAGTTCTAAATATTTTGGTCAAATCATTATTTTAATGCAATCTCTGTTCTCCACCTTTTATTAGAAAAAGAGTAGTACATGGAACTATTTCACTACACTGCACAAGAAAGTGTTAGGACCAAAAAAAATCAGGTGTCATGCGGAAGCTAGCAAAGCAAATCTTGAACGGCGACACATCAGACAACAAAGAGAAATATACCAAAAGAGACACAAACATATAACGTGGTTCGGTCAATTGACCTACATCCACGGCGGAGATGAGCAATCCACTAAATAAAAAAGAGAGTACAAAACATCGAGAGAACAACCTCACGAAGAGGCAAACACAAGTGACACACTAACACTTGTCCCGTAAAGTTACCTCCCTAAACACGACTCTCAAACCCCAAATGGCTACTGTGTGGATGCTCCTAAATGAGAAGGAAGGATCATCAATTTATAAAAGTCCAAACTTTTTCATACAAGAAAAATGACTAGCTAAATATGGGAGATCTATGTTTCCTTCTAATAATAGGAAAATTCAATATGGTAAGAAAATCAGTACAACACCTAACAGAAAGAACAGCAAACCAGTAAAGGCAAAAGTAATCAGGAAGGTGATTATCAAATCTGTAAAAAGCCCATTCTGGAACTCCATATACTAGATATAACCTAAGTTGCGGGGGCTCTTCGTTTTATGTGCCGCACACGTCTCGACACGGGACGGGAGCAGGTGCGGGAACAGGATACGTCCCGGATTCGGTCAACTAACTTCGGCTACTTTGACCTGAGTCCATCGACAAATTTGGGGGAAATTGAGATTTTGATTTCTCAAAATTAAAAATAAAACAGATTTAAGACACGGAAAATGACATACCTTCAATATTGTAGTACTTTTGTCTCATATTTGCTGCTTTGTGTTTCAGAAAAACAAAGAATTCAAGGGGCCGTGTTCTGAGTTCGTACTTCTGGTAGACAGTAGCACCGATATAGATAGAGAGTTAGTGGAAGGCCTTTAATGGCTTTGTTTTTCTCTTTATATCTCTAATTTTTATAATTCTGAATTTTTCTAGCCGAATCTCCCCACCTATATCCATACCTAGATCCGCACCCCCGGATCTTAAAATTTAGATTTTGTAGAATCCGGCACTCGGATCCATGCCCGTACCGGATATCCGCACCCGAGTCCGAGCAACTTAGGATATAACTAGCTAGAAGTGTATTTCTTTCATTTCTATGCAAGTGAAATTATCACTTAATTTTTTCCAAATAACACAGCTTTCACTGCATCTAGTAACTATGGAAGTTCTGAAAGATTGAACAAAATCAGAAAACAAGGTTTGCCAAGAGGAATTCAACAGCAACAATATGCCTAGTGAATTACCACAAGTGGGGTCTGGGGAGGATAAGATGTACGCAGCCTTACCCCTACCTCGAAGGGCAGAGAGGAATTCAATCAGCCGATTATTCATATTCTTCCTTCTGCCTAAAGGGCAAAATAAATTCAATCTACTTCTTTAAGTCTATAATCTGACACTACTTTTTATCTTTTCTCTTCCGAATTTCTTTGAAGCTTAGCAGCTTAATTTTTCATTTCATTATAATGTCCATGAATAATTCTAGTTTTTGCATTCCAGGTGCACCATGACATGACTGCTCCATTGTCTCACTATTTCATTTACACCAGTCACAATACCTATCTCACCGGAAATCAACTCAATAGTGACTGCAGCGATGTGCCTATAATAAAGGCGTTGCAGCGAGGTGTCCGAGTTATTGAATTAGACATGTGGCCGAATTCCTCGAAAGACAATGTGGATATCCTTCATGGAGGGTAATGCGTCACTTTCCTCTTGCATATTGCAAACATAAAGGCGGAGTAACATTATATTTCGCATATATATGCTCAAAAAGTTTTCATTGTTCAACTATCTGTTAAAAGAAGGGTCGTTAGATGAGATGGTCACACAATTCAATATGTTATCGATAAAGGTCTTGAGTTTAAGTCTAACTGTCATCCATTACCAAAAAGAATTTCTCATTTGCTCTGCCATGAAAAAAAAAAAAATCAAATTCTCATGCGAGGAGACGTGTTGAAGATACAATTAAAAGTGTGCTTCTAAAAGCTTAAGAGGGTCACGATTCAACATGTTTCACTCAACACTCAACAGTATCTAAGGACTAGCCCTGATACCCTTTTTCCTTTTTCCAATTCCATTTTTTATCGAAACGTTTTGAAAATGCAGGACACTAACACCTCCAGTGGAACTTATCCGATGTTTGAAATCAATAAAGGAACATGCTTTTGTGGCATCTGAATATCCTGTAATTTTAACTCTAGAAGACCACCTCACTCCTAATCTTCAGGCTAAAGTAGCTGAGGTAAGCTTATGCCTACTACAAAGCACCAAGATCATGTCTCATGCTCCTAAGTTTTAATGTCGGTTTAACCATTTTTGAGTTTATCTCTAGATGGTCACTCAAATATTTGGAGATATGCTGTTCACCTGTGGGGCAGAATGCTTGTCAGAATTCCCTTCTCCAGAATCGTTGAAGGGGCGGGTTATCATCTCAACTAAACCACCAAAAGAATATCTTGAAACTAAGAAACCAAATGAGAAAGATAATGGTTCTCAGAAGGGGAAGAAATCATCAGAGGAGAAAGCATGGGGAGCAGAAATTTCCGATCTTAGTCAAAAACTAATAGCTTTATATGAGGTTGGCTTCATACAAATAACTAAAAGAAAATCATTGTTTTGATCATTACCAAAACTGAAGGGGAGTCTTGACGTAACTGGTAAAGTTGCTGCCATGTGACCAGGAGGTCACGGGTTCAAGCCGTGGAAACGGCTTTTTGCAGAAATGCAGGGTAAAGCTGCGTACAGTAGACCCTTGTGGTCCGGCCCTTCCCCGGACCCGCGCATAGCGGGAGCTTAGTGCACTGGCTGCCCTTTGATCATTATCAAAACTGAGCCCTTGGACACTCTCCTATTTAAACTAAATTATACCACTTTGCAGAACAAAGAGAATGGAGAATGCCAAGATGAGGAACCTGATTCTATTCATGAGAACCCCAATATACAGCAGAATACAGCTCCTGAGTATAAACATTTGATTGCCATTCAAGGAGCAAAATCAAAAGGTCCAACAAGTGAATGGCTAACTATAGATCCTATTAAGGTGAAACGCATTAGCTTGAATGAAGAAAAGCTCACAAATGTTGCCCTCAAACATGGGAAAGAGTTAATCAGGTGAACGCAAAATCAAAAGTTCTGTTCTTTTGTCGACGTTGTGTCTACGTGTACATGAATGTCTATGATATGCTATGCTTACTTACACAAAGACAATATTAGACCTCCCGTTGACTATACTTGGTATTTCAGAATTTTGGTGGCCTAGTTCTGCTTTACTTTTGAAAATTTTGTTGGACCGGAAACTACTGAAGCCTTTGGTGTGCATGTTGTTGTTTGTTCAAGAAAACAGTTCATTGTTTTCCTTTCTCAGAGCTGACTAATTAATTTGTCTTTCAACATCTTGCACGGTTGAATTTCTACATAAAGGTTTACTCAGAGAAATTTGGTAAGAGTATATCCAAAAGGTATACGAGTCGACTCTTCCAATTACAATCCACTAATAGGATGGATGCATGGAGCTCAGATGGTTGCATTTAACATGCAGGTTCCTAAGAAGTTCCTTGCTATTTCTTTTTTCGTTGTATCGTTGTCACTGTGTAGTTATGCAATTGTCTTCTTGCACCAGGGAAATGGAAGGCCTTTGTGGTTAATGCAAGGGATGTTCAGAGCAAATGGTGGCTGTGGTTATGTCAGAAAACCAGAACTTCTCTTAAAATCCGGTCCAAATAATGAGGTCCATGATCCGAAACGGCTCTTATCAGTGAAAACCACCCTGAAGGTAGAAGAACAGATCATCTTTATTTGAGATAAGTGAATTATCTGCATATATTAGAGCATATGTAATAGGACTTAGCATTGTTTAATTTTCAGGTGAAAATATACATGGGAAGAGGTTGGCATTTGGACTTTAAACGTACACACTTTGATATATATTCTCCACCAGACTTCTATGTCAAGGTTGGCCTAATATATTTGCATTTGTTTTTTGGTTTAAGATGGATTTGTTTCAGTTTTAACTCCATTTCCATGTGATGTAGATTGGTATTGCTGGAGTTCCTGCAGATTCAGGAGTTAAGAAAACCAGGCCAATAGAGGATGACTGGGTACCAACATGGAATGATGAATTTGAGTTCCCATTGACAGTTCCAGAGATTGCATTGCTTCGTGTAGAAGTCCATGAGTATGATATGTCAGAGATCGATGATTTTGGTGGACAAACTTGCATTCCTGTTTCAGAGCTCGGAACAGGAATACGAGCAGTACCTCTTTACAATGAAAAGGGAGAGAAATATCCTTCTGTTAAACTACTTATGCGCTTCGAGTTTGTAAAATAATGTTTCACAATAGACTAGAAAATTGCACCTTTCATTGTATATCCGAAATATGTATTGGATCTTATAAATCAGTTATCAGACAAATCATCTCCTAAAGTTGGAGTTCTTTAAGTGCAAAGTTCAACTTTTTTGTCCTACCATTCTTGCTATGGACAAGCGAGGCTTGCTTAGTTGGGAGGGCGCCTCCATTTCCAAAGATTGTTAGAGGCAAGGGTAACCGCTGATGATCTCCTAGAAATAGGGGATAAAGGAACCATTCAAGTTATGCACTTGAAATTCCAAAATATTTGCATTTCATGAGATTAGTTAACGGTTAAGGACAGCTCGGTGCACAAGGCATCCCGTGTACACGCAGAGTCCAAGGGAGGGCCGCATCCTAAGGGTGTGATATAGACAGACTACTCTAATGCATTAGTTAATGGTTCACTTGTAAAAATGTGTTAATAGATTTGGAGCACCAGCAATCTTTTGTTATTAAGCAAAAAGAAGGCAAAAACAAAATGAGGAACACTTCAATTCACATAGTCTAACTTTCAGCTGCTTAATTATTATCATAATACACACCATCATGGGAAATTATGTCAACTTTCCTTCCCCACAACTTTAAGCAATACAAGCAATTGAAGTAAGTAATATGACACACCTCCTATGGTAGCATATTGTAACTTTTCAGGGCCTTCTACTGCTGGAAAATCGCTATCAGAAGCACGAGTAAATCCACCAACTAACCACGCCAAATTCTTGTATTCTCCCTTATGTAACTTTGAAATAGCCATCAATGACCTACGGATGCAGCCATAAAGTTCAGACTTGTCCAATATATATCTGAAACTAATGCACACTGGCAAAACTTCTAGCCTTATGTAGTTGAACAATTGAGCATACTTAAATTATACTGCAAACAGAAATAGAGTACATGTCAATCAATTAACTATGCATCAATCAAAAACCCAATGTGGTCCCATAGGTGGGGTCTGGGGAAGGTAGTGTGTACGCAAACTTTACCCCTACCTTGTGAAGGCAAAGAGGTTGTTTCTGATAGACCCTCGGTTCAAGCAATCAATTAACTATGCCTCAATTATCAATCGATTATACATCGATTACTAATCGACTCTCGGCCTGTATGTATAGGTGAATTTTTTTTTCAAAAAATGTGTATATACAGCATTGATTCTGAATCAACAAACATTAAATTGTAAATTCTTCTATGCTGATCCAGCCTAAACAATGTCCTGCTAACTAAACAGCAAACAATGCACACCCCTATTATGCAACTCTGGGCACGGCCATTTCCCTGGACTCTGCGTGAATGCGGGATGTTTTGGGCACCGAGCTGCCCTATTCAAATATGGTAAACTTTCAAAAATCCAAATTGGAAGAAGCTAAATTACATTACGGCGACAGGCTGCTTCAGAAAATAAATGCAGGTGTATCCACTTCCTTGAACACCTATTATAGTATTTCTACAGAATTTAAAAAGAATACTACAACATTTACACATATGTAAGAGATGTCAGCACTGTATTTAATCCTAGGTCCGATTCAGGTCATCAGCCTATAAATTGATGAATGAAAGCAATAGCTTGATGAATTGATCTTATCTTCTCTACGATGACAATGTAAAATCGTAAAAAAAAATTAAAAAATTTACACAAACAAATTACCTAAATATAACTACAGATAACTTGCTATAACAGGTAAAAAAATGTTGTTACTATAAAAACTCCTTGTACTGTCATTGTATATAACTTAAATCCTGATTAATGAGGATACTTACCTGAGTCCTTCCCCACAAGCCACAAGGACCTTAGCATTATCCTTATCAGGAATTTGCTGTTCAACTTGCTTAACAAAATCATCGTTAATCACTGTAAAATTCTGGCCAGTCCAAGCCCCAATATAACCAAAATGAACCCATTTCTTCAACAAAGTAATGGGACTATTATCCATGTCCTTTACAAAAAGTGGCACGTGTAACGAACCTGAAACACATGCTTTAGCTCTTTCCCATTCTGGCCTAATGTCAAGCAAAATATAACCTTCATCTTCAATGGCTGCAGCTGCTTCTTTTGGTAATATGGGACGGACTTTACCTGATTGTATTAGTTGTTGTCCGTTGACGGAAACTGCATTAATTCTAAGAATTGTTGAGCGTTGAGAGGCAGTAGAAAAAGATGGAATTTGGAGCTGTTTGTTATACTTTAAAATGGAGTATTGTAGTTGAATTAATGCCATTTTCTTTTTCACTTCCTTTCTTTTGCAGTTCACAGTCTGCACCTTATCGTGAAAGAACTTGTTTTGGACTTACCTTATCATGTTTTGATTTTTTGTTTTTGTTTATCAAATTCTTTCATCTATCTATATCTAATTATTATAAAAGCACTAATGTTTCACACTAAATATTGAACGACCAAAATATTCCTAAAATATTAGTAGACTTTTATGCCCTTTAGAAGATAAATTATTTGTTCAATAAAATAGTTTCATGTTAGGACAAAACTGTAACATTCAAAATCTATTCCTAATATGTATTTGAACGGAATCTAAAACCTATCAAGTGTCCTAGCTATGGTTGAAGTTTGAAAGTCATACTAATCCTACGCAGAGAAGAACAGTGTAAACCGATGACTATCACCTTTTTTATTGGAGTGGTTTGGGTGGCAAAAGGCGATGCATTCTGCTTTTAGCATTTGACAAGAGAAAAGTTGTTATATCGTACAATATAATGTAATTTACTTGTACAGTTCTCATTATATCTGCTCCTAAATATTTTATTAGTCTTGATTTTGTCCATGACAACAGTAATTACTATGAAGAAGCACACCCAAATATGCTAACAATAAACGAATTTCTCCATACGTGTTAGTTGTCAACTTTATTACGCCATATAAATTTTGCAATCTATAATTCACGAAGGATACACGTGCAGGGCACGTACATAGAGACTAGTTATTATAAAAGCATGAATACAATATCGGTTTACAAAAATAACCTTATAATATTAAACATAATAACTCATAATAAAAGGACATAACCGGAATTCAAGATATTAGCCTTATAATCCTATTAGTTTTAGGACATAATATTACATGTTAGTTATCCTACATGGTTACCTTTAAGAATTCTATTAATAACGAACAGTAGAGTCAATATTAGATACATTTCAATCCTTTCTATAGTATAAAACATTTCATCTCACTTAAAAGCTAAACTCCCAATTTAATTAATAGTGGTTGAAATTTTATCTGATATTAATATTATTTATTTTGAATAATAATTTGTTTTTGGAATACATAAAGTCGGTCAGTGCACCATGCACATGAAAAAGAAAAAACATAGCCTTATAATAATTTGAATGTATACTTAATATTTATCTTAGTCCTTAGACCCTTTAGTTGAACTACACAAATATCAATTTTCTATTTCTCTCACCATTATATGTACTTCTTTTTGTAGTTACACATTTATTTATGATCCGAGTGCCATCGATATTTTGGCGTGAAAACTTACCAATGGTAGAGAAAAATAAGACACGGCAACAAAGAAGCTTAGTCCTAATCCAACTTCTTTTTTGTCCTAATTTTATATGTTGACCTTAAAGTATTAACTATAATTTTTTTGAGATTTTTTCTTTCCTATACCAAATATGAAACCTTATTACCAAAAATGTGCATAGTTTCTAATTTACCCGCCATGTCCACATTTTTTCTACAGTTATTATACCAATCATTAAATACTAATTAATAGTAGCTGAATCTTCCTAATTTGTCGAGCTAAAATTGAGGAACAGAATATTCTAAAAAGATTTGGCGTAAATCAGATCAAATCATATTCTTCCAGATATTCCTATTTAGGCGCGCTACAATTATGGAAGTAAATATTCTTCCAGATATTTTCCACCATTGATAGCCATTAAAAAGATTGAAAGCTTTGAATTCAAATTTGGGTTTTCAAAAATCATTATTTGTTTGGATTAGGTGTTGTTGAAAATAATCGGGAATATGGTTTGGAGTTTATATCTCAATTTTGAGGGGTATTGGTGAAGATTAGACTTGGTTTTGACTGAATTTCAGATTGAAACTCGAAGAAGAAGAAAAGGAAGAAGACATATTTCCAGAAATTGTAGATAAATTGTAGAATTGTAGATAAATTGTAGGTTGGGAAGACTAAAACTTCTACAAATCTTCATAAAAAACGCAATTATGTCGAAAATGCCAATTATGCTACAATTGAAATGAGAATTGTGATATTAAAATTCAATGTATCCAATTTGTAGATATCTTGTAGATAAATTGTAGATTATTTGTATTCTGATTGTAGATGCATTGTTTTCTGTTTTCACAAATCCAAAACGACTAAAACTTCTACAAAATCTTCTGCAAAAAACAGCTTACAATTTATCTACAATTTTTCTACAGTTTATCTATAATTTATCTACAATTTATCTACAATTTCTGCAATATGTCTTCTTCTTCTTCTTCTTCTTCTTCTTCTTCTTCTTCTTCTTCTTCTTCTTCTTCGAGTTTCAATCTGAATTTCAGTCAAAACCAAGTCTAATCTTCACCAAAACCCCTCAAAATTGAGATATAAACTCCAAAACATATTCTCAATTATTTTCAACAACACCCTATCAAAATAAATAATGATTTTTGAAAATCCAAATTTGAATTCAAAGCTTTTTAATGGTTGTCAATGGTGGAATTGCTGCTCTCTTGTCTCTTTGAAGGTTTGTTCTTCTTCATTGAGAAAATTTGAAGCTGAAGGTAAATGTGTGTATGAACTTTGAAGATTTGACTTCAATTTTGATGAACTTTGTTGTTATTCATTGATGAAATTCAACTGGAATAAAATGGGGAACCAACTTTGTTGAAGGGTTTTTTCAATTTTCTGTGAATTTAGAGATAGAATTTGGTTTCAGAAGATGAAAAATGGTAAAAAGAACGTGGGTATAGGTAAAACGTGGGTGGGACTGAGGGGTTAGGAGAAAGAAACGTGCAGATTCCTTTAATTAAGGAGTAAAAAATGTACAATTAATTATACCCTTAATTAATTATGGTATAAAAGTAATAATTTGGTATACTAAGTGTAATTAAGTCAAACCTTAAATATTGAGGGTAATAAGGTTTCCTATGTGGCATAGGAATGTAAGAATCTCATTTTTTTTTCGTACAGAATTTTCTAATGGACTTTGAGTACGTGTTGGACAAAATTGTAACTTTGAAACCTGTTCCTAATATGAAATTGCATAGAATTGTAATACCAATCAATTACTATCCTCTAACCTATTGTGGTAAAAATTAAATTATTTCTTCAATACAATACACAAAAATCGTAAACTAAACAGATTCATCTTAAAAGTCAAATAACTCCAGGGTACAGTTGTCATCAAAATTAATTCACTTTTTAGTTTGTTTTGTCCGTATATTTTATCCATGATTTGTTTTATATTTGTTCAGGTTTGTTTTAGAACAAAGACTAAAAAGTCATGTGAAGTCCAAGTTAAAATATCTAATCACTGAATCTACTTTTTTCCCTTTTTACAAGAATAGTTATATATTACCAATATAGATGATTCTTATGAAATTAATTTTATTAAATATTCGTACATATTATTAATAAAAATTTAATAGACAAAGTTTTATTAATTTTAAAATCTTAAATATTAAAAAAGTTTAACATAAAAGGTTATAGTCCAAAAATAGGTTATTACAGTTATATCCCTTCCCATAAAGTGTTTTAATTTAATATTTAGGTCTATTTTAGTCTACCAATATTGTATTCATACTTTTACAATAATAATAATAATAATAAATATAATATAATAATATATAATATAATATAATATAATATACGCTCTCCTTTTTCTACATTGATTTGGAAGGCTTAATAAAATTAATTTCATAAGAATCCTCAATATTGGTAATACATTACCAATCTATAATATTCAATACCAAGAAAAGGTCAAAGAAATTCTAAACGAACTGCATAAAGCGTTGAAATTGAGAAGAAAATCCCCACGATAATTGATCTCGCCCAACTATGCCTTATAAAAGGACACGCGGACGTTGCAAATATAACCTGAGTATTTAAGCCCAGAGTCGAATCCACAGAGAATTAACCTATCAATTACTTTTGTTGGATTTATTAAATTCTTTATAATCAACTTCCCCAAACGTTGTAAACAATAGTTGATGGTATTTCTAATGACTAAGACTGAAAGTAAATAAACAGTTGTAAACTAAATATGCTTGGGTTGTAAACAATAATGAGAAGGTTCTAAGGTAGTGATTTCCCCTATTGATGGAATCCCTTCCGGTTATGTTTCATATAGATTCACCAAACCATCTTTATCAATCATGAGCACTCTTTTTACCGTAAATCTCTCCCGAGTAATCGCGATAATTTACTAGACGCACTCTCCCGAGATACGCTAGCTGACTTTGTTTATTATAGCTCACTTTAGATTGCACCCAAGGCTTCGTTATCCCTAATCCCGCCTTTAAACCCGCGGTTATAGATCCCTCTTATACTTTGGGAGTGGTATTGTTCAACAATTACCTAAATATGCACTCTCTTCCGAGTTATGCACAGCTAATTGAGGATCCTGTCAATTAACTACAACGAACACGTAGTTGAACAAATAAAGATTAACTGGCAAACTATATTAACATAATCAAGAAGTTCATCCTTCAATAGGTCCCATCAAAACCTTATACTAAAGTATTTAGCTACTCATAACAATGTAAGGATAAACTACGAAAATATTCATAATCGAAAAATAGCAAGAAAAAGAAGAGATAAAGAACTATGATGTTTTTGGGTGATCTCTCACACTTGTGTATCTTGCAAAAGTATTCTCCAAAACAAGTCTGCCCTAATGTGGCCGAATTTCTACTTCTTATAAGGGTTTTACACCAAGTTTTCCCGACTTGACACTTTAGTCCCTGACTTTTCCGCGTTCTGCCGCGGTCCCACTGCGGTTACGCCAGGACCGCGGCCAGAATGGTCCTCTGAATCTTTGGTAATGTTCTGCCGCGGTCCTGCCGCGGTTACGGTCTAACCGCGGCAGGCCAGGTTCAGCTCTGGTTTTGTCCCTTCGCTTGGTGCAATTTGTGGGTATTGTATGATTGGCCTCCTTTTCTCCGTAATTGATCCCAAAAGTGCTCCACCAACTTCTTTCATTGGATATAGCCTGCAAAGCATGAAAAGCACTAATCAGAGCATTTGGGTTATCGCTTTTTACCATAAAGCTATACAAAAATATGGTTTTTTAGGGTCTAATTATAGTCTAATTCACCTATTATCAATAATATACTATTATGTTATATTTGAACTGCTTTCCTACTCAAATAATAAATTTTTAATTATTAATTTTTTGTATACTATATAAAAATATACCAAATTGTTAAAGAACAACTAATTTTTTTTTAAGAATATAAACGTGTGAGAAAAGAAAGAAAAAGGTTGGTAAGAGTCAATACCACTAATATAATATTAATAGACCAAAATAGCTTTAAAAGATTAAATGAAAGAACTCATAGGGAAAGGGCATAACTGCAATAACCTATTTTTTGGACTACAATATTATCCATGCTAATTTTTAATATTAAAAATTTTAAAATTAATAAAATTTTGTCTATTAAATTTTTATTAAAAATATATAGGAAGGTTTAATAATATCAATTTCATTAGAACCCTCAGTATTGGCAATACATTACCACTTCATAATGTCCAGTACCAAGAAAAAATAAAAATAATATTAAATGAACTGCATAAAGAGTTGAAATTGAGGAAAAACGTATCCCCACGATAATATATTTTTATATTATATTTGAACTATTTTCCTACTCAAAATATTTTTTTTTAATCAAATTTTCGTGTAATACTGAAAAATACCCAATTATTAAACAATAACTAAGAAAATTTAAGAATATAAATGTGTGAAAAAGAGAAAAAAAAAGTTGGTAAGAGTCAATATCACTAATGATTCTACAAACATAAAGATCAAAAGTGAAATATCATATCAATCTTTTACTTTTTCAAAATAAAAATTTATGATGGATAAATTATAATTAAGATTAAATATTCAAAATAAGAGATGAACTAAAATTAAGATCTGAATCAACATAGAACAAATTATTTTTTATGTTAAAATTAAATAATTAGATCTTTTAATTAATTATTTAGCAAGAGAATCCGATTCAATTATTTTTTGAATTCATCATATGAGTAAAATTCTTATTCAAGTTTTAAAAAAAATCTTGGGATACACAATTTTATTTCATAAAAAGAGCGTTAGAGATTTAAAAAACTTGAACACAAAGTAAAAAGGTTAGTATAACTAAGAATTAAAATGCTATACAAGTATCTGAGGAAGTACAATCAAAGCTAAATCCTAAACAAGAACAAGCTTTCAAGACAATAGTATAAAGAGTCGGCTCTGGTATAGCGAGATTATTCTTTATAGATGCCTCAAACGGAATTAAAATAATATTTCTATATCATGCATTACTTGCAAATATCATATCAAGAGACATGATAATGTTTGCAATAATAGCAAGGGGCGTACCAACAAAGATTTTATTGTGAGGTCACCCACTGTAGATTTGATATAACTCTTCAAATAAATTAAATAACCATCACAAATATATCAAAGCAGATCAATGATGCTAAATTTATTAGGTAAGTAAAATTGATGATATGGGATGAAGCATTTATGGCTAAGTGTCAAAGGATCGAAACAATTGTCTGGAGTTCTAGAGATATATGGGATATTAATGAAGCATTTGGTGAAAATTAATGGTTTGGGAGGTGATTTCTGTCAAGTACTACCAGTAGTTCCAAAATCGACAAAGGCGGAGACTGTAAAAGCTAGCTTGCCAAAGTTATACTTCTGGCCACAAATGAAAAAGATTCAACTGACAAGAAATATAAAGTAAGAACAGATTCGGTATTCAGTGTCTTCTTGCTTCGTGTCATAAACGAAGAAGAGCATCCAATAAAAGATGATTTGGTTCTTCCTGAATACTTGGTTTTCAACCCCAATGATAATAGTATTGCATTAATAAGATAATTATATTTCTATCAATAGATCAAAACACAATTTGTGCAAATCGCATGCTAGAATTAAAAAGCAACGTTAGCTAGCAGAAATGAATATGTTGATCAACTAAATAAAAGGTTGGTTGCAAAAATTTATAGTAAAAACAAAATATTTTTCAGTTTTTTACTCAACAGAAAATAATACCAATAATTACTACCAATACTTAAATACTTTAATGTCAAATGACCTTCTACCATACATGTTTGTTGCCAAGTTTATTATTTCTTACGTATGTTAGTGCCATTGTATATATAATAGACTAAGTTAAAATTGATCTTCCATTATATATAGGTTGATTTTGAAAATATGTCTGTCATGCTACTGAAAAACTTAGATAAGCTGAATAACTTTTGTAATAACACACAGATGGTATATAGAATTTTTGACAATAACGTCATACATGAAAAATTTATGATATTGGTCAATGTGCTTCTAAGTATATTCTTATCCCTGAATTCAACTTTGGTCTTCCGGATCTAAGGAATATCTTTTTAAATTTGTGTGAAATTAATTTTAGTATGTTTATGTTTTACAAATATAATAAATAAAGTACAAGGACAAACATCCTAAATATTGAACTATATTTACCGCAGTATGTTTCTTGCACGAACAATTGTATGTTACACTTTCAAGAGGGATATCAAGATCGACAACCAGAGTTCTGGTTAAGGCAGAGCAACTAAATCATTAGGAGGAAACATACACACACAAAAATTTCGTCCACAAAGAAGTGTTCAGTAAGATACCATCATATTAAATACTTTTAAACTATACTCCCTCCGGTTCACTTTAATATTAATATGGTTAATTACATTATTAATTAATATTAAAAGTGAATTCCTTAATAATATTTTTCAGCATTTAGATGATTATTTTATTATTATATATAAAATTTCTTTCATTAATTAAATTTTACTATTCCTTCATATAAATAAATATTTAAACCATCACGTGCCATTATTAACGTGCAACGCACGTTCATAGATACTAGTTTAATAAAACAGAGAGATGAATGAGACAAATAGAAGGCTCAGAATAAATGAGTTTGAGTTTGGGAGGGCCAGAATAGAGTCCATTAAAAATAATTATTTAAATAAAGATATTTTATAATATACATGATATATTCTTGAAATTTATGCTCAATTATATTATATATATTCCATGCACGACTTAACATAGCTTATTTTACCCTATACAGATAGTCCCCCTGCTTTCCGGTGACATAACTTTGTGTCGTCGGAAAGTTGGTTGAAACATAATAATATAATTGAGCATAATTTCAAGAATATATAATGTATATTATAAAAATACCTTTAATTAAATAATTATTTTTATATTACGTGCATGGAATATATATTTTACAACCTTTATTTTCTTTCATTCTGAACTGTGTAAATAAAAATTTTGAATTTTTATTGTTAATACTAAAAAGTTTAAAAAAATAAAAAGAAGATAAATATTTATAGTTTAGAGAGTAAAATAGGTATTTGGAAGTCCAAAATTTGAAAAATCTAGTTGAGTGACCTTCTGAGTGTAATAGGCATAGTTTAGTGACTTTGTTGTTACAAACGAAAGAAAAGTGACTTTAGGAGATAATTTGGTAGTTGAGTGACCATTTGAGTAATTGGCTCGCTAGAATATATACTTTTCTGCCCCGTTACATTGCGAAATCTTTATTGTAAAGAGTACAACATGCGATACGAAAAGTACAAGTGAGCCACTAAAAACACATAAATAATCCTCTTAATCTTTTTTTTTTTTAAAATTACCTAGCAACCCTCCCTTGATTTCTCTTTTTTCTTTCTTAAATTCTTTCACTTAATAAAACAGAGAGATAGAATAAGACAAATAGAAGACTCAGAATAATAAGCCTGTTTGACCAAGTCGTAACTCAGAATAATAAGCTTATTTTAAAAAGTATTTTTTTCTCAAAAGTACCTTTGGTGAGAGACAGTTTATATTTGACTAATTAATTTAACAAGCACTTCTGAATAGTAATTAATGTTTGTCAAGCTTTAAAAAACTGTCTCCAAGTTTATTTTTCTCAAATGTACTTTGCAAAAAATTACTTTTGGAGAGAAACTATTTTTTTGTACTTCTCCAAAACTGCTTCTGCTTCTACTTAAAAATATATTTTCTTCTTCTAAAAGCTTGACCAAACACTTTAACTATGAAAAAAAAAGTATTTTTTTGGTTGAAAAAAAATACTTTTAACTTTGGAGAAGACAGGCTATAAATGACTTTGAGTTTAGGAGGGCCAGCATATGGACTTCCGCCCCGTTACATTGCGCATCTTTATTGTAAAGAGTACAACATGCAATTCGAAAAGTACAAGTGAACAACTAAACACATAAATAATCCTCTTAATCTTTCTTTTTTTTAAAAGGGAAACTTACACAAATGTCCCAAACAAATCTCAACTTACCAACCTCTAGCCATTAATCATAGACTTACCAAAACTAGCCAACAAAAATTGAAAAACCAAATAATAGGGTTCTTTCTCTCAAAGATCACATGCAAAAATCACCTTCCATATTTTTAAGCGTGATTAGCAACACTAGATACAAGACCGAAAGGAAATTTTATGGATGCGGTAGCAAATAAGGTGATGAAATACAAAAAATATACAATATTCCAAAAATCTAAACAAAAAAGGAACTTTTTCAATGGGTATAGTTGAAATTCATTGAAAATATATAGATAAGTCAATATACAAAATTTGAGGAGGATTGAAGGTTATTTGGATTGGTTTTGTATCAAAATTCGTAATTAAATCGAGTTCAAAAAAGTCTTCTGCCACACATGTATCAAACGTGTATCACGCATGTATCTCACACACAGGTATACATGGATATACATGTGATACACAATAGATACAAATATGATACATATGTGATACACAAATGATACACAATGTGATACACATATCATATTTTTCATGTTCAGTTTTTACGGAATTTTCAATTCAAACCACCTCAAAGCTTCACCAAATCATCCCAAAACTGATATTCAAGCTCCTTAAGTTGTGCCCATCTATTCTAATAACACCCACTCAAAACAAAGTAAACATTTGATATTGTTTTGCTACAAATAGCTAATTGGCTAATTTGGCTAATATTAGTAATATTTTATCAACTGGCCAATTTTTGTAATGAGCTACCTATAAATGGACATAGCTGGTAATTTTTCTTTTTTAAAACCTGCAACCCTCCCTTAATTATTATTTTTGAATTGGCAATGTAAAAATTAATAATTTAGAGATTGTAATATAAGAATTATTTCTGATAGGATAGCTAGTCTGGTGTGAATATACCGAGTATAATTTATTGCATTTTACTTTCTAAAAAAATAAATATGTGTTGCGGAGGAAAAAGAAGATATAATGTCACGACCCAATTTAGGATCATGATCGGCACTTAGGAGCAAGTGCCCCTAAGTAAGCCTCATCGATATGTTACAGAAAAACGGACAGGATTTTTCTTGTTTTTTGACTATCCAAAAAAAAAAATCTGCCTCAAAACCAACAACCAAACATCCTAATATCAATCCAACCAACAATAGCTTTATCAATTACCACAACAAGTCTCAACTATTAATAATTCACCTACTAACAGCCAGAAATATTAATTTATCTCCAAATTCGATAAGAAAGTGCAATACTCATCATAAGCCTATAAAAACGAAAGAATACTCATGACACTAAAAGAATAACTATAGAGCGACTCTAAGAGTTCAAAGAAAATGTGATAACAATAAATAAACTCTTCGCCCACGCAAACAAGTGAGGGGCTCACCACGAACTATCAACTCGTGTACTCTAATCAACGAAATTCTTGCTTGCGTCAACAGCGGTCTGAAAAAAATAGCGGAGAGTGAGTCGCTAGTGTAGTGGTGGAAAAAAGACATGACACGTGGACTATCAATAAGGTGACAGGGCATGGTACGTGGAACATCGATATAGTGACAAGTGGGCATTCTTAATAAGATGAGTTAAAGAATGTGGAAAAGGTACAGGAGAAACACCCACGGAGTTATACTGAGAAAAAAGTCGGGCCTGACAGTTGTAAAAGGGGAAATAAGAACTAAATGAATAAAGGTTGTAAAGAAGGGAAGATACACGAACCTGTCACAAAAAAGGAAGGGAAATCGGTACAGTTACAAGAAGTCTTTAGCCATAAATATTTTCGTTACAGTTGTATATGGTAACAGGCAATCAAGGCAATTCATACCATTAGTGAGCCTGAATTAAGTAAGGGAACCGTTATAATTGGATGCTCCTATATAAGGACTGAAATCTCATTTGTAATATCATCAGACAATTATTAAAATTTATGCAATCATTCTTTACTTTATTCTCAAAGTTCTAAATCGTAATTTTAGGAGTGATTACCAATCTAGTTCATATTTTTTTGTCAATTATTTCCATTCCTTGATTTATTCTTCAAATTGTTGGGAAAGTGAAGTAAATCTTGGTTATCAGTAACCCGATTTCTTTTAGATATTGACTTTGACCGAGAAATCTTTTTTGGGTTAAACAAAGTGGTTCCGTTATCGGAAATCTGATAATCTGTTCACTTTCCAAACTCTATTTTTTAACAACCAAGTATGTCCACCGTTAACGACAAAAACCAGCTGAACCAGCAAAGTAAAACTCCACCACACCACACACCTACAGGCTCCCTCAATAATCCCGTGGAAGTTCACCTGAAATGTCTGCTTCGTGCGATGATGATCAGCAGGGAGACGACCAAACCGTGGAGCAGGATGCTCTAAAGCAATTGATTGCGGAACACATGAACAGTGCACTATAGGATTTTTCCAGAGGATTACCCAATGCGGCGCAAACTCCTCCCCAATTAATACAACAACTTTGAAGAACCTGCGTTTAGGGCTTGATAATTCTGGAAGTGGAGAAATTCCCAATGAATCTCGTGATGGAGGGTCAGGTTTACCAAATAATTCTAATTTACAAAGTTTAGTGCTAACTTTGCTGAAACAGTTGAAGGAGCAAAACGATCGTATAGAGCAAATACCTGGCGTGCCTCCCGTGATCAAATGTGTGGATATTGACAAGTATTCACAAGAACCCTGGAAGCCAAGTGCAACACCTTTACCGATTCCCAAAAAGTTTAAAATGTCTGATATTCCCAAATATGATGGAACAACTGACTCTCGAGATCACGTAACTACGTTCACTATCGGCGTGAAAGGATATGATTTAACCAAGCAGGAAATCGAGTCACTTTTGGTTAAAAAGTTTGGTGAAACACTCACAAAAAGAGCGTTAACATGGTATTCTCTTTTACCTGAAAATTCTATTGATTCTTTTGCTGAGCTTGTGGATTCATTTATAAAAGCACATTCGGGAGCTCAAAAAGTTGAAAAAAGGATAGAAGACATCTTTAAGGTTAAACAAGGGAGTACAGAATTGCTTAGGGATTTCGTAGATAGATTCTAGCAGGAGAGGCTGATGTTGCCTCGGGTACCTGATACCTGGGCGGCTATGGCATTTGCGAGAAACTTGAACGAGAAAAGTTTAGAAGCCACGAGGAGGTTGAAAGAAAGTTTGCGAGAATTTCCCGCAACAACTTAGAACGATGTGTACAATAGGTACAATATGAAGCTGCGGATAGAAAAAGATACGGTCGCACAGCCAAGGGCCAATGAAAGACCATGTTTGAGACGTTAAGAATTCGAAAAGAGGTCCAGCAAAAACAGGTACGAGCTGTCATGACCCAAAATCCACTAAGGGTCGTGATGGCGCCGGACACCACTATCAGGCAAGCCAACCAAATACTTAATTAAATTCTCGTTTTAATACTCTTGAAATCTATGATTTTCCTTCAAATTTATCAATTTAAAAAGATAATTGTCTCAAATCAAATTAAATGATAAGCGATTGATACAAAGTACTTTATAACCATCCCAAAACCTGGTGTCACAAGTGCATGAGCAATTTCTAAGAAATTGAATAAAGTACAACAGCTGTCCGGAACACAAATTGGACAGAAAGTAAATAAAACTCTAAGAGAGACTACACTAGATGCGGGTCGCCTCGAGGAAATACAACTCGCTTAGTCTCCGGGTCGTCCGTGCTGCTACGCCCAATAGGCCAGTAGAAGTACCTGTACCTGTGCAACAAAATGCACAGCAAGTGTAGTATGAGTACGAAAACAACGTGTGCTCAGTAAGTATCCCGCCTAATCTCGAAGAAGTAGAGACGAGATGGCAACTTCGACACTTACTAAAGGTCCAGTAATAATATTATTAATGCGATGAGACACGGATTTATTAAGAACAACAGTAAAATTCAAATGAGTCACTAAACAAGTGAAAGTTCCTTTTTATTTAAAGTCTCCGGATTCATAATCCATTAATTAACAATTATCTCAAGTCGGGAGAGCCAATAAATCTCAAGGGAAGCAATACAAGCATGCGCAATTCATGCCGAGGTCGTACGGCCCGATCGAACAGAAATGTAAACTGTGCACTGCCGAGGGTCGAGCGGCACGAACCATAGATGCATCTATTACCTCGCTCGCGAATCACACATGCGACGCGGTCAAATTTAACTAAACAATCACCCTGCTCGCAAATCATACATGCGACGCAGGTACACATAG
Organism: Nicotiana attenuata; assembly: GCF_001879085.1. Taxonomy (NCBI): domain Eukaryota; kingdom Viridiplantae; phylum Streptophyta; class Magnoliopsida; order Solanales; family Solanaceae; genus Nicotiana; species Nicotiana attenuata. Next base: position 42,309,800 of record NC_031998.1, read on the forward strand.
AAATACATGCTCAAACAGCAAATTAAGAATTTATCGGGGAACATTTATCAGAATAAAAGCCAATTCTCTTTTAATGATTTAAGAAAATGAAGTTTAATCCTCTTAGAAATTCATTTAACAATTCGATAAGATTTAAGAAAATCAACTGTCAACAAGATCACAGATATTCCAAGTATAGCATGCTTTTTGGGTCCTAGACTACCCGGACTTACACATATTAGTATCTACGCACAGACTCTCGTCACCTCGTGCGTACGTGGCCCCCACAAATAGGAGCACATAACCAATTATTCCACCTATGGGACAATTCCCTCTTACAAAGTTAGAAAGGAGACTCACCTCGCTCCGAAGATCCATAACCGGCATTCCACGCCCTTCCGAAGACTCGAATCGATGCTAAATGCTCCAAAGCTAGCCAATAATTACGCAAATCCATTAATATATGCTCAGTTACTCATTACAATCTAATTTATAACAATTTCTAACCCCGGTCGAAAAGTTGAAAAAAACGCCCTCGGGCCCATGTGCCCGGATTTCCAAAATTTTCGAAGAATAAGTTTACCCATAGCCTCACGAACTCAAATATATAGTTTACTCTCAATTTCATACCCAAAATCGTGGCCAAATTCCAAGAATATCAATTTTCTAGGTTTTCCTCAAACCCCCAAACTTCTACCAATTTACATGCTAAAATCCATACATAATCGATATATTTAACTCAAGATAAGTGGGATTAGCTTACTTTGTCGTTGATGATAAAAAAACCCCACTTGAAGCTCTCCAAAATCGTCCACACCCAATGAAAAATGGGGGAAAATACCAACCTCCGATTTTAAAAGAACCTTCTGCCTCCAGCACTTCCGCACCTGCGGTCACACGACCACTTCTGCGGTTCCGCAGGTGCGGTCCCTGTACCGCTCCTGCGGTTTCTCTCCAGGCTGCCCTTTCCGCTTTTGGGCCTCAGCACCCACAGGTGCGGTCCCGCTTCGCGGCGAGATGACCGCATCTGCGGTCCCAGCTCTCCCCCGCCAATACCGCATCTGCTACCACAGGGCCGCTTCTGCGGCTCCGCACCTGCGGCCCAAGTCTCGCAGGTGCGGTTATACCAGCAACCAGCAACTTCAGCCTTTCAAAAATTCCATTTTTGATCAGTTAACCACTCGGAATCCACCCGAGGCCCCCGGGACCCCAACCAATCATACCAACCAGTCCCAAAACACATTACGAACTTTCTCGAGGCCTCAAATCATATCAAACAACGCTAAAACCACGAGTCGACCTCCAATCCAAGCTTTATGAACTTTAGAATTTCAAACTTCTACTTTCGATGTTTAAACCAATCAAATCACGTCCGATTGACTTCAAATTTTGCACACAAGTCATATTCGACTTTACGGATCTACTCCAACTTCCGGAATCGGATTTCGACCCCGATATCAAAAAGTCCACCTCTGGTCAAACTTCTCAAAAACCTTCAAATTTCTATCTTTAGCCAAATGACTCCAAAATGACCCACAGATCTCTGAATTTACTTCCGATCGCGCTCCCAACACCATAATCACCATACGGAGCTACTCCCAGACTCGAATTCCCAAATGGACGTCGATAACACTGAAATGCACTTCAACCCAAACTTATAAAATTTCTTCCAAAATAGGCGCCAAAACGCTCCCGGGTCATCCAAAACCCAATCCGGGCGTACGCCCAAGTCCTAAATCATCATTCGAACCTGTTGGAGCCTTCGAATCCCAATTCCGAGGTCGTTTACTCAAAAATCCAATCCTAGTTGATTTTTTCAACTTAAAGCTTTCGAAATGAAAATTCTCCTTCCGAATCAACCCCGAACTTCCCGAAATTCAATTCCGACCACGCGTACAATTCGTAATACCTAAAATGGAGCTGCTCATGGCCTCAAACTGCTGAACTACACGCTAGGGCTCAAAACAATCGGTCGGGCCGTTACACGAGCCGTACATGGGACCTGCAGGGCGAGACTCTCTATCTAAACAGGAGAATGCACGATTTGATTCAAGATCAAGACAAAAAGATATGAGTTCTTCATCCAAGTTCAAAAATGAGCGGGATGCCCACAGCAATGATTCCAATACGCAAGCAAGAATAGGGGATTAAAACTTCAACATCAACACCTCCGAATGAATGGTTGTTTTAAGAGGTATGAGGGATAAGGTGCGTCGGCCAAAAGAAATGAGATCAAATCCGAACAAAAGATTTCTAGTGAGAGTTTCATAATGATCATGGCCATAAAATAGCAGATTATAGGATTTTTCAAGGAGAGGTCGAACATTTATTGAAGCAGCACTATCTTACTGATCTGTTTAGTAAGAAAGGGAGACAATCATACATGAAGAACAAACAGGAACCTCCAAAACCTCCATCACCAAAAAGAACAGTCAACATTATAACTGGAGGAGATGAGGTTAATAGAGTAACATATACAGCCGCGAAAAAGACATCAAAAGTCACTATCACTCACGAAAAGCGAGTTCGGCAAGTCTATGATGGTGACGGTATAACATTCGATGATGAAGACGCGGACGGCTTGATGATTCCTCACAACGATGTACTGGTAATATCATTGTTTGTACATGAAAATAATGTAAAATGAGTTTTGGTCGATCCAGGTAGCTTAGTGAACATCATTTTACTTAGGGTGGTGAATGAAATGCAAGCTAATGATAAGGTCATACCAAAAGCACGGTGCTTGTCTGGGTTTGATAATTCAAGTGTTGTTACGAAAGGGGAAGTTGTACTTACCACATTTGCAAAAGGGGTCGTCAAGGATACAAAGTTCCAGGTGATAGATGCGGACATGGCCTATAATATAATTCTGGGAAGACCATGTATTCATGATATGGACGTTGTCCCATCCACATTGCATCAAGTTATCAAATTTCCTTCATAGTAGGGAATCCGTCGAATTCATGGAGATCAACAAGCTTCACAAAGTATCAACTCAGTGGTGATCGCGAGCACGGTAGCCAATGATGCATATGCAAAATAGCAATTACAGAATTCAGTTGAGGACACTGCTGCGAAAACCTCAAATGAAGACACGTAAGGACAGACTGATGTCGACTCGAGACCCAATGTCATTCAAGAGCTAGAGGAAAATGAGAACATTAAAACAACTATCGAGGAGCTCGAAGCTATAATATTATTTGTCTAGTGGATAGACAGAAAATTTTACATCGGAGCAAATTTGAGCCCAAAAATGAAAGGTAAGTGAATTGAATTTTTACGTGCTAACGCAGATTGCTTTTCTTGGTCGCACTCAGATATGACAGGTATACCACCGGAGGTGATGACTCACAAGTTGAATGAGGATCCATTATACCCACCTGTCAAGCAGAAGAAAAGGAAGTAAGGATCCTTCAAAAATCAAGTGATCGAGGATGAGGTACAAAAGCTCTTAAAAATTGGTTCAATACGAGAGGTAAAGTACCCTGACTGGTTAGCTAATACCGTTGTGGTTCTAAAAAAGAATGGAAAATGGTGAGTTTGCGTAGACTATGCTGATTTAAATAAGGCTTGTCCTAAAGATTCATTTCCTTTACCGTATATAGATCAGTTAATTGATTCTACTACAGTTCATGAACTTTTAAGTTTTTTTTTTATGCATATTCAGGATATAACCAAATAAAAATGGACCCTCTGATGAAGAAAAAACTTTGTTTATCACAGACAGGGGGACTTATTATTACAAAGTCATGCCATTTGACTTGAAAAATGCTAGAGCCACATATCAAAGATTGGTGACAAAAATATTTCAAGAACATCTGGGAAAAGCCATGGAAGTCCACCTAGACGATATGTTGGTCAAGTCAACACAGGCGGGGGATCATTTTCAACACTTGCTAGAAACCTTTGAGATTCTCCCCAAGTATAATATGAAGTTAAACCCGAAATAATGTTCTTTTGGCGTGGCTTCAAGTAAGTTTTTAGGTTTTCTTGTTTCTAACAGAGGTATTGAAGTGAATACCGCATAGATCATAGCTATTGAGGAAATACCAGATATACTCACGAGCAAGAAAGAAGTGCAAAGATTAACATGCAGGATAGCAGCTCTGGGAAGATTTATATCAAAGTCATCAGAGAAAAGTCTTAAATTCTTTTCATTTCTGAAAAAGCAAAATCAATTTGAATGGACTGACGAGTGCCAACAAGCTCTCAAGGACCTAAAGTCGTATCTATCAAATCCGCGTTTGTTGGCCAAACCAAAAGACGGTGAAAGATTGCTCATTTACCTCGTTCTGTCAGAAGTAGCGGTAAGTGCGTTGTTGGTACGAGAAGATAAAGGTAAACAATCTATAATTTATTATGTTAGTAAGTTTTTACTAGATGTTGAGGCACGGTATCTGCACCTAGAAAAGCTTGCTACATTAATTGTTGCATCTAGGAAGTTACGACCTTACTTTGAATGTCATCATATTTCTGTTATAACTGCTTTCCCCCCTAAGAAACATACTGCATAAACAGGAATTATCAGGTAGATTAGCTAAATGGGCAATAGAACTCAGTGAGTGTGATATCATATATCAGCCTAGAACTGCAATAAAATCGTAGGTGTTAGCAGATTTTGTAGTGAATTTTAGCACGAAATAAGTTCCTGAGGCAGAGAAGGAACTACAGGTGTTTACTGGAGCTAATCCGGGGACTTGGACCCTATTTACTCACCGTTCCTAATATGTTAAAGGAGCAGGTTTAGGAATTGTTTTAATTCCACCCTCAGGTGAAGTCATAAGACAAGCAATAAAATGTTATCCCACACTAACAATGAGGCAGAGTATGAAGTTGTGATTGTATGCTTGGAATTCGCACGAACACTTGGTATCGAACAAATTGTGATCAAAAGTGACTCGCAACTGGTGGTTAATCAAATGCAGGGGACTTGCATGGCAAGAGAGACGCGAATACAGCAATACCTGGAAAAGGTACGAGAATTGCTTAGACAATTTCAGACATGGAAAGCCGTGCAAATACCTAGGGAGGAAAATGCAGAAGCAGACATGTTGGCAAATCTCCCATCTGTCGCGGATGTAACAAATGTAGAAAATGCCATTGTGATACATTTGTTTCATTTAGCACTCAATCAAACCAAGAGTGAGGTAAATTCCAATAATTTAACTTGGGATTGGAGAAATAAATTTGTGAACTTTTTGCAGTATGGTATCTTTCCTGAAGATAAGAAGAAATCACAATTGCTACGGCTGAAAGCTTCCTGGTACTGCTTAATTTGTGAAAATTTGTATCGTAAAATGTTTGGTGGACTTTTAACACGGTGCCTCGGACCATCACAAACGGAGTACGTAATGAGAGAAGTACATGAGGGGAACTGCGGCAATCACGTCGGGAGAAGATCGTTGGTGGAAACATTAATAAGGGCAGGATATTACTGGCCAAAAATGGAAGAAGAAGCAGAAAAACTTTGTAGCCATGTGCAAATGTCAACGATATGCCAATAACATGCACCGACCGGCAGAGCTGTTGCATTTAGTTATTTCACCATGGCCATTCATGAAATGGGGCATGGACATCGTAGGGCCATTGCCTCACGCTAAAGGAAAGGTACCGTTTTTATTAGTTTTAACAGATTATTTCTCAAATGGGTAGAAGCAGGTGCGAGAAAAAGAAGTTAGGAATTTCATTTGGCAAAATATTATGTGCCGATTTGGAATTCCAAAGGAGATTGTATGTGACAATGGACCACAATTCATAGGCGCGAAAACCACATAATTCTTCCAAAGTTGGCAGATTAAACGAATTACTCTCGTACCTTATCACCTGCGGACAATGGACAAGCTGAATCGACAAATAAGGTTATCATCAATAACTGAAAGAAAAGACTGGAAGAATCAAAAGTCAAATGGCCAGAGATATTACCAGGGGTGCTATGGGCTTACCGAACAACAACAAAAATTAGTATGGGTGAGACTCCATTTTCACTTATATACGGAGCAGAAGCTTTGATTCCAGTGGAGATAGGTGAACCAAGTACGAGGTACACGCATGCCACTAAAGCAGCAAATAAGAAAGAGCTACGGGTAAATTTAGATTTGTTAGAAGAAAGGATAGAAGCAATATTAATTCGAATGGCAGCTCGAAAACAGATGATTGAACGATATTATAACAGGAAAGCCAATTAGAGGTATTTCAAGATTGGGGACTTCGTCCTCAAAAAGGTGTTCCGGTCAACAAAAGCGGGCAAATGCAGAAAAATTAAGTTCAAATTGGGAAGGCCCATACAGGGTTCGAGGCATCGCTGGAAAAGGAGCATACGAGTTGGAAACCATGGATGGCAAGGTATTGCCGTCGAACTGGAATGCTGTCCATTTGAATAAGTATTACTTCTAAATGAGTGTTGGCCCAAGATCAGTTGAAGTTTTGAAGAATGACAAACGAACTCAGTGAAGGACCAGGTTCATCTAAGGAGACACAGTTGTTATGGCCCATACACATGAGATGCACGTGAAGAAGATAAGTCCTTGAGATCAAGCAGCAATATCTTGATGAATATCTTCTGAACTGATCGAAAAGATTGCATATAGGATAAGGAGTTGAAGTCTCCTTATGAAAAGAGAATTACATCCGGATCAAGAATATGTATTAGGAGTTAGAGTTGTTCTTGGACTCGAATTGTCAAAGGATCCACAATTCGAGTTCTTATCAAACTCTGATTACTAACTCTATAAATATAACGATTGTTCTCTTTTACAGGTGTATGCACATAAGCAGAAGTTAAGCATATTTGAGAGCAAAAAGATCAAGTCTGATTTGCAAGCAACATATGCGAGATAGAAGTGTGCACGTCTGAAGCTACATGAACTAAGATAGAAGAACCAGTTTCATCATTGTGTTTATTCTAAGTCTAGTTCAATTGTAGTAGGTTTTCATATTGTACCTTTCAGCTTTCTTAGAAGCAATTGTATTAGGTACTCTGAGTATTCAAGTTAGAGTTAACTTGAAAGTGTCGCAACAGTTGAGGCTGTGTGCTACACTGGGATTAGAGTTAATCCTTAGGTTTACAAAGAGTTTTGTAAATGCAGTTTTTGGCTCAGCGATTTTAGTGGAGTTTGAGAAAATCCTACTGAGTAGTAGGTCGTGGTTTTTTCACCTTTTGAGCCAGGTGTTTTCCACGTATAAATCTCTGTGCACTTTACTTTCAGTATTTATTATTCCGCAAACTGCTATAGTTAGAACACTTAGAAGAACCAGGTTCTTCTAACGCGATAATTAGGTACCACACAAATCACCCCCCCTCTTGTGTGGTATTGATGTTTATAACAACACAATGGATTCACCAACTAAAGAACACAATGAACACATGTTATGGAGGTGTAAAGAGAAAGTAAACATTTGTTACGAGCTGGACATTTTTCTGCTATATTAGCTCCCAACTGCAATACACGACCATGCCACGAGCAACCACAATACTAGGACAAGGTGAGCTTCCTACTGCGGAATGTCCCAAGTGGACACGAAAGTTATGGAGACACAATATCTTCCTATGACGGGGATGTGAGGATCCCCAAATTTTCAGAGAGACTTTATGCACACGGTGACCATTTCGATTGACATGCACTCACGTGATAGGTGATAAGATATGCTCTTATGTTACTAGGCAGTGAGAAGCTTTCATGATGATATTCGCAAGAGAGTAGATTGACTGTTCAAACATATAATCCATATACATAACTGAGTAAAACAGTGGCTCGAGAAGGATCACAATGTTGGGATGCTTTGCATGGAACTTGACACCGCATAGGTAAAATTTACGACAGTGCATGTATAGGCTCAAGCGAATAGATTTTGTATATTTAAATAAAAGATTCTGTAAGAAATTCATCGGATATAGTCCCTTGGTGAGAATTTAGGAAAAACAAGTGGGAAGTATCAGTCCTAGAGTTGTAACTCAATTCAAGGGCATAATTATAGAACTTAATTCAACAAGAATGTAAATAAGAGAATTCATAATAGAGTATATTCACGAATAGTGCGTCTCGTCCAAAGAGTTGATACACACAGTGTTTTGTTATTCAACATCTTGTTAAGACCATGTTTATGAGAACTCTTCACTATGGGTGTACATACACAATGAGTAGAAATTTTCATTTGACTCACTTAACGATGTTAGGTTGATAGGG
>NC_031998.1:42321066-42343935 GCF_001879085.1 Nicotiana attenuata
AACCACAAGAGAGAGATACAAGAATGCAGATTGGTCAATGCATGTGCAAGATGGGGCTCAATCAGATTTTGAAAAGCAAGCCAAGTCTGGTCACTAGTTCCAAAACCAAGAAGACAGGTCAGGATGATCATGGGTCTTCAGGAACAAACTAGAATAGACGATGGAACTGAACAAGGAACAAGCAAAGATTTGGTAGTCCAAGGCATATAGCGACGAGGAAGGCATTAGATATGATGAGACTGTTTGCTCCAGTGGCTAAAGACTTGAAGCAATTAGACTCGTCATAGCCTTTGCAGCACATATGGAATTCACTCTTTCATCAAATGGATGTCAAAAGTGCTTCTAAATGGCTATCTCAAAGAAGAAGTGTTTGTGAACAACCTCCAAGGATTCGAAATGTAAAGAATGTTCTGATCATGTATACAAGCTAGATAAAGCTCTCTACTGGTCCAAGCAGGCCCCAAGAAGCTTGGTATAAAGATTGTCAAAAATTCTTCTGGAGCATGGGTACAAATAGAGGTAAAATTGGACAACACTTGTCCTAAGGGAAAAAGGTAGAGAGTTTCTTGGTTGTTACAAATATATGTTGATGACATATATTGGGCCACTTGATAGGTTGGTAAGGACTTTTTGCAAAATTAATGGGAAGGTGAGTTGAAAATGATATGATGGGCGAACTAAACTTTCTTCCTAGCTTTGCAGATGAAACAAAGTCCAAATGGAACCGATGATTCATCAGCAGAAGTATACAAAAGACTAATCAAGAAGTTTAATAATGGAAGACCTTTAAAGTAAATAGATACACCTATTGCAACTGCCACTAAATTACGATGTTGAATGAACTGTCATCAGTTGATCAAAATTGTATATGGGTATGATCGGTTCACATCTTGTATCATTACTTCTCCCGCTTAGCAATTTGTACAGACCCTGACATTAGTTTTCAAATGGTAGGACTTTGTGTCTCGTTTTCCACAGCTATCCTAAATCTGAGCTCTCTTGTTTCCTTGCTGCTGTCAAGAGACTATATTGAGTATTCGTAGGGACACTAACTGAATGGTGTGCCTATTCCTTGTCACTCTACTGAATACTCTGGTAGTAATTTCGTATCCTAGTAGGTTTATGCTAAATGCTGGACTATGCAAGGTTTCCTAGTGGATAGAAAAAGCCACCGTCAAGCGTCACTGGCTCACCTTTTTCTTGGTTCATGTCTTGTATCATGGGCTACCAAGAAAATAGAAATTTCAGTAGCCCTATCTACTGGCTGGAAGCTGAGTATGTGGCTGCACTTCTTGTTGTGCTCTAATACAGTGGATTAAACAACAATTAGTAGCATCTTTGGTATGAAGTGGGATGCATACCAATATTCTGTGATAACACTAGTGCTATAAGTATGACAAAGAACCCTGTTCAGTCATAAAGGACCAAGCACATAGATGTTAGACACCACTTCTTAAGAGATAACTATGAGAAGGGTTAATCTCCATAGAATTTTGTGCTACTGATAAACAAATAGCGGACATCTTCACTAAAGCACTGAGTAGAGAAAACTTTGAAAGGAACAGGTTGGAATTAGGGATGATTAAGATAACCTAAAAGTCCAGTTCAGAATGCACAATGAAAAAAAAAATGATGAAAAAGATGAATTTTTTTTTTTGTTAGGAGTTCTTATTCAATGTAAATATCTAGACTAATTCTTACTCAGTCTCATACTTGATTAGTATACTCTTGTGACATGTGTTATTATGAATCCTTAATCTCTTTACAAAGTTTTTCTATTCTGACATTTGAGGCATGATCAAGGGAAGTTTTTACTTGAAGAACTGGGTTCATCAGTATATGCTCATAAGAAGTTCGGTATGTTTCTATACTTTGCACAATTATAAAGATAAAATTATCAACCATGAGCAGAAGTCCTACTTACACCAATCTTTCATAAATTCTATCCGTTGAGCATTGAACCAGTTTCATTATCCTAGGAGTCTAACTAAAACGGAATTTTTTTTCCTAAAAACAGCGTCATCTCATTTACTAAAAGAAGACCGGATAACTCTAATTTGATTAGACTTCTATTGACCTCTGAAAAGGCTGCCGTTACAGGCTTAATCATGATCCCTCTTTAAATACACTCCAAACCCTCTCTCATCACTCATAACCGTCATTTCACTTCTCTAATCCTTCTGATAAACCCTTTTCTTCTCCAAAAATTCCCAAAATATTTCCAGAAATTATCCGCCATGACTAATCCTCAAGACAATCCTGGAACTCCCCCACCTATTTCCTCTAATACCTCATCATCAACACCTCCAGTTGAAAGTCCAAAACCCAGATTCGCAGGCAAAAGATGTTAGCCAGAAAAACTGTAGCATCCGGCCCTCTCAGAAAAGCCTTGAACGAGAAATTAAAGGCTAGTCAAAGAAAAGAGGCTTCATCTGAAGAATCCCACTCAAGCTCTGAATCTGAAAAGTTCATCTCTGCTAGTGAAGGAGAAGAACCTGGGTCATCTGACTATGACAAGAGTCAAGAAAACCCAAGAGAGGTAAACACCGTTATGTATTTTCTGATATAGCTGAGAAGGTAGATATAGGTTTGTGCTTGTGGGTGCTGTGAAAAATATTGAAGGGGCTGAGGCTAGTAGGAAGAGAAAGAAAAAAAAAGGGGAGGTTCTTGCTATATGTGGTGGTGGAGAAGAAGGTGGCTTGAAGTCAGGGGGAAGCGGATCAGGAGAAGCTGCTGAGGGACTTGTTAAGATGAGTGAGCAACAAGAAGAACTTGGTTCTTCTATGGAGGAACTTTGTTGCCCTTATTGAACCTGGTTCATCCGTAAAAACTCCAGTGAATAGCAAAGTTAGAGCGTTGGTGCAAGAATGTGGGACCAAAGATGCTGAGATTGCTAGGCTTCAGGCTCGAGTAGCTGAATTGGAAAAAGAAAGGAATGGGCTGAAGGAAGAACTTGCAAAAGAAAAGGAAAAGAGTGAAGGGATGCTACAAACAATGCTCAACCTACTCCAATCCCAACCCTCCAATTCTTCTAAGCCTTAGCCATCTTTGTCCTAGTTCCGAACCATTTCAGTTACCCCCAGTGACCCGGATTAGCGATTTTTCTTGTTTTTGCTCATGGTTGGTAGTTTTTGTTCTTTCTTTTTGTGGACTGTACTGTAGAAGCAATGCCTTATCAATGACAATTTGCATCTCTCTTGTTTTGTGATGATTCTGCTCTTAATAGTTATTTTTTGTCAAGTTGATTTTTGATTATCTAAAGCATGCTTTCACTTGCAGTTGCCCCAGTGGCCATGAGTAATGATTAATATTCTGGGATTCACATATTTATGCAACTTTTCGATGATGCCAAAAGGGGGAAGATATTGTGCTTTAAAAGAAATTGTGTCTATTTTCTGAACAGTGATGTTTATGACCTAATTAAATCTGGCCCTTAATGATAAGTAAAAATTTTCGAGTGATGATATTTTAGCTGAGTTCCACAGGTTCTATAATCATTAAAAGCACAGAGTTTGTCATCATCAAAAAGGGGGAATTTGTTGGCCCAAGATCAGTTGAAGTTTTGAAGAATGACAAACGAACTCAGTGAAGGACCAGGTTCATCTAAGGAGACACAGTTGTTATGGCCCATACACATGAGATGCACGTGAAGAAGATAAGTCCTTGAGATCAAGCAGCAATATCTTGATGAATATCTTCTGAACTGATCGAAAAGATTGCATATAGGATTAGGAGTTGAAGTCTCCTTATGAAAAGAGAATTACATCCGGATCAAGAATATGGATTAGGAGTTAGAGTTGTTCTTGGACTCGAATTGTCAAAGGATCCACAATTCGAGTTCTTATCAAACTCTGATTACTAACTCTATAAATATAACGATTGTTCTCTTTTACAGGTGAATGCACATAAGCAGAAGTTAAGCATATTTGAGAGCAAAAAGATCAAGTCTGATTTGCAAGAAACATATGCGAGATACAAGTGTGCACGTCTGAAGCTACATGAACTAAGATAGAAGAACCAGTTTCATCATTGTGTTTATTCTAAGTCTAGTTCAATTGTAGTAGGTTTTCATATTGTACCTTTCAGCTTTCTTAGAAGCAATTGTATTAGGTACTCTGAGTATTCAAGTTAGAGCTAACTTGAAAGTGTCGCAATAGTTGAGGCTGTGTGCTACACTGGGATTAGAGTTAATCCTTAGGTTTACAAAGAGTTTTGTAAATGCAGTTTTTGGCTCAGTGATTTTAGCGGAGTTTGGGAAAATCCTACTGAGTACTAGGTCGTGGTTTTTTCACCTTTTGAGCCAGGTGTTTTCCACGTAAAAATCTCTGTGCACTTTACTTTCAGTATTTATTATTCCGCAAACTGCTGTAGTTAGAACACTTAGAAGAACCAGGTTCTTCTAACGCGAAAATTAGGTACCACACAAATCACCCCCCCCCCCCTCTTGTGTGGTATTGACGTTTATAACATCAATGAGGATAATACCCATGGTCGGGTATCACGCAAATTCAATTTTATTTTATTCTTTGAATTTTACTAACCATTTTAGATGATAGGCAAAAAGCTTCCCGTACCAAATGATGATATTAGACCCAAAAGACACGCGAAATACTGAATTATTCCCGGTCTAGGTTACAATTTTTCTGATGGGAAAAGGGTTATGCAGTCATCATCTAAGAAATTATCTCCGAGTCCTGTTTGTATTCTCCTTTTCAGGGAAAGGACCAAAAGAAAGGAGTTGATCCAGTGTTCGAGATTTCATACTTGAACGCTCCAACACTGGGGGAACTATGCATATACAAGGTTACATAAGGAAGGAAAATGTATACCAAGGACATAGTTCATCCTGAAATCAAAACCTTGAAGAAATCCTTGAAAAGTTTTCAAAGGAGTTCGAACTCGCAAAAAGGATGCAAGATATTCCCACAAGCTTCTAGGTTAAGGCCATAAATTTAGTCGCAGGAAAATAGAACGAATTTGTAAACCTGCTACAATGGAAGTAGTTGTGAAAGTGTTGTATGAACAGTTATGATATTGATGTACAAAATATATTCATTTGAGAGTTCAAAAAATAAAACTTCCTCAAATTATTTCTCTTTTCATATCTACTTCATTTTCATATATTTGCACCAATATGAAGATGAGACGTCATCTCCATCACTGTCGTTAATATAAAAGGGCCCTCTTTTATAAAAACTCGTGTATATCAAAGTCATGGTCTATTAAAGCATTTTAAGTGCAATTGTAAGCTCAAATATTAAAAGGGCAGAAAGCATAATATGCGACAAAAGCAACAAAGATATTTATAACCCCAACAAAGAGGGGCGCTATTTATATCATACCCCCAAAAAAAGACAGGGGTGGAAAAACCTTCCAAAAGTTGTCCAAAAAACACAAGGGAGTTCCAAACAATAACCAACCAACAAACATTTTCAACAGATAAAGTCTAGAAATAGGAAAAGCTAAGGAGCATCATCGACGGGAGAAGAAGGATCGGCTTGGGGAGAAGAGGGTTGAACATCAGCTTCACCAGGAGCAAGTCTATCTCTATCACCCGAACCTTCGTCTTTGGGTGTGGAAAAGCTTTGACGTTGCCGAGTCTGTTCAATTGTTTCTCTGGCCTTAGCAATCTCAACGTTAAGGTCAAAACCTTCCTGGCTGGCTTCAGTTAAAGTCTCAAGGCGAGTGTCCAAAACCAACTAAAGTCCAGTGATGACTTATCCTCGAGGGCTTCATAATCCTTCTCCCACTGTTCAATGTTAGTTTTCAACTCTTCTTTTTCTACTCCGAGGCTTCATAAGTTGTCTTCAAAGGAGCAAGAGAACTTTCCAGGAACTGAATTTTACCTGTAGAGGCACGGAGATATTTTTGAGCTTCGGTAAGTGATATGTACGGATTTTGACTGCTTATTAGCACCTTTTTGCTTTTGTCTTAGTCCGAAAGTATCAAATTGTTTTCCCAAAACTAATGAAATCATGCAAATTGCAGGAATGCTGGAAGTTTGGTCTCATGATGAATTCCGACTCTGAAAAGATCCTTCCGAAGCACAAGGCAATAAAGGGCGCATAAGCATAGATGTGCGGTCCGAAGAAGAAATTGCAGATCGCTGAATTCCATCTGCGAGCGCAAACCAAGAAGCAAACCCCAACAGAATTTTCAATAATGTGCGGACCGCACATGAATTGTGCGGCCGTAGAACTAGGCTTTCACTAACATATTCAAAGGTCAGAGAATATGCAAAACGATTAAGTCCTGAAGCCCTTGTGAAGTGCGGACAACATAAAAATTGTGCGGTCGTAGAAGATTGCCTCGCAGCTGCAGAACTTACATTCCTGACAACTAAAGAACTCTGCGGACCACACATGGAATTGTGCGGCCGTAAACCTCCTACGGGGCATTTTTGTCCATGATTTTTGGCCCTGTATAAATAGACGAGTTTCACAAAATTAGGTTATGTTTGAACATCTAAAGATGTTGCAGCCGTTTCTTTTTAATAGTTTAGGAAGTTTTAGCTTATTTGAGTATTTTAACATTAGATTTCATCATTTTAATATTCCTTTATGAGTTTAATTAGTTTTTCTTCTCTATTTTCTGTAAATTCCATTATGAGTAGCTAGACTTTTACTAGGGTTATGACCCAAACCTAGTGTGTAAACCTTATAAGTGTTTAAATTAGTATTTGTTTATGATTGAGTGTTGATTATTTAGCTTACTTTATGCTTCAAGTTTAGAATTAATGGTTGCAAATATTGATTCATGCCTATTTGACTTAGTCTCTACTTGAGAAAGATGGAACTAGTCTAGGATAACTTAGCTAACAAGGAATTGGATTAACTGAGAGATTGATTACCTAATTAAAGGGTTCAAAATAGAGATAGTAAGGACCCAACTTGAGCTCATATCAACTGGTCTAATTGATACTCATTTGGACTTGAGAAAGCCAAATTGGACAAAATCAATCTCTGAACGAGAGGTATTGGGTGGGTACTATGGAGTTGAGAGCTATAGTACACACTAGTCAACAAAACAAGCATTAAAGTCTTTATCCCATTACAAACACCTAGGTTACGATCACATCCCTAGGCCTTCAAACTATTTGGAGAAACCTCAAAAATATTTATCTCTAGTCTATTTCCTTTAGCCTGCATTATTAGAGTAACTGTAGAAATAGAAAACAAAACTCTATTATGGAAGTGCAATCTTAGATAGTCCATTTGCTTGCTTCAAATGTATACCCCTAACACCCCTCATAACTCCCACTGGATTCGACTCCGACTCCTAGTTGGGTAATTATTATTGCATACGACCGTATCATATCTCTTAGTGAGGTGTGTTGTGGACATCATCAGTAAGCGTCTGAACCAGTTCACCCACGTAAACCTCTTTTTGATTAAGGAGCTCTTTCGAACTCCTTATCTCTTTAGTAGCCTAGGAAAGTACTTTAGCAAAAGAGGATTCCAGTCTATCCTTATCCTTCTCAACTTTACTCGAAGAAGCTTTAAGAACCACTAACTCAACGGTAACCATTCTCATTTGCTGTTCCGAAGCTCCATTTTCCTCTGCAAAAACATCCTTCTCCAACTGGAAACCTTCAAATTGTTCTCTCCAGTTATCAACCTCGATGCACAATTCAATTAGTTGCTGGTCAATCCATGAGATTTGAAGTGTGCTACAGGCTGAGTGTGACTTAGAGCAATTGTGGACAAAGGTCGGGCTAAGTGTTGAAAGAACTGCGGACCGTAGTTGATTTGTACGAACCGCAAAACTTTGAGTGCTATAGCAAAAGCACACTTTGGCTGCACAATTAGTTTGCGGACCGCACAAAGGAGAGGTCGAAAATACCAAATCTATGAAGTTTAGCTTGTCAGAAAAGAGGTCAATGTGCGACCGCACAGGAAATATGCGACCGCACATAAAATTTGTGACCGCACACAAAATTGTGCGGACCGCAGATGGAAAGCCGAGCAGAGACCCTCAGGTAACAGAGTGCGGACTGCACATGAAAATGTGCAACCGCACTCGACCTTCTTCCCCTTAGTAGACCATAAGGATAAATAGAGGAGCAGGGGCAAGGGTTACGTTTTTTTCACTCTATAAGCACAAAAATAGTATTCTATTGAAAATTCTTGGTGATTCTATCTGTCCACACACACAATATCTCCGTTCATTAACTCATTACACTCATTCATCTGGTATGCTTTAATTTCTCATTAATTTTCTTTATTTTAGTTTAAATTGTAGATTTTTAGTTCTTTTTAGGCCATTCGTCATTAGAATTCAATTGTGTATCCATGAGGGGGTAAATGTGTAACGGGTTAGCTAATACATGCTCTATGGGGACCGAGTTAGCATATTTACATGTTTCTATGATGTTGCCATATCGAATTGTGCACAAAATTGCAAAACCTGGATAGAAATAATTGACCGTTACGTAATGTTTGATTTCTGCGGCCGCACTTGAATTTGTGCAGTCCGCAGGTACTGATTTTAGGTAGCATAATGAAAGAAGGGATCTGCGGCGGCAAGTGGAAATGTGCGGATCGCAGAATACCCATTGCGGCCGCAAAACACTACTTTTCCTGTCATTTGAGAGTCCCCTCTTGAGACTCCAATATGCGGCGCAAAGTGAATTGTACGGACCGCAAAAATCCTGTTACGGCCGCACATCAGCCAATTCTCTGTCATCAGAGAGTTGGAATTTCTAGGTTTAAAGGTGCGGCCGCAAGTGAAAATGTGCGAACCGCACTTCACTTCTGCGGCAGCACAACAAAATTTTGCAGTCCGCGATTCCCCATCTGTGGCCGCAAGAAAATTGTTCGGACCACAGATCTTGTTCCTTCATGCATGCTTTGGCTGTGGACCCTCACACTACAACAAATTTGGCCTAAAGTCACACTAATTTTAGACAACACTTTAGAAATATTGTCAGAAGTGTTTGTGAAAACGTATTTTGAGGGGTGGTCTTTGCTGGGTGCTTTCGGCTACAGAATTTAAGCTATGCTTTTAAAGCGTTGTCTTTCAATATAAAGGCTACGCTATATAAGTGTTGCCAAAACATGAAATAATTGATAATGCTTTTTGACCTATAATACAACGGTTTTGGAGGGTGCTTTTTTTTTTTTCATCCTAAAAGCGCTCTAAAAATTTCTATCAAAAGTTTTCCTGCCCACCAATTCTGAAAAGGCAAAAGAGATACCCGCTGAAATATTTTACCCAATTCCAAATTTGCCACCACTAAAATATTTCGCCCAATTCTAGATTTCCCACCGCTGAAATATTTTGCCCCTTCCAAAATTACCTCCGCTGCTTATTCGTTGTTTCACCGCCATCGTGACCCAAATTCCTTTAATAGATTCTATTTTGTCCTTATTTCAAATAATGCCCTCGACTAGAGAACTTGCTCGGCTCCATCTTTTTCTCCGGCGACTCATTCGGCGAAATCGATTTGTAACTTGTAGGTTTGTTTCCTCGTCACTCGTTGTCTCTATTAAGAGCATAAAATTGTACTACTCTGGTACTTTCTAATCACTGATTTTGTTCTTTGGTTTGCTGCTTGTGTCTAGAATGCAATATTGGTTAACTTGTTCAGTGCTAGTCGTTGCGATTTCCTCTTCCGTCACGGTTGGTTGCCAGTAAGGTGTTGGTTGTTCTCATAATTACATTCTTTTTCTTATTTTTTAAGATATCGGTTAGTCATAGCTAGTCTTATGTATGCTAATTTTGGTTTCTATTGTTGTGGCTTTGCTGATTCGGACAATGTTATTACCCTTCAGCCAAACACTTTGAGATTTGTTCATGTTGGTGTATCATTTAACATTTTGTCTGCAATAAGTCTCAAATTTGATTATAGTATTGCAAAGGTGATGAAGAAGGCAGTAGTTGCTCAGCGACCCCAAGAGGCGCAAGGTACTTCAACTGCTTTCTGTTTTGTGGATGCTTTTAAATTCTGATAAAATAAAACTCTGCCTGTATAAGTATGTGCTTTCAATTTTCAAATTCCTATATTACTTGCATTCACAAAGTCTCTGAGCTACATTTCTTTTATTCACATCTTGCATTTGTATATTTGTACGAATAGAACGAAGGAACAAGATATTGATCTATTAGTCGATCATATTTTCTTTGAAGAAGTGCATAATATTGGTGTAACAATTACATTAGACGCTTTGTTTTAGGTAGTATGACAATATCATTGGGCTAAAGTTAATTGGGTGCACTAATTGCAATTAATGTCTCTCTGTATCCTAATATTTTCTACTGTTCTTTCCTCATTTGGTGTTTGTTCTTGAGCAACAGGTTTATTGTCAAGAAAGCCATTTTATATTGCTACCTACTAATCTTGTAATGAGAAAAGTATTTTCTTTCAAAGACAATATATGTGAGCACATACTAGTTTTGTTTAGATTGGAGCTATCTCCTATTTTATTTTGCTTGACATGGAATCAGACTTCAATTCCACGGCAGTCCTTGCTGTCTTGAGTTTTATTAGCAACTTCCTTTCGTGAAAAAAATATATAATTTAACTTTTTTGGTATTCATTGCACCTCTGTAATGACGGCAAACTTGTTTCAGTGTGATATGAATAAGGTTAGACTTGCTTGTACCTTCTTATCTCTCTTAATTTTCCATATCCAAGGCTTTGACTTAAAATGAAGAAGCAAGATTGAGATGCTTTCTTTACCTTTGCAAGATAATCACATTTATTTATTTTTCATTTCTTGCTATGCATGCTTAGTTTCTTGTCAAGTCTATTAGTGATAACACTTTTCTTATTCCTTGAAGTATTGGTATTTGCTGGTTTTTATGACTCGTCAAAATGAAACAAATTTCAGTTATAATGCATAATAGAATAAGCCTTGGTGAGCTATCAATGAGTTTCTTTTATTCCTATTTGTTCCTTATCATGCACCTCAAGTTTAGTCCAACTATTGTCCTTCAAATTGTAAAAAATCAAACAGTGATTATTTAAATCTGGTGTCAAAATGGTGTCTTCATCTTATGATATTCCAATCATAGGTGGAGTTAATAAAAAACTAAACTCATTACATGAGAACCAAGTTAGTCAAAAATGCTGCTTTCGGTGCATGACTCAGCAACTCTATAGTCTTCCATTCTCCATATGTCAATATGATATACTCAGATTCTCAACTATTCAAAGAGATTTCCGCATAAGGCACCGATCATCTTTCTTTATAGCATGAAATCTTCTTCTCAGGTTGATGTGACTCGTGCACGGGTTGTGATAAGCCAAAATTTTTCACATTCCTCTGGATCAATGTATGGTCTGATTCTTGAAAAGGTAATATATGGTTTTTTATACCTACTAAATCAGGACGCAAATATAGCTTTGATCTTCTCCTTTTTCCATCTTGGCGACTTGAGCATGATATTAAATCAAGAAAAATATTTGTTATATCTTCTACACTTCTTATAAATGAAAAATATTTGTTGTACCTTTAGTACTCAAATATTTGTGAATTTTCTTTTTTACTTATATACTTCTGATAAATGAATAAGCATTTGTCCGTTTACTGAATGTGTGCCTGTTAAAGTTTCAGCTTTTTATTTAAAATCATATACTTCGAATAAATGCAGTTTTATATATGTGTCTGGTGCTTATATCTTGTACTAATTGAATGACAAATTAGTGAAATTGTAGTTTCTTTAGGAGATAACTCCATCTTGTATTACTTTTTCGTGTTAGCATACATGGAAAAAAATAATCTAGTTAGTGGGTATATGTTCTTTAGACACTTCAAACGAAAGCTCAAAAAAGATACTATTATTAAGAGCTCCTGGATAATTACTAATAAGACAAATTGAAGTTTCTCAAAAGAATTCATAGTTGGGAAAGAAACTTGATTTACCCTGACCAAGAAATAATTTGACAAATTGAAACTAAATCACATTTCTCTTAACCAGGTAATATATCTTAACTAGACTATTCTGAAAGGAAGTGTGGTTTCTTTTCTTTTAGCCAATTCAAGTATCAGTTGCATCTTCTCTGTGTCTTTTCTCTTATTTTCTCTATATTAACCAGTTTCTTTTGTATTGATTGTTGGACGAAAATGATCCGTACTTTGAATTCCTACCCTCTCTGATTCTTAATTATCTTAGCTTATGAAAGTTGATACTTTTTATTACAAGCAGTTATACGTAGCATAATGTACTTCATATTTTTAAGAGAATTAGTTGATTATCATTTTAGTCTATTAATACATTCTGGATGTGGATATATTCGTTGATGGTAGATAGTAGCTTTGTATGATTTATTCCAAGATTTATACAATCTTACCACACTCAAGGATGCTTCAATTGCTGAATGCAAAAAAAGTAATAACGAGCATTTGACCTTCACGAGGAACCTGCAGGATTGAGAGGTAGAAATAGTTACTCTTTTCTTAGTAGATTGAAGGCTACTCAAACTTACTAAATTTTATTACTACTCTATCTTATTAGTGAATTGTTGAAAATTTAGACCCCACAAATAAAAGATAAAGAAGATAATATATGGAATAGAAAGAAAAAGAATTAGCAGGTATGCCAATGCATTTAGAAGCCATTCTAATAGTGAAATAGCAGGTATATGCCAATGCATTTAGAAGCCATTTTAATAGTAACATAGCAGGTTTATTCTTATTGTGTTCTTAATATAATAGTAAAAATTGGTTGTTAAACTAGTCAGTATGATCTACAATCTATCAAAGCACTTGAATATTTTCATCCGGGTCTGCACCTTATCTCATACATGGCAACAGTAGTCAGTTAGTTCATCTTTATTTGTTTCAATTGCAGGTATGGGGAGGCAAAACTACTAAATAGAACAAAGAGATTACAATTAGGGAACTTAAGGCCCAGAAGCATTCAGAAGTTTTTGCTGGTTTGAACAAGGAAAGCTCACCTGCTGCTTAGATTATTGGGGTGGTCAAGCTTATGAAAATGGATCAGTTACAAAATTAGGAGATTGATGTGTAGGGGGCTAAGGTCTAAGGGGATCGCAAATGGGATTTCTAATGTATACTGGCTTCAGTAGTATAACATGTTTAAGGTGTTATTCATGATAGAATATATCTGATTTTGTAAAGCTCATCTCTAGTGGCGACCTTTGAAGTTTTTGCTTTATTAGTTAATGTAGTAAGTACATGATATATATTTCTTTTCCGAAGTTCATTGCAAGTGTATTTGAATCTTTTCTTTTTGTTTATTAGTTAATGTAGTGTTTGAGATCTTCATACTTTAGCAATGATCTCAAAAGATATGATAATTTTGATGATAAATGTGATTACTAGATATATATATATATATATATATATATATATATATATATATATATATATATATATATATATATATATATATATAAAACAAAGGCAACGCTTTAAAAGCGTGACCTCAAGGTAGGAAATGCAACCTTTCAAACATGTAGCATTAGGACATGAAAACACACATGAGGTATTACAAGTATAGCTTTTGTTCCTTATAGGCCACACTTTTGAAGTGTGGCTTTTAAAGCAACGCTTAAAAAGCGTGCTCTTAGGGAAAAGGCTACGCTAGTTTAGGACACCCCTAGAAAAGCGTTGCTTAAAGCCGAAAAGTGTGGCCTTTGACAAAATACCACACTTTTTGATAGTTTAGGCCACAATTTTTAGGGGTGGCTAAAGACCTAAAATGTTGTAGTGTCACTATATCTTCTGGTTTATATCTTACCTGCATATCTCCTGTGTATGTTTGAACATCAAATTGAAACTAGAAATCGCCTTTCCTTTCTATAGACAATGGATCGATCTAGGGGAAGAGGCGACACTTCTAAAGGGAGGGGTGAACCTTCTTGGGGATGAGGCAAGAGGGCCTTACCTCTTGGACAACAATGGGAAATTAGAAAGAAGACAGCAGTCGAGTGAGGGAGAGGTGCAGACCTCTCCATGACAAGCTTATATGTCCTGTTTAGGGAAGCATCAGAGGGCAACTCAGCCTCTGTTAAGAAGCAGTCGGCCGTAAGTCAAGGCCGCCAGGGAGATTGTAAATCAGGGATGAGTCGTCCTCATCTCACAACACTTCCGAGGGATCGTAAAGTGCTAGTCAGGCTTCTGAACCTTCGGCCGCACCAGTCTTTATGACACAGGATTCACCCGTTCAGGACATCCCCGATGATGGCAGAGAGGGAGATGCTACAGTTGTCGGGCTTGAAGAACAAATAAGAAAGAGGTTTAGGAGGACCGAATCGTCAGCTCGGCAGCTTTCACTAGCTTCCGTACATGGTGTCCAGCGAGGTCGCTAACCCTTAAGCGGCAGTTCTTATCGAAAGATTTGGAGAGGTACAACCCATCCGTGTTGAGACAGTTCAGGGAACGCAAAGGGTGGATGTTGTTTACTCAGAGCGTAGTGGATGCCAAAGAGTACCTTGTCCGAGAATTTTATGCCAATGTGGCACATATTAAAAAAGGGACAAAGGTGACAAAAATGCATAACCTCAGAGTGAGATTTGATCAGCACATCACTCAACACATACTTGGGCTTTAATGATGTTGAGCCAACAGAATACTTGGAGAAGTATGCACTAGAAGATGCAGTCCGGCCTTGGTTAGCGGAGATTCTAGCAGCACCAGGATCACCACCACCATGGATTGCCGTTAGGGTTCCTATCCATCGGAGCACACTAAGTTTCGAGGCAAAAGAGTGGAAATCCTTTGTCTGCAGTAGACTAGACCTGAGTCAAAATGAGACTCACCGTCCGATTCCTCGGGCAGCCTTGGTTGCTTCTATTATGGTCGGGTACCCGATCAATGTAGGTGTCATGATGTCGACCAACATCTTAGTGATCGCTCGGCAAGATGACTCGTCTTACCCGTATCCCAACACCATTCACGGATGCTAGGGTAGAGCCAAGGAATTTTGACATAAAGGTGAAACCGAAGAACCCTTTCTCTTGGTACTCACTGATGGATACGAACAACCCGAAAAGGAAAGTTCAGCCTTCTACCACCACAGGCCACTCTGATGAGCCAGCCGTGGTAGCTGTTGAGACACTTGATGTTCCATCCACTTCGGTCGAGCCGCCCTCCAGTGTCGTAGATATGCCTCCACCATCATCTACAGTCCCTACTGCAGTTCCTGCCATAGCTTCCACCTTGGCTTTGAAGCTGGTTCCCATGCCTACTGCCCCACTCTCTGCGCTGCGAGTCTCCCAGATATTGGCGAGTCTCAACAACTGGATGCAGACAACCACTACAAATCTGTCTGACCTATACAGTACTGTTGCAGTGCAGTCTTCTGTTCAAGCACCTCAGTGTCCCCTAACCGTTGAAGAGACATTGAAGAAGCTCCTAGAGAACTAGAACACTATTATGGCCACCTTGGTACAACACGGGTCATTAATCAAAGAGCTAAAAAAGGAAGTAAAGTAGATGAGGAAATCCTAGGCTAGCAAAAAGTCAATGGACAAGCTCCGAAGAAAGGTGAACAGAATTGCTACAGCCGGAGATCTTCCATTCGACATGTTACTTGACATGCACCAGTCAGCACCAGATCTTACAGCCCCATCTGAACCGGTAGCACCGGTTGGCCAGTCTGACGAGCCAGCCCTTGTTGCTGACACTGCTGAGGTAGTGCGTCAGATGTTCGCCAACCCAGCCACACCTAGAGTTGAGGATGATGAGATCCAGTTGGCTGAGCCGGAGGGAGATGACATTGCTGGGGACACAAAGATGTCCAAGGAGCCATATGGAGTTTTCTTCACTCTTTCCCCTCTTTTACTCTTATTTTCCTAAGCATTGGGGACAATGCTTATTTTTATTCGGGGGAGGGGGGAGGGAGGGGTGGAGTTTATTTGTTACTTTTGGTACATTATGAGACATTTGTCCTGTAATAACTTGATATTATTCTCTCTTTTCTTAGTATGTATCTATACTCTCTCTCTCTCTCTCTCTCTCTCTCTCTCTCTCTCTCTCTCTCTTTCATTATGTATATTCATTCTCTCTTCAGTAGTTTTTGCTTATTAGCTTCTTTATTTTTGTTTCTTTATTAGTTCTTGTTTGATTTAGTAGCTTCTTTGTATGTTTTAGTAGCTTCTTTTATGTTTTAGTAGATAATAAGCCTTTGTTTTTCTTAATGTCACGGTTCTTTTCAAAGGTAGTTGTTGTGTGAACCGAGTGACTCGTCCCAACGATGGATGGCGTGACTTCTTAAGGGAATGAGTCCGTTTTTGTGTTTAGGTACGAATAGTAGTAGTAATGAATAAAAAGACCTAATTAAGTCATGCTCGAAGAGTCAAACATGCTTCATTTGACACCAACATACTTAACTATGTGCTTATGGTTAGAGACAAGGTTTTTAAAAGAAATAGCTCTAGTTAGTGACTTTGTGACTCTTGTGTTGACTTTTGTAATCATTGAGTGGTTTAATTGGACCATAGTGATCTTTATACTTGAATGTGGTCATTGTGGGCCCTCGAATCTATCCTCTTTTACAATCTAGTTGCGTGAGGGGTGGGATGAACTGTTGCTACTCCAAGTGTCTGTGCGAAGGGTCTAGAACTTGCCCGAATGTGTTTTAAGGCGAAATCCTAAGTTTTGCTCGGTTTGAGAAGTGATTGTAGGCTTTCCTTGGCCCGTTTGACTTTTCTATTGACAACTAATGTCATTATCCCTAGTCAACCCCTTCGAGCCTCTAGTTTTTCTCATTTGATAACCATGTTACAAGCCTTTACCCATTTTATCGTGACCCTTTCTTGGCTCCCGAGCCTTCCTTAACACTTTTGTGAAACAAATGGCTTAAAACGTATGCTTGGGGGGTAGAGATGAGGAAGTTGGAAAAGGTATAAAGTTACAAAAGGAGAAAATAAATTATCTCTATTGGAAGAGAAGGCAAGAAAAGAAAATAACAAAAAGAAAAATTCAAAAAAGTGAATAAGTGAAAGAGTTGAATGGATTCAAAAAGAGGTAATGATCCCAAGCATTGAGAAATCAAAAAGGGGAGATAAAGAATGAAATGATCAAGAAAGAGTGATGTTAAGTCTCTCTAGTTCCCAAAGAAGTCCTATTTGATTTCACGCCGAGTGATCTTACATTAGTAGTGATCTACATGATTTGAGTAAACGACCTCGAAATTAAAATTTAAAGGTTCCAATAGGTTTTTATGATGATTTGGGACTGGGACGTATGTTCGGGTTGAGTATCGGGTAGTCTGGAAGCATTTCGACACATATTTTGAAAAGTTGGCATTTTAAAAATTTTAGAATTTCACATGTATGGTTTGAAGTGGATTTTGATTTTATCGATGTGCGTTTGGGATTATGAGACTTGGAATAGGTTCGTATTGTGATTTATGACTTGTGCGTAAAGTTTGGTGGCATTACAGAAGGTTTAAGTATGATTCAAATGCGTTTGTCAAAGTTTGGAAGTTTGAAAGTTGAGAGAAGAAATTTGATCATCTATTCATAATTTTGATATTATTCGTGGTGTTTGGAGCCTTTGGATAAGTTTGGATAAGGTATTGGGACTTTTTGGTATGATTGGACGGGGTCCCGGGGGCCTCGGGTGAGTTTCGGGATGGTTTCAGATAATTTCTCCATATTTTGCTACTGCTGTTGCTGGCTCTGGTTTTGTCCTTCACAAACGCGTAAGGGAGATCGCATTCGCGAAGAAAGATTTGAGCTGGAGGATGGTTTGCTCTTTGCGTTCGTAATGAAGGCCTAGCGTTCGCGAAGGTTTGGGCTTGAGGTAAATCACGTTCGCAACAAGGGCATCGCATTCGCGGAAGAGGAGCTGGACCTGGAGTCATTGCCTACGCGTTTGTAGAGGCGGGTCGCGTTCGCGATGGTCAGGCCTGGAAGGGCATCATGTTCACGGGCCTGCTATCGCGTTCGCGAAGAGGGTTTTGGACTGGAGTGGAGTTTGTGCTTCGCGAACCCGAGGCATGCTGCGTTCGCGAAGAAGGTCGTCTCGGTAGTGTATAAGATTGCAAAAAACAGGAATTGCTCATTTCAACTCATTTTTCTCGCTTGGAGCCGACTTTGGGGCGATTTTGGAGAGATATTTCATCAACCTCTTGGGGGTAAGTGTTCCTAAATCACTTTGATTATATTTCATGAACACATATGGAATTTTAACATGAAAATTAGTGGAAATTTTTGGATTTTGAAGAAAAATCTAGAACTGGTATTTTTGGATTTTGACCACGAAATTGGACATGAAATTAGTAATAAATTATATATTTGAGTTCATGGTGTTATGGGTAATATTTACCTTCAAAAAATTTTGGGATCCGGACAAGCGGGCACAAGGGTTGATCACTTTGTTGACTTTTCGAGCGAAGTTGGGAATTGTTATAAATTGATTAATTATGAGTATTAGAGTATATCTTTATTAGTTTTTCACATTGTTTAACTAGTTTTGGATTGATTAACATCAGTTTGAGGTGTTAGAGAGGCGTTGGAGCCGGTTATGGAGCTTCGGAGAAAGATAAGTCTCCTGTCTAACCTTGTGAGGGGGAATTTACCCCGTAGGTGTCATATTTCTTATGTGTTACGTGTTGTGGGAGCTACGCACGTATGAGGTGACTAGTGTACGTGTGTATGCTAGGATTTCTGAGTATGTTCGGGTAGACTTAGACTTACGCCATGCTTAAATTATACTACTTGAGTTAACTTTGCATGTTTAATTGCTTTAATTCACATTATGAACTAAGACTAGACTCGCATAGAGTAAATGACACGCTATCTTAGATACTTGACGAGCTACTTGATTAGCCGTGGAAATTGTGCTTCCCTTACGAATTTCTTCCGCATTGTGAGTACCCCTCAAAATGTTTCCATAAAATTCATAACTCACACGTATATCCCTAAGTGGATTCACAGACCCGTAAATGCTTCATATTCTAATGGGATCGGGCTGAACGCCTCAGCAACACTCTTATGGGATCGGGTCGTTCGCCTCGGCGGGATTATTGTAAACTGGTAGATCTTAAATACTCTTGCCTTATGTTTTGATGATCTAACAAACTTACTGTTGAGAATCAGATAGGGAACCTGACCTACTTGAATTGTTGTAAGCTTTAACAGATTCCAGCTAAAGGTGAACTGCTATAGCTTCAGGAGCTGGGAACCAAAACAAGGACCTGATGCTCTTGTGGTTTCCTCATAGCAGTACAAAGTCATTGAGACATAGCTGAAAATGAAGTGACTGACGGCACTGTTTCTGCCCCACTGCACTGCACTGTCCGCCCACTTATTCTCTAACCAAACAAAGTACTCACATCACTTCAAGTGATGTGATCAAGTTGTACCCATAAGGAGCTTTATACAAAACATGACTGGAAGGCTTCTGTTTCTCATTCAAGTCTCTTTCAAAAAAACAGAAAAATCAATCCTCACAAGCTTTAAGAACAAGGTTGAACACTACTACGGACCAGTTCCTAAAAGGATAGATTGTTGTTGTCCTATTGAGTTGTAACCTTGTTATTGTACTTACTGTATCTCCTAAACTGCTTACGTAGAAGCATTTTGATTAGGAATCCTCTTGTAAATCCGTAAACTCCTTGAGTTTATGTTATAACTAGATTTAGTCATAAGGAAAAGTCTTTGTAATCGTAGAGTTACAAAGTGGCTTGTGGTGATAGCATCACAAGTTAGAGAAAGCCTTTGTAACTAGGATAGTCACAAAGTGGCTTGTGGTAAAGGTACCACAAGTTAGTTGAGTAAATCCTTTGCAATAAGAAGTATTGTAAAGTGACTTGTAATAGGTAGATTACAAGTTAGTGAAGTTAAAAGCCCACAGGTGTAGGTCGTGGTTTTTTGATCCCTTTGTGTGGGATTTTTCCACGTAAAAATCCTCTGCCTCATTTACATACTGTTTCATTAAGTACTCTCAGTAGAACCTTGTAGAGGAACAGGTACTCTACGATTTGGTGAACCCATACAAACTAACAATTGGTATCAGAGCGGGTTCCTCCTATCAGGCTAAAACCTAAGAAGGATCCTCATGGAGGCTCCACTAAATTTTGAAGAAGGTCAATCCATATACCACCCACCCAAGTTTGATGGAAAATACTATTGGTGGTGGAAAGCTAGAATGCATGATTTCATCATGGCTGAGGATTGTGAGCTATGGGATGTCATCTGCGATGGTCCGTTTGTTCCAATCAAGGTACTAAATGAATTTCTATTTTCAATAAAAAAAAACCAGCAAAGAATACATTGAAGAAGACAAGAAAGCGGTGGAAAAGAATTTTTGTGCCAAGAAAATTCCGGTATATGTTTGGGACCTAAAGAGTACGACAGAATCTCTACATGCGACACTGCAAAGGAAATATGGGAGGCTCTGCAAATGGCTTATGAGGGAACTACACAAGTAAAACAAGATAAATCTAGTACTGATGATAGTTCCACGATGGCAGTTGAAGGCGAGGAGATTGGATATGACTCAACGCTTGCTTTGATGGCTCAATCAGATAATGATGAAGACAATGGCAACGAAGAGGTAAGCTTCAGGGATATTCAGAAAAATCTGAAATCCTATTCTCCAAAAAAACTCATGTGTTTAGCTGATGTTTTAATTACTGCCTTTTGTAGTCTTGCGGAGGATAGGGATTCCTTGATCTTAGAACTAGAAGAATCTGAATGCACTAGAGAAGACTTAGTGGCTGCAGTTACAGATCATAAGAAAACCACTGAAACCCTTAGAAAAGAAAAGAACAAGTTGTTGGCAGAAATTGCAGACCAAAGGGAAACAATAGTAAAACCATCTACTAAGTCTGAACCTGAAAGTTCTGTAGGAGGAAAGGAGATAGCAGGTGAGGAATACCTTAGGCTTGAAGATGAGGTGAAAGCTTTGAGACGTAGGATGAGTGCTGAAGTTGAGAAAAACGAGCTCCTCCAAGAAAATCTAGAAAAAGTAATGAATGATCTTGAAAGGTCTCTAAAGTGGACCTGGTCCTCCGAAGCTACCACTGCCTTACTTACAAATGATAGTAAAAAAGGCAGGGAGCAGGGTTTCAAAGGGAGAAAACTTCTCACAACCCTCACAGTAAGAGCGTCACTGTATCTGATAACTGGCCTCGTACCCAATGTGGGAACACTAGGGGCTTCAAGGAAGGTGTCCAGGCCAAGAATCAATCAGTTCAGAAAGACAAAGTGGCTACTGAAACCGTGACCACAAAAGAGGAACCAGGTTCCACTCACAAAAAATGCACATTACCTGCACAGACCAAGAGAGCTCTTATTCATCATCTTGCTTACTACAAGGGACCAAAACTTGTTTGGGTTCCTAAAACTAACTCCTAAATCTCTTGTGCAGGGAACAGTGAAAAGAAGCGGTCAACAATGGTTCATGGATAGTGGATGTTCAAAACACATGACTGGGAACACCACAGACTTTCTTTCACTAAAAGCCCTGCAAGGAGGGAGTGTATCCTTTGGTAATGGCAAAAAGGGGTACATTCTTGGAGTTGGAAAAGTTGGGAAGTCACTCATTCACTCTATTGAGAATGTGTACTATGTCAATGGGCTTAAGTACAGTCTCCTGAGTGTTTCTCAAATTTGTGATAAAGGAAACAAGGTGGAATTCTTGTCCAAAATATGTATAGTCACTGACCTTGTGACCGGTGAAATAGTACTGGTGGCCAAAAGATACAAGAACATCTATGTTGTTGATTTCAAATCTTTACAGAGTGGTGATTGAGTTGTCTGAAGGCTGTTGGCGATGACGCTGAACTTTGGCACGGAAGATTAGGCCATGCAAGCTTTTCTCTTCTGAACAAACAAATTCAGAAGGACCTGGTCCATGGTCTGCCTGTGTCACAATTCAAGACTCAAAAGGTCTGTGATGCCTGTGCTAGAGGAAAACATGTGAGTCCTCCTTTAAGCCAAAAAGATATGGGAGCACCTCAAAGCCGCTCGAGCTCCTGTATATGGATCTGTGTGGACCTATGAAGGTGCAAAGCAGAGGAGGAAAGAGATACATCTTCGTGATTGTGGACGACTATTCCAGATTCACATGGACTCTATTTCTCAGAACAAAAGATGAAACTGTTGAGGTGTTTGTGGCCTTTGTGAAGAAAATCCAGGTAAAGATGGAGTCTAGAGTTGTTTGGATCAGATCAGATCATGGAACAAAATTTGACAATGTCAAATTTGATGAATTCTGCAATGAAAATGGAATCACTCACAACTTCTCAGCTCCCAGAACTCCCCAGAAAAATAGAGTAGTAGAAAGGATGAACAGAACTCTGGAAGAAATGGCAAGAACAATGCTGATTGACAGTGGACTTGCAAAAAATTTCTGGGCTGAAGCTGTCAACACTGCCTGCTATTTAGTGAACAGGTGTATGATCAGATCACTTCTAAATAAGACCCCTTATGAATTGTTGAATGGAAGAAAACCCAAGCTGACTCATCTAAGAACATTTGGATGCAAATGTTATGTTCTGAACAATGGAAAGGATCAGCTTGGTAAATTCGATGCCAAGAGTGACGAAGGAATATTCCTTGGGTACTCTTCTCAAAGCAAGGCTTACAAGATATATAACAAGCGGACTCAATGTGTTGATGAGAGTGTCCATGTTATATTTGATGAATCTTATCCATCATGTGAGAAGAGTGCTGAGGAAGATCAAGATGGAGAACCTTACTTGTTCCTGGTGAAGTCATTAACATGACAAACGGAAAGACAGATATGATGAGTCAAGTAAAGGATCCAAATGAAGACAATGCTGCCTCATCATCAACAGAACCAAGCACCTCAATCACGACCACAGAAGCTAAAGAAAGGGTGGTTGATGCAGTTCAGGGAACTCCACTAGCACCTGAAAAAAGGATAGAGGAAAATCAGCCAAACATACTTCCCTCCTCTCAGAGTGAACCTCAGGCGTCTAACT
>NC_031998.1:42344804-42349758 GCF_001879085.1 Nicotiana attenuata
AAGGATGGTATACCTGTAAGTGATGAAGCTATTCCTATAGTTGAGGTGGAAGAAGGAACTCCTGAGGAACCTGGTTCCCTTGTAAGGCGGTCCTCGAAAAGGGCTGAGTCTATTTCCATGGAGAAAGGATCTACTTCTAAGTCCAAGATGAAGGAGGTAGTGAGTGATGAGGATACTCCTGTCAAGTCCAAGGGGAAAGGCAAAGTCAGTGGAGAAAAGCATAGGAAACGCAAGTCTGAAACAGTTAAAGAACCTAGTTCTGGAAAGAAAGCAAGAAGTGAGGTCTGCCTTGGCTCTGAGCGCCTAAGGCATCAGAAAGTTCTGATGGGTCGTATGTCTGACCCAACAATCTCGGAGATGGCTGGAATGCGTCAAATTCTGGAAATGGTGGAGTTTCAGCAATGGATGCACCTGTTCTACATTGATGCCCCTAAAGTATATGAGGAGGAGGTACAGAGTTTCTTTGCCAGTCTTTTTCCAGTCGATACTGATCATGTTTGTGCTTTGGTCAATGGGGTGGACATTGTCTTTGACGTGCAATTGCTTGGAAAAATTTTGCAAGTTCCTACGGTTGGAGTGTCGAGTGTACGAAGTGTTTGCCAGTACAACTTCCGAAATGCAGTGGTGAAAGATAATTCTAATCAGAAAGGGGACCAGATCCACAAGAAAGCACTACTTCCTGTTTACCAACTGCTGTTTGAGCTGGTTAACAAAGTACTGTTGCCTCGAGCAGAAAGGAGGTCTGTAACTTCAAAATTGGATCTATACCTAATGGAGAAACTGGATGGTTTCAACCCTGTGAGTCTGCCTGCGATAATGATTGAACATATGCAGAAGGTGGCCAATTTCAAGGATGGTAATCACGGGCTTCCCTATGGATTCTTGCTCACTCAGGTGTTCAAATTCTTTAAGGTTCCACTTGGAACAGGTAAGGTGGGGACTCGTCAGCAGACATTCTCATAGACAAACTTGGAAGAGTGCGAGTGTATTGAGAAGTATGGGGGTGTAGGGAGTACTTCAACCATGTCTCAGCTCATCAATGCCCAGAACAGTGTGGCTGAGGAGATACGTCGATTAAAGGCCAGGAATGCTATCCTGGAAGGTCAGCAAGACCGAGCGGTTCCCATGTCAAATGATGAGGTGATCCGTTTGACCCAAGAAAATGCTGATCTCAGGGCGCAAGTCGAGAACCTGAAGGCTGAACTTCTCAACGAGCAAAAGTCGGGAAACGCCCGAATAGATCTTGTTCTCCAGACACTTGCCGCAGCTTCCAAGCCTTTTCCTCCTAGTGCCCCCTAAGAACCCCTTCAGTGACCAGTTCTCTGGATATGTTTCTTTTTCTTGTTTCCTTGGTGATGGTTGGTGGATGTTTTTTTTTTGGTTTTTTTTATGATGGTTGGGATGTACTACTACTACTGCTCCTGTGAGCAAGTCCAATGCAGCCTCTGCCTTTTTCAAAAGGGAGAGGCATATTTAAAAATTAATATAAATCCTTTTTTATTATGTCCTGTACTTTCTCTATGTATTCTGTTCTCTATCATGTTTGTGTGCACATAAGTGGCATGAGTTATCTTGGCCCGACTTCTTCGTGATGTTGTTCTTTTTTATGATGCCAAAAGGGGGAAGAATAATATATAGGACTTAGGGGGAACAAATTGGGAATTGGTTTAAATTACTGAGTAGGCATAGCCTCAGGGGGAAGCAGTACTAAGTTTGTCATCATCAAAAAGGGGGAAATTGATAGATCTTAAATACTCTTGCCTTATGTTTTGATGATCTAACAAACTTACTATTGAGAATCAGATAGGGAACCTGACCTACTTGAATTGCTGTAAGCTTTAACGGATTCCAGCTAAAGGTGAACTGCTACAGCTTCAGGAGCTGGGAACCAAAACAAGGACCTGATGCTCTTGTGGTTTCCTCATAGCAGTACAAAGTCATTGGGACACAGCTGGAAATGAAGTGACTGACGGCACTGTTTCTGCCCCACTGCACTGCACTGTCCGCCCACTTATTCTCTAACCAAACAAAGTACTCACATCACTTCAAGTGATGTGATCAAGATGTACTTACAAGGAGCTTTATACAAAACATGACTGGAAGGCTTCTGTTTCTCATTCAAGTCTCTTGCAAAAAAACGGAAAAATCAATCCTCACAAGCTTGAAAAACAAGGTTGAACACTACTACGGACCAGTTCCTAAAAGGATAGATTGTTGTTGTCCTAGTTGAGTTGTAACCTTGTTATTGTACTTACTGTATCTCCTAAACTGCTTACCTAGAAGCATTTTGATTAGGAATCCTCTTGTAAATCCGTAAATTCCTTGAGTTTATGTTGTAACTAGATTTAGTCATAAGGAAAAGTCTTTGTAATCGTAGAGTTACAAAGTGGCTTGTGGTGATAGCATCACAAGTTAGAAAAAGCCTTTGTAACTAGGATAGTCACAAAGTGGCTTGTGGTAAAGGTACCACAAGTTAGTTGAGTAAATCCTTTGCAATAGGAAGTATTGTAAAGTGGCTTGTAATAGGTAGATTACAAGTTAGTGAAGTTAAAAGCCTACAGGTGTAGGTCGTGGTTTTTTGATCCCCTTGTGTGAGATTTTTCCACGTAAAAATCCTCTGCCTCATTTACATACTGTTTTATTAAGTACTCTCAGTAGAACCTTGTAGAGGAACAAGTACTCTACGATTTGGTGGACCCATACAAACTAACAGTAACACACTCTTATGGATCGGGTTGAACGCCTCAGCAACACTCTTATGGGATTGGGCTGCACGCCTCAGCAACACTCTTATGGGATTGGGCCTTTTGCCTCAGCAGGATAAGTAACACACTCTTATGATTGGGTCGTTCGCCTCGGCAGTATCATGTATCATATTCTTATGGAATCAGGCGTTTCGCCTCGACATTACTATAAAACTACTCTTATGGGATCGAGCTGCTCGCCTCGGCAAAATCGTGCGAAATACATGATAAGAAGTCTGCGTATTCATGAATTTTCCAAACATGAGATGCGACCATCGATTTGGTATTGAACATTACGTACTCCATTTAAGAGGTATCCGGTATTTGAGTACTTTGTGTTTATTGTTCAGTTGTAGGCCCTATTATTTGTCGATACCTGTATTCATTGTTACCTACCATGTTTCATATTTGCCTACTTTACTATATTTAATTTGCTGGACCACTAGTAAGTATCAATATCGACCCCTCGTCACTACCTCTTCGGGGTTAGGCTAGATACTTACTGGGTACACATTGATTTACGTACTCATGCTGCACTTCTACACTAAATATGCAGGATCTGACAGGTTCATTTAATGGTCACTTGGGTGGGGAGGTGCAGCTACTGAGGGGACTCTATGGTGAGCTGTATTCTATGCCACGATTCGCACCACACAGAGTTTCCATCATAATTATTTACCTTATCCTGTTTAGCTTGTATTCCAGACAGATGATGTATTGTTATTATACTTCCTAGTAGATGCTCATGCACTTATGTTACCGGGTTTTGAGGTGTTCTAGAATTTGTGTACAATTGCTTACATTGACACACTTTTACTTTGTATTTCATTGAAATTGTACGTACCTACTATTTTTATTGCATTGATCTCTCTATCTAATAATATTTGTGATTTCAGAAATAATAAAATGAATAATTAAGCTGATAATTCACCGTTGGCTTGCCGTTAGGCGCCATCGCGATTTATAGTGGAATTTGGATCATCAGAGTAATATGATAGAAATGAGAAGTATAGGGAGGGAGTATACATGGACTAACAATACCATTCATAGCAAGATAGATAGAGGAATAGTTAATGCTGAATAGATGACAATGTTTCCCCACGTAGATGTGGTGGTTATGGAACCAAATTTCTCTGATCATTGTCCTTTATGCATTACAATGGCTGAGATATAGAGGAATCGACTTATTCCTTTCAGGTTATTTAACTACACTAGTATTAGTACCCGTGCGATGCGCGGATACAAATATATGATTTGAGTTATTTGATTTATGTGTAAATAACTTTAAAATATTAATCTTTCAGATTAAAGTTATATATAATCATTAAAAATATGTTAATAAAAAAGCAGAAATTTCTCAAATCTCTTAAAGTTACCCATAGTTTCTTGTCCATGTTGCATTACCCATAACTTAAAATTAATATATTCTTGTCTGTTACTTCAATTATAATACATTATAAGTAAAGATATGTTTTTTTTTCTTGTAGTAAATTTTTTTATTTACTTTTATTCTTTTATTCTATTGTTCCTATTAATGTATAAATTTATCATATTTTCTATAATACCTATATTATTATCTTTATAATTAATTAAGACAAAGGTGTTGTTTTTATCTTTTAATTTATTTGTTTTTTTTTAAATTTTATTAATTAAGATAAGACAGACAATATCTTCACAAAAATATTCACTTCTTTTCATTAAGATTCAAAAAAAAAAATTAAATTCAAATTAAGTATTAGTATTAATATTATCCTAAATTGCCAAGTAGTTTTATAGTAGTTTGTCACTTAGCTTAACCACAATGCAAAGTTTATTCGTTATTCTTTAATATACTTTCTCTTCTCAAAAATTAAATAAGTCTTATCCTTCCAAATATTTCTACATTGAAATTATTTATTTATATTTTTTCTCTTTTTCTTTTAATTTGTGTAATTCTATTGTTCATATTAATGTTTAAATTTATCGTATTTTTTATAATACCTATATCTTTATCTTTATAATTAATTAAGATAGAGGCGCTGTTTTTATCTTTCAATGTAATTTTTTTTAAATCTTATTAATTAA
This sequence comes from Nicotiana attenuata, assembly GCF_001879085.1. Lineage (NCBI taxonomy): Eukaryota > Viridiplantae > Streptophyta > Magnoliopsida > Solanales > Solanaceae > Nicotiana > Nicotiana attenuata. The sequence goes on from NC_031998.1 coordinate 42,349,613, forward strand.
GATACGACATTCTGATTTGAAAAAAAATATTTTATTTTAAATTAAGTATTAGTAATAAAATTATGCTAAATTGCCTAGTGGCTTTATAATAGTTTGTCACTTGGCTTAATCACAATGAATTTGGTTTTATAAATTTTTTCGATTTT
>NC_031998.1:42350421-42382154 GCF_001879085.1 Nicotiana attenuata
TTTTATATTTTCGTTTTTTAATATAGCTAATTATAATATATTTATATTTATTAATTCAAAAAGAGTAACTAATTAATTTAAAATTTTAAAAAGTTTTTTAGTTAAAAAGGTAGTTTATTTTATCTTAACAATGACGCTTGGCTTTTTGTGATTATGCCACATGGCTTTTTGTGATTATGGGTAGTTTTTTTTTATTTTTATTTTCGTTTTTTAATATAACTAATTATAATATATCTATATTTATTAATTCAAAAAGAGTAACTAATTAATTCAAAATTTAAAAAAGTTTTTTGGTTAAAAAGGTAAGACAATAATTAATTTTTTGCATTTTTTTTATTGTAGCTAATTTAATTTTTTATTATTATTCATTTTTTTTTATTTTAAAATAACTTTGAAACACCAACTATAAACTACTCCCAAATTTGAATGGGTAGTTATTTTGTTTATATTTTCATTTTTTAATATAGCTAATTATAATATATTTATATTTATTAATTCAAAAAGAGTAACTAATTAATTCAAAATTTTAAAAAGTTTTTTAGTTAAAAAGGTAGTTTATCTTGTCTTAACAATGACACTTGGCTTTTTGTGATTATGCCACTTGGCTTAACCACATGCCTCACTACTCTCCTTTTAATATAATATAGATTGCAGAACACAAATATTTTGGTAAGAAGGATGGGAGTAACTTGTACAGGGAAGTTACAATGGTGGATACTACCAGACATGGGATTAAAGTAAAAAGGTGGATACTACCAGACAGCAGCTGCTAGAAGTCCAGGATCAAATAATCAACATGAATAATGATCTTTTTGCGTAGGAAAAGGAACTAAGACAACAACTGGAGAAGTGAGTACTTATTGAGGAAAGTATAGCAAAGCAAAAGTCAAAAAATCAATGGCTTAAATTGGGGGACTCTAATACATCTTTCTTTTATGCTTCAATAAAGAATAAAATTGCACAAAATAAGATCAGTAATCTTGTATCTAGCAAAGGGGATCTGATACAATCAGAGAAAGCTATAAATAAGGAGATTATGGGATTTTATAAACAACTATTAGGTACTGCTGCCAGTCAAATACCTACCATCAATCCCAAGATAATGCATAAGGGACCATGCTTGAATAGAGGCATGCAGAAGCAACTAATAGAACCTGTGACTAAACAGGAGATAACAGCAGCTTTGAAGGATATTGATGATTAAAAAGCTCCTGAATGTAATGGTTTTAATGACTTGTTCTTCAAAAAAGCTTGAAGTATAATTTAAAATGAGGCAACTAATGCTATTATGCATTTCTTCCATACTAATGAGCTCTACAAAGCCATAAATTGTACCTTTGTCACACTCATTACGAACGTTAAGAACCCAACCCCTGTTAAACAGTTTAGGCCTATCTCCTATTGTACTGTCCTCTACAAAATCATTGCTAAGATCTTAACTAAGAGGCTACAGGGGGTTATAGATATCTTAGTCGACCAAAGTCAGTCTGCTTTTGTTCCTAGTAGGCTCATTACTGATAATATTATTCTCAGCCATGAATTAGTAAAGGGCTATACCTAAATGCATGCTTAAAATTGATATGCTGTAAGCATACGATTCGGTTGAATGGTCCTTCTTAAAATAAATGCTCACTAGTCGGAACTTTCCAGTCAAGTTTGTGGATTGGATAATGACTTGTGTAAATAGTGTTTCTTATTCTATTCTAATCAATGGGTAACCAAAGCCCCCCTTCCCTACTAAGAGAAGTCTGAGGCAAGGGCATCCCCTATCCTCTTTTCTCTTTGTGCTTGTCATGGAGTATCTAAACAGACAGCTAAAAACTTTGAGGCATATTATCCCCTTGTGGACAAGATGTTGGGGAAGATAACATCCTGGACTTCCAAGTTTCTTTCTTATTCGGGGAGGTTGTGGCTAATCAAAACTGTCTTATTCTCCATCCAAGTTTACCAGTCTCAAATTTTTGTACTCCCTGAGAAAATAACACATTTAATTGAGGCAATTTATAGAAACTTCTTATGGGGTGGTGGTGTGGAGATGACAAGGAAAGCCCTCTTAGCCTGGGACAAAGTATGTTGGCTAGAACAACCAGTGGTTTCAAATGTATTACACATTGAGACATGGAATAAAGCTGCAGTCAGCAAGCTTTTATGAAATCTATGTACACAAAAGACAAGTTATTGGTGAGGTGGATTCACATTTACTATGGGAAGGGGAGACAAATATGTGAAGTGGAGCCACAACAAGCTTCTTAAAGCTAAAAGGCACTTAAGAGGGAACTGGAATGGGAATAACTGAAATGTCTCAATTGAAGACCTTCTCTACCAAAAAGATGTACCAGGAGATGAGAGGCGAGTTTGTAAAAGTACCCTGGAAGAAGCTCATGTGTAACAACTCTTCTACTCCTAGATGGCTGTTTATTTAGGACCTGGCAATACAGACAAGACTAAGCACAAAGGATAGATTGACAAAATGGGGAATCACTATAGACCAAACTTGTATACTGTGCTACAAAGAACAAGAATGAATTAATCATTTGTTTTTTGAATGTGAATTCTCAAAGGAGTTATGGTACATATTACTACAATGGCAAGGCATACATAGAGATGTAATGATATGGCAGGATGAAATCGATTGAGCAAGTAGTGAGATGAGAAGTAACAACCCATCAGCTGATATCTTTAGAATGTCATTCACTGATTGTGTCTACTATATTTGGCAAGAGAGAAATTTGTGCATCTTCCATCACAAACAGAAATTTCTGGACGTTATACTTAGAAGCCTGGTACATGATATGTTCTGTAGAGGCTGCGGAAAGAGCAAACTTGAAAAAAATTAAATATTTTAGATTTTTATTCTTAGCAGTAGAAGTATATGAGGCTAGAGGATGAGTAGTTTTGCTGGGAATTGGGACTTGTTTCCAATTAACCAGACTGCCTTTCTTGGCAACTGACTTGTACGTTTCTCTGCTTGGTAATAAAAGTCTTATTTACCAAAAAAGGAAAAAAAATATACCAGGTGGTGTATAACTTATACCAAATATAATATGGGTAAAAAAGAAAATCAAATATTGTACTAGTGAACGTTAACTGCTCTTCAGAACTATATGACCTTCTACAACTTGAGCTATGCATTAAAGATTCTTTGGTACTTAGTGTCATGAAAAAGAGTGAAGTACGACACCGTAACCATTACAACTTGTTTTTTAGATTTTTTTTTTGATTGTTTACAACCTATTTGTTAGATTTCAGCTTAATTTGGTAAGTTTAGAGCTTTAATTTTTTAAAACTTTTTTCGAGTATTTATGGCTATAACATACTTATTAAAAGAAAGAAATTGGTTGTGGTGATTAAAAAACTCGTTCAATAGAAGCTATAGCTATAGAATTATGATTGATGTTGTGCCCTTTTCATATTGAGTCTAGCGAGCAGATCTTACAACTATAATTTTATCTTTAATTCAGGAAAGAATCTAACTTGAGGCTATGCGTTTATATGTCTAAGCACTTCTTATTCGAAAAAGTTGCGAAGAAAAGTGAAAGTAAGAAAGGATCTCACTACATAAATAAATATATGCATGTAATCTATAAGAAAGCAGGAACAATGTTTCATGAGAAAGTAGTTTTTCCCTTTTAATGTCTTATATCAACAAATTAAGATACTACGAGCAAATACGTATTTAGTAGCTTCTACTGCTAAAATAGCATCTTCTTCTCCTCGTTTTGAACATCCTTTTCTACATATGTGAAATAGCAAGACTCTTAGAACATCTGGCGACGTATATACACTCACCAGGTTATCAATATCAATTAAAAAATAAATGGCTCTATTTATATCATAATTTCATCGAAAATGAGGTGGTAACTCTACATGCAGATTGTGAGCACATGATTTTTACCCTATATGAATTACTCCTATAAAACTCAATAAACTAGATTTTTTTCTCAATTATTTTCCATTTTATAGGATTTTATTAATTGTTTGCATTTTTGTGCACGTTAATTTCCATTAAAAATCATGAAAAATGCCAAAAATACCATGCATTGCATTTAGGTTGTGTTTTTATATTTTAGGATAAATTAGTTAATTATTTGTTGCATGAAAAAAATGAAAATTACCAAAAGTGGCCCATTTTATATTTTTACCTTTTAATTGCTAGATTGTTGATTTTTCTCTTCGATTTTGGATTGAGGAATTTTTTCTTAAATTTTAGGAAATTGGTAGGTATTAAAATTTAGTTTAATTTAGGTTTTAATGAGGTTTTTGATTGAAAAAAAAAAGAAAAGAAGAAAAGAAAAGAGAAAGCAGAAAAGAAAGGGAAATAGGATAGAAAGGGGTGTGTATTAATTTTATTGGGCCAAAGCCCAAATTTTTCAAAGAAACCCGTCCAAAGTCTGCCCCAATCCAGCCCCAATACCCAATTACCCGGTCCAGCCTTGTCCCATACCAAAACGGCATCGTTTTGTTCAATCAAATCCCAGCCGTTGATCTCGCATGATCCAACGGCTGGGAACTGGCCTTCGTTTGGTATAAAAGTGTCTGAATACCCCCCCCCCATACCCCATCGAACCCCTTCACTCATCACCTCTCCGTCTCTCAAAAACCCTAGAGACTGCCGCCCTGTAACCCTAGCCGGTGCCGCCCTGCTCCGCTGCCGGAAATCGCCCCACGGTAGCGAAGACGCTCCAATCCACCCCCAAAATACACCCTAGAATCCCCGTCCTCTTCTCTTTCCGAACCCCAAAACAGATTCCCTAAAATCCCTACCAAAATTTTCGAATCTCAGATCTGAGACTCCAACCTCAAACCCTAATTCGCCCAAACCTACCCAAAACCCTACCAGGTCATCTCCCCGTTCCCTTCATCCCTAATATCCTGTCTATTTGCTCAAAAGGCCTTTCAAACTGGAGCAATCTCAAATAAAAAAATCTGAAAAAAAAAAGAAGGAGAAGAAAACCTAAGTTTCTACTGGATTGCGGATGGTTCATACCAGCATGAGTCATTTGCTCTCAACGGGAGCAATTGATTCATGTAGGCCTGATTCATTGTTCCAAACCTGCCCTAACCATGTCCCGTTTCCGTCCAGTCTCTCCAGGTTCCAATTGGTATAGGTAACAGCTTGTTTATTTCTTTTCTTAACCATTTTCTTTTCGTTGGTTGATTTCTTGTTGTGTTTGAATCTGATTCGTAGTTACATGATGTAGGATTTTTAGTGTTCTAGAATGGTTTGTTAATTTATGTGCTTAATCATCATTGTTAGTCAGTATTTTAGGATTAGTTCATGAATTTCCTATCAATGTCACTAGATTTTCAGTTTTTCGGCTAGGGTTTATCTGAATTGGTTTAGTTTTTGCTTAGTCGAGTTCATTTGGAAATCAGCATGTTCATATCTCATTGTAGTTTGATTCATTGTTAATGGCTGAATAATTTGGTCCACAAGGTTCGAACCTTAGAAATGGTTCATTCATTAGTTAACATTGATTTTGGTTTCAATTGTCTAAATGTTGTGTCATTCCTGAGTTCATTTCAATGATAAACCTATTTAGGTTTTAGGAAATTGGTGCCATTTGATTTTGTTGCCGTGTGTTCTGTTTTAGAGTTGTTTGTCTTGGTTTGTAAATGTGTAAAACTCTTAGGGTGTTAATTGAATAGCTAAAAAACTTAAGGGTTAAGCTGGAAATGGGATAGGGATTTTCAGATAATTCCTACACTTAGAAGCTTCTAGAGGAGGGGCAGTTGTCCCTATTTAGTTAGCACAATGTGCTGAGCCAATAAGGGACAGCCAGCTGTCCCAATCAGTTAAAAAAGATGCCTTTTGCAGGCTGGGAATAATTTCCATTTTCTGTTTAAGCACATGGCCTTAGAGGCCTATAAAAACGGTACTCCTCCTTCACTCTAAAAAGGAGATCTGAAGCACCATTCTCTGCACCAAAAACCCTGAAAAATACACTGATAGAGTTTCAGAATTAGAAAAAAAAACACAAAAAAAAGGGATCTCAAATACTGTTCCATTGATTAGCTGGTTTTCAGTTTTTGGGTTTTTAAAAAGCTTGAATACATCGCTGGTTTCTGGGTTCTAAACATGGTTTAAGCTGATTGTATTGTTGCTGTTTACTGCTGTTGGATCCGGCTGATTTCATTATCTTCTTGCTGAAGTTTCTTTTTGTTGTTTCTGGCTGTATCCAGGTATTGTCACAACCCTTGAAATGGCAAGTTGGAAGTAATACATGGTTTAAATGGAAATGGATTATTTAGATTTCATTTTCTGTTTTGTTAGCATTCAATATGATTGTTGGTTCGGTAATTATTATTTCTTCAGTTGTGGTTGAGTATTAGTGCTTGTACTATCTTCTTTAGTGAGCTAGGAAGCCAGATATTCTAATTTCAAATTTGTGTAATGTCTTAGTTATAATTTTGGGATTGTTAAACTATGGCTGGTGAGGTTGCCGTTTGAGTATAGATAATTGGGCATTCTTAGCATGCTTTTGTTATTAATCTTGTAAATATGCATGATTAGATGATTAGAATTAGACAAAGGGTGAATCCATGTTTAATAAACCATATATTTTTTTGAAATCATGTGACTTTGCTCTAAGCTGAGAATTTTATTATGTTCTGATAATGAATGAGTTGCGTATTGGCTATTACAATGCTAAGTACTACTTTCATTAATACTATAATGTGATTTAGCTTTAGAATGTGTCTTTCCATTTATTTAAATGCTGCAAATTATTTGGGCCGCAATTGGGTAAAGAAAGACTATTGAGTTTCAAATGAGTTTGACATTGGGCCCAAATTCAGGTGGCCCAGTCTCGAGCTGGGGCGTTTTAGATTGATGCCGATTGTTTGTTTCCCTTATATCTCGTTTAGAATTTGTTTCGATCTTTAGTTGGTAATATAATAAAAATTGCTTTAATTCGCATGTTTGGGCTTTTGTGTTTGGCCCAGTTTAGCCCTTGATGCTTCCGGCAGTTTCAGTTTTGATCTTGGGCTTTCCCTTGAGCCCAGTCCCCTTTTAAAAGTTTTGTTGTTTCCTGGACTTATTGCAAGTCTGGAATTCGCCCCCCCTCCCCCCCCCCCCCCCAACGTTTAATGCTGATATTGGGCTGCCTATAGTAACTTTAGATGGAACTTAATTTAGGAGAAATCCAAGTATCTTTAGGTGACCTTAGTTAAGCAATTTCTTAAAAAATGGATCGAGGTGTGCCATCTCCGTTTAGATCACATATGGCCCTCGCACATATTGTAATTAGATATTAAAAAATGATATTCGTGGAAAAGCTTTTAGGCGCGTTTAATTTACAATTGTGATTGTGTACACGTTCGCGTGACATAATTACGATTCTAAAAAAAAATCAATTCGGATTATGCGTTCGCGCAACTTCGATCAAATTTTCTTAATAATAAAGTTGTTATTAATATAGTCCTCTTAAATTAAATGTAGTTCTTTAGGCCGAGGTGTGCCATTCATAATTGAATCCCTATGGCCCTCGTATTAATTTTATGACTTAGATATTAAAAATAATATTCATAGTTTGCTTTAGGCACGTTCAATATATTATCGTGATTGTGTACACGTTCGCGTGACATAATTATGATTTTAAAAATAAAATCAGAGTATGCATTCGCGCAACTTCGACTAAACCTTTTTAATAATAATAATAATAATAATAATAATAATAATAATAATAATAATAATAATAATAATAATAATAAATTGTGGACACGTTCGTGTGGCAAAATTTTTGACGCGCCAAACAAACGGGTACACGTACGCGTGACCTGTTTTAAGATAATTTCTTAATTAAAGAAGGCAAATGCACATAGGTTCAAAAATAAGTAATTAAACAATTTGATTAAGCCAAGTATGATCAAAGCGACCGTGCTAGAACCACGGAACCCGGGAATGCCTAACACCTTCTCCCGGGTTAACAGAATTCCTTACCCGGATTTCAGCGTTTCGCAGACATAAACAGAGTCAAATCTCCTCGATTCGGGATTTTAAACCGGTGACTTGGGACACCATAAATTATTCCAAGTGACGACTCTGATCTTAAATAATAATCCCGTTTCGATTGTCACTTAAATTGGAAAAACTCCCTTATATACCCCTTCCGCGGGGTAGTAAAAAAGGAGGTGTGACACAGATATTACTTTAAGTTTCAAAGTCTCACTCACGAAGACCAAGTGTCAAAAACAAACAATTAAAGAGGTTATCGCAAACTTAGTATAGAAATTTCTTATCTTTTTGAGAAAAAGACACAAGGCATGGATGGTTTAGTTCAATTCATACTCTCTAATTGAAAGCAAAGGCAGATGTTAATATTTCAGTCATAAGTTTCCCCAACCATCTCACAGTCGAGAAGTTAAACCAAAACAATAGTAGAAATGTAGAAAAAGGCTTAATTCATTCAAGAATTGCCTCAAACATCTAAGGAGCAAAGCCGATAGACATATCAAAGTTTCTGTGCAATAAAGCCCTTTCGAAAATAACCTCTCTACCCCTCTAGGGTAGGGGTAGATTAAATAGAGGAACACAAGATAAGAAGAAGAAAACTGACAAGCAACAACGATCAAAAGGGAAAAATCACGAAAGTACAAAGATATGATCAGGAAGATCCTCTTCTTACTAAAGGGCAGATGTAACAACGGGGAAAATCAAGATAGCATACAAAACTCCATCGATGAAACAAAATAATCCTATAAAATAATTACCTTGAAATAAATCGAAAATTCGGAAACATAAGTCTCAACTTGAGTCAATACTCAACAATGGTCAAATACCAAGAAAATACCATAAGTCTTGTCCAACATGAATAATCATCAATTTAAGCATAAATAGTACATAATAAGAATCACAACAGTCACAATGTAAGACCCACGGAAAAACCAAGAAGCGCAATAACCTTAACAAAACAACAAGACATGATAACCATGTTAACTACACCGACAACCGCAACAATTTCAACACATAGCATATATACACGGGGTCATAGAGGAATTCACAATTAAGAGATAACGAAACAATAAGGAGAAAAATCGCTTCAATTACCAATAATACTTCCACAAGCCTTGTTCAACAATAGAAATCATCATATAAAGTATGAACAATACGAAACGGAGTCACATTTATCATAGTATAAGTCTCACGGGCATGCTTGACACCAACGTATAGGTACTCGTCACCATGCCTATACGTCGTACTCAACAATTAACACATAGCAACTAAGACACAACTCCTAATTCCTCAAGCTAAGGTTAGACCAAACACTTACCCCGATGCCACGAACACAATTCAACCCTCAACTACCGAAATTTCCATACCCAACTCAACTACGCAAATCAAATGGCTGATATATCACTCACACCCTATTATTCTGCTGAAGCACCCATATAAGATTTCTGGCCGCATAACAAACATGATCCCCGAAAGCCTCAAAACCCAACAACCGAGCCTCTCCCGGCTCAAACCACCCAACCGGCGACTGACACCGCCTACCGTATCACAAAAGAGTAGCACATAACATAGGCTAAGGGCACAAATAATATCCATTATGCCTGATGGACCGGATAATTCTTCTCATATGCTTAAAGTTTGCGACTGTCGCCGTTGATTTTGGCATCTAGGTTTTGTTTGTCTACTTTGTTTTGAGTTAATTCTAAGTCATGGGGATTTGCTAATTGGGCTTGGTTAGATCAGAACTGATAGGTGGTTACAAAAAAGAAAGAACAACAGAGAGCAAAGATTAACTGGTAGATACGGCAAAAAGGGAAGCAAAATCACAAAGTTTATATCATCATCAGCATTAGGAATTTTACAGTGCAAAGATGGCGGAAGAAATTACACAACGCCTTCATAAATTTATTTTAATGGAGGAAGAAAAGGAGGCTGTGGCAATAGAGTTTCCAGATATTCAGGCAAGCATCAAAAAATGTGAAGCAAGTCTTCTGGGTAAGGTAATCTCTGACAAAAAGGTAAATTTTTATGGAATTAGGAATGTTATGACTCTGGCTTGGGGTAACCCTAGAGGATTACAAATTAAAGAAATCGCATGGAATTTTTTGCAGTTCATATTTAAAGACAAGGCAAGTTTAGATAAAGTTAAACTTGGTACTCTATAGTTATATGATAGATACCTTCTCAACATCCATCCTTGGGAACCAGGAGTGGAGATTGAGTCTCCAATTTTTAACGAGAGTAATGTGTGAGTTCAAGTTTGGAACATTCCTTTACACTGGATGTCAAAGGATGTTGGTCGGAAAATAGGGCATGCGTTAGGCGGTATCCTAGATATTCTCATTCCTGAAAATGGGAGTAAAGAGAGTTAGTATATGAGGCTTAAAGGCAAGATTAATATTAATAAGCCACTGCTTAGAGGGAAATAGATCAAGCTAGGCTCTGAAACTATATGGGTTGAATTGAGATATGAAAATCTACCTTATATTTGTTACTACTGTGGTGTGCTAGGACATAATAATAAAACTTGTATACAGAGGGAACAAGATGTACGACCAGGAAATCTTAGCAGCGACCAGTTCGGGACATTGCTACGAACAGAGAACAATGCATCTTTCTCGGAAAGTCAAAAGCGTCAAGAGTTTAATAATGATAGAGTCGGGAATACAATGATGAGATATCGTAACTATAAATTAGTTAAAGAGAAAAGAGCTACATGAACCAGGAAAGATTTGCAATATCTGGAAGGCGACGGAGACTCGATGGTTATGCAGGATGGTATAGAGAAAGACAATGTCTAGGTGGAGGGAAATGGATTACAGGGGAAGGAAGTTCTGGATTTGCAAGCAAAGGGCGATGATAATTTGAATGACAAAGAGGAAGTGCACCGGGTACATTCTCTGGAGGAAAAAACAATCCCAATCTCTAATAACAGTCTTCCACTTGCTGATTCACAAAATAAAGATACTGGCCAACCCCATACGAATACTTTGCAAAAAACTCAACTTCCAGTCTATTCATATTCGCCATCACTTTTTAAAAGACAAGGAGATATTGCAGGAAACAGTCATGAAGCTGCGATTATACCAGGTAAAAGGTTAGTTGCGAACGTTTGTATACATGAGTTTGGGCAAGAAGACAAAGAGTAGGATGGTATTGAGATGACGATGTTACAGAACCAAGACAAAGCTACTGATGATGCACCTAATGGAGTAAAGGTGAGTGATGTTGTTTCTGGGAATGAAGCAGTCAATTTAGAAGAGCCTAATATGCTAATTGATATTCTGATTAGGGAAGAGTTTGGGTTAATGAGGGTAAAACGAAAATATAAGGAGATAGTTACACCAATGGCTATTGCAAAACGTCAAAAGAAAGAGGTGGTGTGGGAGGCCAGCCTGGAATGGTCTCCCTTGATGAAATAAAGTTGCTGGCGTGGAATTGTCGAGGGTTGGGGGGATCCTTGACAGTTCCCTGTTTGAAGGAGAAAATGTATCTCCACTCCCCGGATTGTATTCTTCTATGTGAGACGAAGAACCAACAATCACGACTTCAGTGGCTACGACAAAAGGTTGGGATGCAAAATTCCTACATTGTGGACCCTGTTGGACTCTCTGGTGGACTCGCCTTACTCGGCATGAAGACACTCAGATAAGTAACATTTACTCTTCATCATATTTTATTGAGTTCTCCATTTATGATAATGAAAAGAATATTAGTTTTTGTTGTATTTTTGTATATGCTAGCACAGATAGAGAAACTAGAAAGAAACAATTGGCTGAACTTATTACTAGATCAGTATCTTGGGGAAACCATTGGATGTTGCTAGGGGATTTTAATGATATTATTGATAATTCTGAAAAATCTGGGAGAACTACGCGGGCTCCTTGGACTTTTAAGTATTTTAATAACTTTATTTATATACTAGGAGCGGTAGACTTTGGTTATAGAGGAAAACCTTGGACTTGGTCTTCTTACCGAATTAACGAGGGAATTATTCAAGAACGTTTAGATAGAGTTTTGGTATCTCCTGATTGGAGATTAAAATATGATCATGCTACGGTGCTTCATATTCAAAATGATGCTTCAGATCACGAATTAATTCTTTGTTCCACAAATGGACTAAATGATCGCTGGAAAAAAAGATTTTATTTTGATAAAAGATGGGTTGGAAACTGTGAAGCCCATGAATTAATTAAACAATCTTGGGTCACTAATCCTTCTGGGGATTGTCAATCTAAAGTGTGTGCAAAGATAAGAAAATGTCAAAATTCTTTAATCTTATGGAGAAAGAAGGATGAAACAAACTCTATGATAAAGATTAAGCAACTGAAAACTCTTCTTAAGTTTGCACAAATGAATCCAAAGGGACCTGATCTAACTGTCATATCAAAGCTGAAAAATGAGTTAGGTAAAGCCTATAAGGAGGAATAAATTTATTGGAAGCAAAAGTCTAGAGTTCAATGGTTAAATGAAGGAGATAAAAATACTTTTTTTTTTCATATGTCTAGTCTTCAGAGAAGAAGGAGGAATCTAATTAAAAAAATTGAGAATGGATCAGGAGAGTGCATTTGTGATAAAAACGGTATGGTAAAGAAAATTGAGGATTTCTATAGGGAACTATTTACTACATCTAATCCTTCCTCCTTATCTCATGTTCTTCAGTCTATTCCAACTTCTATCGATGAAAACATGAATTTGGTCCTGATTAGTGAAGTAACTAATGAGGAAATAAAAGAAGCCGTTTTCTCTATGCATCCTAATAAGTCCCCTGGTGTTGATGGAATGACTCCACTATTTTTTCAGCAGTTTTGGCCGTTAACTTCTCATGATGTCTGTTTGGCTGTAAGGTGTTTTTTTGAGACAGGTCAACTTTTACCCGTTTGGAATCAAACTTTGATAACGTTGGTGCCAAAAATAAAAATATCTACTACCGTAAATCACTTTAGGCCTATTAACTTATGCTCTACTTTATATAAGATCATTACAAAAATTCTGGTGAAACGTATGAAACCGTTGATGCCTTTACTTATCTCTATGAATCAAGCCGCCTTTGTTGAAAAAGACAAATTATGGATAATGTTGTCTTAGCACATGAATTTTTGGGGGTGTTGAAAAACAAATGAAAAGGAAAAGATAAGTTAATGGCTTTAAAGTTAGATATGTCTAAAGCATATGATCGTGTGGAGTGGCCTTATATCCAGCAAATGATGTTACAAATGAGTTTTCACCAAATTTTTCTAAATTGAGTTATGACTTGTGTTATGACTGCTTCTTTTTTATTTAAGTTTAATGGAGAGGTTAAGGGTTGTGTAAATCCATCTAGAGGATTAAGGCAGGATGATCCTCTATCACCTTACTTATTCCTAATATGTGCTGAAGGATTATCTGCTCTATTACACTCGGCTGAACAACAAGGAAAGTTAAAAGGGTTCAAATTAGGGAGAAGTAGTCCTTCTGTTTCTCATTTATTTTTTGTAGACGACTCATTTATCTTTTGTAGAGCTGATATAAATAGTGTTGCTACGATTAATATAATTTTGGACATATATGCAAGATGCTTAGGACAAATTGTTAATTTAGAGAAATCTGCAATCTTTTTTAGTAAGAATACTATGGAGGAAGAAAAAGTTATAATATGCTCTTCTTTGAATAATATACGAAAAGGGTAATGTATTTAGGACTGCCTGCTATTATGGGAAGATATAAAAAAGAAATGTTGGCTTTCATAAAGGATAGAATTTTATCTAAAATAAAGGGTTGGAAAGAAAAGTTTTTAAGTCAAGCAGGTAAGGAGGTTTTATTAAAGTCTGTTTTAGCGTTATCCCCTCATATGCTATGTCTTGTTTTCAGATACCTGATGGGCTGTGTAAGGAAATCGCTAGTTTGTTTTCAAACTTTTGGTGGGGTATGAATGATGATAAAAGAAAGATGTATTTTAAAAAGTGGGAAAAACTATGTGAACCAAAATTTAAAGGGGGGTTAGGCTTTCAAGATCTAAAGGCTTTTAATATGGCTCTTTTAGCCAAACTAGCATGGCGAATTCTGACTGAACCAGATTTGTTAGTTTCTCAAGTACTTAAAGGTAAATATTTTCCAAAGGAATCTTTCTTACAGGCACCGACCAATAAATACACATCTTGGGTATTGAAAAGTATTTTATGGGGGCGAGATCTATTAAGTAGAGGTGTTAGATGGAATGTTTCAAAAAATGGTAAATCTGTAAGAGTATGGAGAGATCCATGGCTACCACGAGATAGCTCCTTTTACCCCTTAAGTATGATGAGTGGTACTGCGACAAATATGAAAGTATCAGAACTGATTGATGATAGTACTAACACATGTAATATGTAGATTTTAAATAAGTTATTTAGTGAAGATGATGTCGAGTCTGTTTTAACTATTCCAGTTTCTTCCGTAGGGGGAAATGATCGACTGATTTGGCATTTTACTAATTTGGTAATACGAAGTGAAGTCTCGGTATCATTTGGCGAAATTGTTCCTCACAAATGATAGAAGTTTGGCTAATCATGCGGAAAGTAGTTCTCATGTGTTCCCGAAATCCTTTTGGAACCATTTATGGTCCTTAAATATTAAAAACAAGCTCAAACATTTCTTAAGGAAGTGTGTCTTAAATACATTGTCTGTTAAGAATATTATTAAAAAAAAAATTCACTCTATGGATGACATCTGTCCTATTTGTGGGATGGGACCTGAATCTTTAGAGCACATGTTCATGTTCTTTAAATGTCCAAGATCAATTCATGTGTGGAAAATGAGTTCGATTCGTTGGCCAAATTTGCATATGATCTCTGATTTTGCTACATGGTGGTATAAATTAGTGTTAGACATTAAAAGATTCTCGGAACTAATACCTTATTGCAAGTAGAAGTATCTATTTTATGGATGATTTGGAAGGCTAGGAATGAGTATATTTTTAATTCGGTGATATGGAATGAAAATGATATTTTATCTAAAGCATTATTTGAGTTTAATGAATTTACAGTTGAAAAGGAACATGTTAACACTATGAGCGATGCTTCTACTAATCCACCATTACTAACTCTTTCTTCAGAAAAAGTGTTGCTTTATGTGGATGCAGGTCTGGATCCAAAGACTCGCAAAGCGAGTATTGGAATGGTAGCCTTAAAGGCTAATGGTGACGTGCTTTATGCCGATGGTAGTCTAATTCCTTTTGTTGGAAAAGCCATAATAGCTGAAGCGTGGGCAATAAGAAAAGCAATTTAACTGGCGGTGAAGTATGACTAGAAGAATATACATATCTTGTCTGATTCCTTAACAATGGTTCAAATGCTTAATGGAAGCAAAGGTCCTTCATGGGAGGTTAATACTCCCTGCGAAGATATTTGGACACTTCAGCAACAACTGAGTGATGTATCTTTTAAATATCTAGGTAGAAAGTTCAATACTTGTAGTTATAGGTTAGCCACATTTTCTTTCGCACTACTTAGTGAAGTCGCTTGATTCGACAACTTTCCTGTTTGGATTGTCACCGAGGCTTCATCTGGTTTTGTACCATTGAAAAAAAAAAGGTTATGTTTTATACATGTATTATAAGTGGTAGTGAGTCCTATAAAACGGTATCTTAATGAGATAATTTAAAATCACTCATATATTTATAATTTATTTTAGTTCATTAATTTTAAAATATTTTGTTTATCAATTTTTGTAGGTTAGCGATGAATATATATTCAATTGACCTTTTTCAAGCCATAGTAAAACATAGCGTCTATTAACCCGTTTTCCTGCCGCTATTTGTTTCTTAATTTTTCTGTTTATACATTCTCACGTAACGTTTACGTGAGCTCCAAATACTCAGCTCTTCATCAAATTCGATTCCATATTATTTCTTTCTTTAAATTTGTATGTGAAATTTGTAAGATCAGTTTTCTGAAACTCTTCCTTTTCTTTATCAGAGATCTCAGAATAATTTTTAATTTCTATTTGCAAAAAAATGTCATCAATTTCATCAAGTCCGAGAACTGTAGAAGAGATCTTCAAAGATTATAACGCTCGCCGTACTGGAATAGTTCGTGCTTTATCATATGGTACTTAATTTACACACACACGCACAGAGTAGATGTAGATATATGCAAATTCATGTTGTTTCTTGTAAAGTTTCCGTTTTTAAAATTGATTTGGGTTTTTTCAGATGTGGATGAATTTTACAATCTCTGCGATCCAGGTAATTTCATTGAGCTTCTAATTGCATGCCTTAATTTTTGGTGAAAAATAATTTGCAAGCTTAATTTGATTTTGTTATTTGAAGCATTGAGCTTTTTTAGTCTATTGACTGAATTCTGCTATTGCTTATTTAACCAGGACGTGGGGTTTTCATTTAATTTTCACTAATTTATGAGATTGATTTTATTATTGGGATACAGTTAGATTGACTGTGGATGAACTGCTGTTAAACAAAAATCAAAAGAAATTGGTTTCCTTTAGAAATTGGAAAATTCGCCAACAATGTCATTACTTTTATAATTGAGAAATCCACTGTATCCAACTTCAAAACTTGGCAGATAATGGGCAGGCCTCTGTCTTATTCTCCATTTAAATAGCTGACTTGGTTCAAGATCCCATTTGTCCAAGCCTAGGTGGATAGAGTTACCTGGTACCTATACTGGTGGGAGCTAGCACGTAACCCATGGAATTAGTCGAGGTGCGTGCAAGCTAGCCCGGACACCTCCACCGCCACCACCACCAACAAATCCAGTGTAATCCCACACAGTGGGTCTGGGAAGGGTAGTGTGTACGCAGACCTTAACTCCAATCTTGTAGAGATAGAGATACTGTTTCCAATAGACCCCCGGCTCAGTGAAGCTATAGCACAACAATAATGAAAAATAAACAGCCAGAAACAACAATGAGGAGCCATGGAAAAGAAGAATCGAATAAGCTAGCCCGGACACCGCGGTTATCAAAAAAATTGGCTCGTTGTTATCTATACAAAGTGTTTTACTTTGCCTTCTGTGGCTTATTTAGTTTTCTGAACGTTTAGAAGAAAGTAATTTGTCTCCTAAATTTGTATGGTCTTGACATTATACTATTTGACATTGTGTTATTCATGTTTCATTACTTGGGTGTAGAGAAGGAAAATTTGTGCCTATATGGACATCCGAATGAAACCTGGGAAGTCAACCTTCCTGCCGAAGAAGTTCCACCTGAGCTCCCAGAGCCAGCACTTGGGATAAATTTTGCGAGGGATGGAATGACTCGTAGAGATTGGCTTTCACTGGTCGCCGTGCATAGTGATTGTTGGTTGCTTTCTGTGGCTTTCTTTTTCGGAGCTCGTCTTAACCAAAATGAGAGGTACTCTTCTAAGATACAGGTTCTCTCTTCACTGTTTCTGTTGTCTAGCTGTGATCTACCTGACCTCCACCAGCTCTCTCTTCACTGTAATTTAAACTAATATGGTCCTTAACTCTTAAAAGAGTGAATAGGGTTAGTTATTTATCCTGGATGGGTTGTCTCTCTCTTACTCCCTGTTGTTCCTGCTATTCTTTTGTTGTCTCAAGCTAAAAAATTAGATAATTATTTATGAGGATGTAAGTTCAGTTGCTAACTGGCTAAAGTTGAACATTTTAGTGGTTAATGAACTGAACTTTAGCAGCGAGTCTGTTCCTTATCCTCACTCTAAATGTCCTTTTGGCTGTATGCAGTTTTGGAGAAATAATCAATAATCAACTAAGCCTTAATCGCAAACTAGATTTGAATCCTCTATATATTTCGTTCTATTTGAGCCCATTTCAAGCTAGCAATGGTGAGTAATTTGTCTCTTAAACCTTTGGGGGTTCTCTAGAAAAGTGATTCTCTAAATCTCATACTTATCCCTACCCAGACCTAATATAAGTTATATTGCAATCTTACTATTGTAAAACAGTTCTCCTTAACTAAATGTAACTTCTGTCTAGATTTTCTAAGGGTTTCAAGAACTGTTAGCAAGTCATGATTCGAGGAATCTATAGCATTTGATTTAGGCATTAATAAGTAACATGAATGTGCAGGATGGAATATGCTTACTGATGCTCTTATTATGTTTAACTGTACACAATGGAAGACCATGTTGATAATATTTTCCACTGATATGTCTATATCGGAGTACTGTCTAATTCTACAAATTTTCCTTCGTAATGGGTGCCGCCAGGATGTCATTATAGGATCCATTGGAATGTAAAGTGAGTTTGCTATGGGGAAACTCTGTGGGAAAAGAACATAGTTATTCCTTTTTCAGTTTTAGATTTAAATGAAACATTTATCTGTTTAAGCTATCTGCTCTGTTACAACCTGGTTGCTATTTCAATGTTGGTAACACGAACTCTATTCATTCAAAATGATGCTTTTCTTTTTATTCAGAACATATATGTTTGTAGATGTTTCTTATGGGTGGAGGGAATGCATTCTGTTGGTTGTATATGTTAGTCATACTTGTCCGATAGAGAGGTTGTACATTGTGCTTGATTGTATGTTGTCTCCCTTGTGCATTTGCTTACTAAAATAATCTTTTATTGGAGTTAGAAGTCAATCCATAACTCACGCTGTCTGTTAAGAACAAAACTTCGCTGCACAACATTTTACCTTTTTTTTTATCTCTTGTGAATACCATCCTGTTGTTCGCTGATTTTAGCTGTGATTTAAAGTTACTAGAGATTGTTGGAAGAACTTTTATACAATTCTTTACACATTGGCTATCTTTGAGGAGATAATCTTCTGGACATCTGGTGTGTGCTCCTCTCCGTTGGTCCGTCCTTTACATTTCCGAAATCTGACCATTTTATTAGCGTTGCATATTCCTTCTAGTCTATTGGTCCATGGGTTTATTTTAGCTGCTACATTGCAGTGATTTAGATTTATAAAAAATGTAATGATGTTTTTGTACTTGATTTGTACTTTGGGATTCCCCTATCTATTGGGGACTCGCCAAGGGGCCAAGGAACTCTTTGCTGTTTATAATTATTGATTTTTGTTAAAAGGAAGAGAAATATAATTTAGTAATATATGTCAGAATGTTCTATATTCATTTTATGTGTTTTGGTAATAGTATAAAATAATCTTCTTAATTATTTCATAATTAGGAATCTCGATATTTAGTTAACTTTCCTAATTTCATTTAGTGATGTGCCTTTGTTCTAGTATCCTAAAAGATGGAGCCCTCATGCTTCTTCTTCTTCTTCTTAAAAAAAAAGGACATAAATCTTTTTCAAGAAATAAGTAGCCTTCCTGTATATTGTCTATAACCAATTCAAGACAAGTTCTCTCTCTTCTGTCCTATACCGTTTTACATGGTAAAAGAGGTTATCGTAGTAGACCTAAATAGCTTGGCGCTACTGGGTGGTCTTATTTCACCTCCCCTGCCTATTTTCCTTATTGTAATTATGTTACATTTCTTGTAATTTTCTTATGACCATTCCAGCTCATTGCCTCTTCCAACCACTATTAGTTATTCTTCTGTCTTCTTTTCAAGCAAAGCATTCTCTAAAACTTCTTTTCATTCTTCATAATGATATTAGAGTCTGGGTGTTGTATCTTTCATCTGAACATTAAATTCCTGATCATTGTTTTAAATCTTGTTCCCTTATACTGCATGCAATTAAAGTTAGGGTGATGAGCCCCTCCTCTAAATCTTGAATTTCTGGTCGATGTTCCAACAACTTTTTTGGTTAATATTTAGTTGGCAATTTTTGTATGGCATCTTTTTCCGGTACTTAAAAATAAATGCCTTACAAGCTGCAATTTCTTTCACTATGGGAATACCAGCGACATTCCGCATGAAGAATTCCAGCACTACTATTTGCGTTAAAAGTATTTATCTAAGTCTTGTTCCGTCCTCTGTTGGGTTTCATTTGTGACATTTAGCTTTTCAATATTTTCATTTTTGCAGTTTTCTTAATTTTCTTTCACCTATTCCATCCCTTCATCATTTTCCTGTTGTGGTGGTAGAGGTGAACAAATCACAAAATAGTCTCAGTCTACTGGCCGTGTGCAGCCAAAAACAACTATTCCGTCATTTTGTTTATATGACAGCATTTGAGTGGACACAACATTTAAAAAAGAAAAGAAGAATTTTCGTACATACCAAAAAACTGTTAGACCCCCAAAGTCGGACATGACGGAAGAGGCAAAAGACCAAGGCAAGGGCATGTGCATGGGCCCTTGACTTGGGCAAAAATGTGGGCTAAGGCAAGGCTGGATCAGATGGTTGAGTTGGCAAGATGACTTGACAATCGTCAATGCCTGGCTGACAAGGCATGTTGGGCAAGGTTGCTGGCAGAAGCAATGGCATGAACCTGGCTGACAGGTAGGCATGATGGCGGGCTGACAGCAACAGAGGCATGCTCTGACGGAAATGATTTGTTGGGCAAGGTTGCTGGCAGAAGCAATGGCATGAACCTGACTGACAGGTAGGCATGATGGCGGGCTGACAGCAACAGAGGCATGCTTTGATGGAAATGATTACTAGCACAAGCTGCTGCAACAGGCATGGCATTGGGGCAGTGTGCGTGGCACACCTGGCAGCTGGACTGGCTGCATGTGAGACAGCTGGCACATGCAGAAATACTCTTTGTAAATGTATTATACCTGCTGAGGCAGAACTTGTATAAATATAGGATGTTGTAAAGAGCTTTCCCAACTCGTGATTCTTTGTATTTATCTGAGAGATAAATAAAAGTTGGGCTTGTTGCCTGTAAACATTGTGTGCCTGTTTCCCTCGTTTAATTCTGTCTTTGCACCTAAGTATCAAAACAGGTGTTCTTGTGGGCTGAAGTTAGCTGCGAGCTGACTACCATACAGTGGTGCCAACGAAAAAAATCACCCCTGTGTTAACTGGTATCAGAGCCTTGCTACTGATTAAACGATGGCTGGTGGAAACAACGCAATCAATGAGTTACGAGATCGGACAGCTGCCTTAGAAGCTCTTGTGGGAATTGCAGAGGATGTGGGGGACGTAACTTCCCTAGTCACCCGCATCCATGGCCTTAACATGGAACTTGCCCAGTTCCGTGAGATGATGCTGCTAAAAACCACAAGTATTGATGAGTTCCGCAACAATGTCTCTGCTCAGATCGAGGATCTGAAACAAGAAAATGAAAATTTGAACTTGGAAATCAGGGTGCTACGAAGGGCTTTGGCTAACACTGGCCAGACCCATGAAGCTGATCGTTCCAAGCTCAAACTTCCAGAACCAAAAGCATTCACAGGTACGCGTTCTGCTAAGGAACTGGAAAATTTTCTGTGGGACATGGAACAGTACTTTACAACTGCTCGCATTGCTGAGGGCGACAAGTTAAGTATAACCACCATGTACTTAACTGGCGATGCCAAATTGTGGTGGCGGACCAGGGATGCCGACGATATTAGTGCTGGGAGACCCAGGATTGACTCTTGGGAAAGACTGAAAAAAGAGATGCGTGATCAGTTCCTCCCTAGCAACGCATCTTGGGTGGCAAGAGACCGTTTGAAGCAGCTCAAACAAACGGGTTCTGTTCGTGATTACATTAAGGAATTTACTTCCTTGATGTTGGATATTAAAAACATGTCCGATGAGGACAAACTGCACAACTTTATTTCTGGGATGCAAGCATGGGCCCAGAACGAACTAAGGAGGCAGAACGTGAAGGACCTCCCTAGTGCTATTGCCGCAGCTGACTCTTTAGTGGACTTTCGCTCAACCAGGCTTCCTTCTGAAATTCCAGCTTCTTCAAAGGCAAAGAAGAAGCCTGAGAAGAAGGGGGAATGGAGGAAAGAAGTACGCAAGGAAAGCCTAGACAAAGGCAAAGCTGTTGGCGATGCTGGACAACAAAAAGGCAAGAAAAATGCAGCAACTGACAAGGGTTGCTGGACTTGTGGCGGGCCTCACATGGCCAAGAGTTGCCCAAATCGTGAAAGGGTGAATGCTATGCTTGCTGGAAATGCAGGTACGAATGAAGAAGGAGAAGTGGTTGCTGCCCTGGCTAATCCATTGGGTTTACTTTTGAATAATCAGATGTCACTAGTAAATGCAATGGGTGAGCCTTCTAAGAACCCTCATTCTTTATTACTGCATATTGAATTTAAAGTTGAAGATCAAGTGTTGGTCGCGATGGTAGACTCTGGAGCTACCCATACTTTTATTGATGTGAAGATTGCTGCCAAGTTTGGACTGCGATGGAAAAAGAGTCCAAACTACATGAAAACTGTGAACCAGGTTGCCCAGCGCATCGAAGGCATGGCCTACGATGTGAAGATGTCCGCTGGACCGTGGGAAGGAAAGCACAGCCTGATGGTGATTCCGCTGGGGGATTTCGACATGATCCTTGGGATAGATTTCCTGAGGAAAAACTGCTTCGTTCCAATGCCTCACCTGGACGGAGTGATGGTGATGCATGGCCAAATGGCTGGATTTATCAACGCTGTTCATCCTCATGGCGAGGCCATGAAGACGATAGGTCATTAGAGGAACATGTAAACCATCTTAGGTTGGTACTGCGCCGATTAAGGGAGTATCAGCTTTATGTGAAGATGGAAAAATGTGAATTTGGCCAGCAGGAAATTAAGTTTCTGGGTCACTTGGTCGGACAGAACCAGGTAAAGATGGATCCAGCGAAGGTACAGGCCATTGTTGACTGGCCCGTGCCGCGGAATGTGAAAGACTTGAGGTCTTTTCTTCGCTTGGCAAATTACTACCGCAAATTCATTGCGGGATACTCAAAGAAAGTTGCTGCCTTGACGGACTTATTGAAGAAGGACGTGGGCTGGGTTTGGACAGAAAAGTGTGATGAGGCATTCAACTTGCTGAAGAATGCCATTGCATCCGAACCCATATTAAAGCTGCCTGATTTCGAGTTGCCTTTTGAGGTACATACTGATGCTTCCGACAAAGCTGTTGGGGGCGTGCTGATCCAAGAAGGCCATCCAGTGGCTTTCGAAAGCAGGAAATTGAATGATGCGGAGCAGAGGTATTCTACCCATGAAAAAGAAATGGTTGATGTGGTTCACTGCTTGCTAACTTGGCGGGTGTATTTGCTGGGAACGAAGTTTATTGTGCGGACAGACAACGTCGCCAATACTTACTTCAAAACGCAACGCAAATTGAGTCCCAAACAGGCTCGTTGGCAGGAGTTCTTGGCTGAGTATGATTTCGTGTGGGAACATAAGCCAGGGAAACAGAACCAAGTAGCTGATGCATTGAGTCGGAAGGAGGTATTTGCTGCTGCATATTCTATTTCGAGACTGCAATCTGATTTTGTTGATAAAATCAGACTGTGTGCTGCCAATGACTTATTATATCAAAAGGTAATGAGTCAAGTTCGTGATGGAACTATCCGGAGGTATTGGATCGAGGACGATCTGCTCTATTTCAAAGGGGGCAGAATTGTGGTACCTCAAGGTGGCGGATTGCGCAGGGAACT
This sequence comes from Nicotiana attenuata, assembly GCF_001879085.1. Taxonomy (NCBI): domain Eukaryota; kingdom Viridiplantae; phylum Streptophyta; class Magnoliopsida; order Solanales; family Solanaceae; genus Nicotiana; species Nicotiana attenuata. The sequence goes on from NC_031998.1 coordinate 42,373,783, forward strand.
GCTGAAAGAGGCGCATGACACCACATGGGCTGGACATCCGGGTGTTGAGCGGATGCTGGCCTTACTGTCCAGAGTGTATTTCTGGGCCAAAATGGAAGATGACATTGAAGCTTATGTGAAAACTTGCCTAGTTTGTCAGCTGGACAAGACTGAGCGCAAGAAGGAGGCGGGCTTGCTGCAGCCTCTTCCTATTCCGGAAAGACCATGGATTTCAGTTTCTATGGACTTCATCGGCGGGTTTCCAAAGGTCAATGGAATGGCGTCAATCATGGTTGTGGTGGACAGGTTCTCAAAATATGCTGTTTTTATGCTGCCCCAGTCGCTTGTTCGTCAGATGTTGCTGCGGAATTATTTTACAAAAACGTGGTTAAGTTCTTTGGTGTGCCAGCTGATATTGTCAGCGATCGGGATACACGGTTCACAGGCCGGTTTTGGACAGTGTTGTTCAACATGATGGGGACTGATCTGAAGTTCTCAACGGCGAACCATCCTCAAACCGATGGGCAAACGGAAAGAATTAATCACCTTTTGGAAGAATATCTAAGGCACTTCGTGACAGCAAGTCAGCGGAATTGGGTGGACTTATTGGATTCGGCGCAGTTTTGCTATAATCTGCACAAGTCATCAGCAACAGAAATGAGCCCTTTTGAGTTGGTCTTAGGCCGACAGCCTATGACGCCACTTGATGTTGCTAGACAGAAGGCTCAAGGAAAGTGTCCTGCTGCCTACCGTTATGCAAGAGACAAGCAAGAGTTGCTTGCAGAAGCGCAAGACAGTTTGCGCAAAGCACAGCGGCGTATGATAAAGTATGCTGACCAGCATCGGAGGAAGCTGGAATTTCAGGTTGGTGACAAGGTGTTGCTGAAACTGACTCCCCAAATCTGGAAGCAGATCACAAGGAGTTTAGACACCGCGGTTTAATTCCTCAATATGATGGCCCATTTGAGGTAGTTCAGAAAGTGGGCGAGGTGGCCTACAGGTTGAAGCTGCCCAAAAGGTTGAAACTGCACCCGACCTTCCACGTGAGTTTTCTGAAGCCGTATTATGCGGATGCTGATGATCCGGACAGGAACCAGTCAAAGAGGGCACCAGCTGTGGCACATACACAGTTCGATGCTGAAATTTGAGAAAATACTGGATCACCGGGTACTTGGCGCCAAGAAAAATAGGCGGACAGAATTCTTGATTCAATGGAAGGGAAGGCAGGAGGCCGATGCAACGTGGGAAAAAACAAAGTCACTATGGCAGTTCGACAAGTAGTTGGAGGACTACCTTAAAACAGCCTCGACGAGGGCGTCGAGTTCAACTGGTGGGGGTGGTTTGTTAGACCCCCAAAGTCGGACATGACGGAAGAGGCAAAAGACCAAGGCAAGGGCATGTGCATGGGCCCTTAACTTGGGCAAAATTGTGGGCTAAGGCAAGGCTGGATCAGATGGTTGAGTTGGCAAGATGACTTGACAATTGTCAATGCCTGGCTGACAAGGCATGTTGGGCAAGGTTGCTGGCAGAAGCAATGGCATGAACCTGGCTGACAGGTAGGCATGATGGCGGGCTGACAGCAACAGAGGCATGCTCTGACGGAAATGATTTGTTGGGCAAGGTTGCTGGCAGAAGCAATGGCATGAACCTGGCTGACAGGTAGGCATGATGGCGGGCTGACAGCAACAGAGGCATGCTCTGATGGAAATGATTACCAGCACAAGCTGCTGCAACAGGCATGGCATTGGGGCAGTGTGCGTGGCACACCTGGCAGCTGGACTGGCTGCATGTGAGACAGCTGGCACATGCAGAAATACTCTTTGTAAATGTATTATACCTGCTGAGGCAGAACTTGTATAAATATAGGATGTTGTAAAGAGCTTTCCCAACTCGTGATTCTTTGTATTTATCTGAGAGATAAATAAAAGTTGGGCTTGTTGCCTGTAAACATTGTGTGCCTGTTTCCCTCGTTTAATTCTGTCTTTGCACCTAAGTATCAAAACAGGTGTTCTTGTGGGCTGAAGTTAGCTGCGAGCTGACTGCCATACAGTGGTGCCAACGAAAAAAATCACCCCTGTGTCAACTGGTATCAGAGCCTTGCTACTGATTAAACGATGGCTGGTGGAAACAACGCAATCAATGAGTTACGAGATCGGACAGCTGCCTTAGAAGCTCTTGTGGGAATTGCAGAGGATGTGGGGGACGTAACTTCCCTAGTCACCCGCATCCATGGCCTTAACATGGAACTTGCCCAGTTCCGTGAGATGATGCTGCTAAAAACCACAAGTATTGATGAGTTCCGCAACAATGTCTCTGCTCAGATCGAGGATCTGAAACAAGAAAATGAAAATTTGAACTTGGAAATCAGGGTGCTACGAAGGGCTTTGGCTAACACTGGCCAGACCCATGAAGCTGATCGTTCCAAGCTCAAACTTCCAGAACCAAAAGCATTCACAGGTACGCGTTCTGCTAAGGAACTGGAAAATTTTCTGTGGGACATGGAACAGTACTTTACAACTGCTCGCATTGCTGAGGGCGACAAGTATAACCACCATGTACTTAACTGGCGATGCCAAATTGTGGTGGCGGACCAGGGATGCCGACGATATTAGTGCTGGGAGACCCAGGATTGACTCTTGGGAAAGACTGAAAAAAGAGATGCGTGATCAGTTCCTCCCTAGCAACGCATCTTGGGTGGCAAGAGACCGTTTGAAGCAGCTCAAACAAACGGGTTCTGTTCGTGATTACATTAAGGAATTTACTTCCTTGATGTTGGATATTAAAAACATGTCCGATGAGGACAAACTGCACAACTTTATTTCTGGGATGCAAGCATGGGCCCAGAACGAACTAAGGAGGCAGAACGTGAAGGACCTCCCTAGTGCTATTGCCGCAGCTGACTCTTTAGTGGACTTTCGCTCAACCAGGCTTCCTTCTGAAATTCCAGCTTCTTCAAAGGCAAAGAAGAAGCCTGAGAAGAAGGGGGAATGGAGGAAAGAAGTACGCAAGGAAAGCCTAGACAAAGGCAAAGCTGTTGGTGATGCTGGACAACAAAAAGGCAAGAAAAATGCAGCAACTGACAAGGGTTGCTGGACTTGTGGCGGGCCTCACATGGCCAAGAGTTGCCCAAATCGTGAAAGGGTGAATGCTATGCTTGCTGGAAATGCAGGTACGAATGAAGAAGGAGAAGTGGTTGCTGCCCTGGCTAATCCATTGGGTTTACTTTTGAATAATCAGATGTCACTAGTAAATGCAATGGGTGAGCCTTCTAAGAACCCTCATTCTTTATTATTGCATATTGAATTTAAAGTTAAAGATCAAGTGTTGGTCGCGATGGTAGACTCTGGAGCTACCCATACTTTTATTGATGTGAAGATTGCTGCCAAGTTTGGACTGCGATGGAAAAAGAGTCCAAACTACATGAAAACTGTGAACCAGGTTGCCCAGCGCATCGAAGGAATGGCCTACGATGTGAAGATGTCCGCTGGACCGTGGGAAGGAAAGCACAGCCTGATGGTAATTCCGCTGGGGGAATTCGACATGATCCTTGGGATAGATTTCCTGAGGAAAAACTGCTTCGTTCCAATGCCTCACCTGGACGGAGTGATGGTGATGCATGGCCAAATGGCTGGGTTTATCAACGCTGTTCATCCTCATGGCGAGGCCATGAAGACGAGTAAGTGCAAGAACCCTCTTATCTCTGCCATGTCCATTGAAAAGGGTCTGAAAAGGGGAGAAGATACCTTTCTTGCTGCCCTAATCGAACTTAAGCCAGAAGTAAACATAAAAGTGCCAGACAGTGTGGCACAGGTTTTGGGCGAGTTTAAAGACGTGATGCCACCAGAACTGCCTAAAACCTTGCCGCCCAGAAGGGATATTGATCACAAGATAGAACTGCTGCCAGGTTCAGTCGCCCCTGCACAAGCTCCTTACCGGATGGCTCCCAAAGAGCTGGTTGAATTAAGGAAGCAACTGAACGAGCTGCTGGAGGCAGGCCTGATTCAACCATCAAAGGCTCCTTACGGTGCTCCTGTTTTATTCCAGAAAAAACAGGATGGTTCGTTGAGGATGTGCGTCGACTATCGGGCTTTGAACAAGGTAACAGTTAAGAACAAGTATCCTGTCCCTTTAATGCAAGATCTTCTGGACAGGTTAAGCAAGGCCTGTTGGTTCACGAAACTGGACTTAAGGTCCGGATATTGGCAAGTGCGGATAGCTGAGGGTGATGAGCCCAAAACAACCTGTGTAACTAGATATGGGTCTTATGAGTTCCTTGTAATGCCATTTGGGCTGACTAATGCCCCGGCAACCTTCTGTAATTTAATGAACAATGTCCTTTTTGAGTACCTTGATGATTTCGTAGTTGTGTACTTAGATGACATTGTAATTTACAGTAGGTCATTAGAGGAACATGTAAACCATCTTAGGTTGGTACTGCGCCGATTAAGGGAGTATCAGCTTTATGTGAAGATGGAAAAATGTGAATTTGGCCAGCAGGAAATTAAGTTTCTGGGGCACTTGGTCGGACAGAACCAGGTAAAGATGGATCCAGCGAAGGTACAGGCCATTGTTGACTGGCCCGTGCCACGGAATGTGAAAGACTTGAGGTCTTTTCTTGGCTTGGCAAATTACTACCGCAAATTCATTGCGGGATACTCAAAGAAAGTTGCTGCCTTGACGGACTTATTGAAGAAGGACGTGGGCTGGGTTTGGACAGAAAAGTGTGATGAGGCATTCAACTTGCTGAAGAATGCCATTGCATCCGAACCCATATTAAAGCTTCCTGATTTCGAGTTGCCTTTTGAGGTACATACTGATGCTTCCGACAAAGCTGTTGGGGGCGTGCTGATCCAAGAAGGCCATCCAGTGGCTTTCGAAAGCAGGAAATTGAATGATGCGGAGCAGAGGTATTCTACCCATGAAAAAGAAATGGTTGCTGTGGTTCACTGCTTGCTAACTTGGCGGGTGTATTTGCTGGGAACGAAGTTTATTGTGCGGACAGACAACGTCGCCAATACTTACTTCAAAACGCAACGTAAATTGAGTCCCAAACAGGCTCGTTGGCAGGAGTTCTTGGCTGAGTATGATTTCGTGTGGGAACATAAGCCAGGGAAACAGAACCAAGTAGCTGATGCATTGAGTCGGAAGGAGGTATTTGCTGCTGCATATTCTATTTCGAGACTGCAATCTGATTTTGTTGATAAAATCAGACTGTGTGCTGCCAATGACTTATTATATCAAAAGGTAATGAGTCAAGTTCGTGATGGAACTATCCGGAGGTATTGGATCGAGGACGATCTGCTCTATTTCAAAGGGGGCAGAATTGTGGTACCTCAAGGTGGCGGATTGCGCAGGGAACTGCTGAAAGAGGCGCATGACACCACATGGGCTGGACATCCGGGTGTTGAGCGGATGCTGGCCTTACTGTCCAGAGTGTATTTCTGGGCCAAAATGGAAGATGACATTGAAGCTTATGTGAAAACTTGCCTAGTTTGTCAGCTGGACAAGACTGAGCGCAAGAAGGAGGCGGGCTTGCTGCAGCCTCTTCCTATTCCGGAAAGACCATGGATTTCAGTTTCTATGGACTTCATCGGCGGGTTTCCAAAGGTCAATGGAATAGCGTCAATCATGGTTGTGGTGGACAGGTTCTCAAAATATGCTGTTTTTATTGCTGCCCCAGTCGCTTGTTCGTCAGATGTTGCTGCGGAATTATTTTACAAAAAGGTGATTAATTCTTTCCGTTTGCCCATCGGTTTGAGGATGGTTCGCCGTTGAGAACTTCAGATTAGTCCCCATCATGTTGAACAACACTGTCCAAAACCGGCCTGTGAACCGTGTATCCCGATCGCTGACAATATCAGCTGGCACACCAAAGAACTTAACCACGTTTTTGTAAAATAATTCCGCAGCAACATCTGACGAACAAGCGACTGGGGCAGCAATAAAAACAGCATATTTTGAGAACCTGTCCACCACAACCATGATTGACGCCATTCCATTGACCTTTGGAAACCCGCCGATGAAGTCCATAGAAACTGAAATCCATGGTCTTTCCGGAATAGGAAGAGGCTGCAGCAAGCCCGCCTCCTTCTTGCGCTCAGTCTTGTCCAGCTGACAAACTAGGCAAGTTTTCACATAAGCTTCAATGTCATCTTCCATTTTGGCCCAGACATACACTCTGGACAGTAAGGCCAGCATCCGCTCAACACCCGGATGTCCAGCCCATGTGGTGTCATGCGCCTCTTTCAGCAGTTCCCTGCGCAATCCGCCACCTTGAGGTACCACAATTTAGTTGACACAGTTTTTTTCGTTGGCACCACTGTATGGCAGTCAGCTCGCAGCTAACTTCAGCCCACAAGAACACCTGTTTTGATACTTAGGTGCAAAGACAGAATTAAACGAGGGAAACAGGCACACAATGTTTACAGGCAACAAGCCCAACTTTTATTTATCTCTCAGATAAATACAAAGAATCACGAGTTAGGAAAGCTCTTTACAACATCCTATATTTATACAAGTTCTGCCTCAGCAGGTATAATACATTTACAAAGAGTATTTCTGCATGTGCCAGCTGTCTCACATGCAGCCAGTCCAGCTGCCAGGTGTGCCACGCACACTGCCCCAATGCCATGCCTGTTGCAGCAGCTTGTGCTGGTAATCATTTCCATCAGAGCATGCCTCTGTTGCTGTCAGCCCGCCATCATGCCTTCCTGTCAGCCAGGTTCATGCCATTGCTTCTGCCAGCAACCTTGCCCAACAAATCATTTCCGTCAGAGCATGCCTCTGTTGCTGTCAGCCCGCCGTCATGCCTACCTGTCAGCCAGGTTCATGCCATTGCTTCTGCCAACAACCTTGCCCAACATGCCTTGTCAGCCAGGCATTGACAATTGTCAAGTCATCTTGCCAACTCAACCATCTGATCCAGCCTTGCCTTAGCCCACATTTTTGCCCAAGTCAAGGGCCCATGCACATGCCCTTGCCTTAGTCTTTTGCCTCTTCCATCATGTCCGACTTTGGGGGTCTAACAAACCACCCCCACCAGTTGAACTCGACGCCCTCGTCGAGGCTGTTTTAAGGTAGTCCTCCAACTGCTTGTCGAACTGCCATAGTGACTTTGTTTTTTCCCACGTAGCATCGGCCTCCTGCCTTCCCTTCCATTGAATCAAGAATTCTGTCCGCCTATTTTTCTTGGCGCCAAGTACCCGGTGATCCAGTATTTTCTCAATTTCAGCATCAAACTGTGTATGTGCCACAGCTGGTGCCCTCTTTGACTGGTTCCTGTCCGGATCATCAGCATCCGCATAATACGGCTTCAGAAAACTCACGTGGAAGGTCGGGTGCAGTTTCAACCTTTCAGGCAGCTTCAACCTGTAGGCCACCTCGCCCACTTTCTGAACTACCTCAAATGGGCCATCATATTTAGGAATTAAACCGCGGTGTCTAAACTTCCTTGTGATCTGCTTCCAGATTTGGGGAGTCAGTTTCAGCAACACCTTGTCACCAACCTGAAATTCCAGCTTCCTCCGATGCTGGTCAGCATACTTTATCATACGCCGCAGTGCTTTGCGCAAACTGTCTTGCGCTTCTGCAAGCAACTCTTGCTTGTCTCTTGCATAACGGTAGGCAGCAGGACACTTCCCTTGAGCCTTCTGTCTAGCAACATCAAGTGGCGTCATAGGCTGTCGGCCTAAGACCAACTCAAAAGGAGACTTGTGCAGATTATAGCAAAACTGCGCCGAATCCAATAAGTCCACCCAATTCCGCTGACTTGCTGTCACGAAGTGCCTTAGATATTCTTCCAAAAGGTGATTAATTCTTTCCGTTTGCCCATCGGTTTGAGGATGGTTCGCCGTTGAGAACTTCAGATCAGTCCCCATCATGTTGAACAACGCTGTCCAAAACCGGCCTGTGAACCGTGTATCCCGATCGCTGACAATATCAGCTGGCACACCAAAGAACTTAACCACGTTTTTGTAAAATAATTCCGCAGCAACATCTGACGAACAAGCGACTGGGGCAGCAATAAAAACAGCATATTTTGAGAACCTGTCCACCACAACCATGATTGACGCCATTCCATTGACCTTTGGAAACCCGCCGATGAAGTCCATAGAAACTGAAATCCATGGTCTTTCCGGAATAGGAAGAGGCTGCAGCAAGCCCGCCTCCTTCTTGCGCTCAGTCTTGTCCAGCTGACAAACTAGGCAAGTTTTCACATAAGCTTCAATGTCATCTTCCATTTTGGCCCAGAAATACACTCTGGACAGTAAGGCCAGCATCCGCTCAACACCCGGATGTCTAGCCCATGTGGTGTCATGCGCCTCTTTCAGCAGTTCCCTGCGCAATCCGCCACTTTGAGGTACCACAATTCTGCCCCCTTTGAAATAGAGCAG